>NW_006408526.1:10819592-10827188 GCF_000296735.1 Chrysochloris asiatica
CCCTACACAGGGTCACTTAGCAACAACAAAAACAACATAGAGGTGCTTAGTTTTCTGACAAAGTAAGAAGTTTGGAAAGGAAGATTCTCTGGGTTTTCCACCTGAGTCAATTCTACTGTCTTTTTATTTGTTTTTATTTTTAACTTCTATTTGTGATTTAGGTGAAAGTTTGTATAGCAAATCAGTTTTCCATTCAACAATTCATACACACTTTGGCTCATGCCATTGCAATCTCCGTAATGTAACAGCACTCATCCCACTTCCTCAGTCTTTTCGCATTTAACCTTCTTGCCAATCCCTTTCTGCTCTCTGAGTGTTATCTCTGGTAAATGGTGTCCCTTTGATCTAAAGAGTACATAGGTCCCTGGTACTATTGTTCAGGCTCTAGGCCTGTCCACTGTTTAGCTGAAAGTTGAACAATCAGGGTAAACTCAATTCCAGGCTTGAGATGTAAATAATGTCCATAGTGTTGGTGATTCCATCAGTTTATATCAGATCAGTAAGTCAGGTCTTCTTTATAACTCAAGAGTTTTGTTTCACATGTTTCTTCCACTCTATCCAAGACCTTGGGACCCTGGTATCACAGTGGATTAAGCATTGGCTTTCTAACCACAAGGGTGGTGGTTCAAACCCACCAGCCTCTCTGTGGGATAAAAAGAAGGGTTTTTTTTTTTGCTCCTATAAAGACTTACAGCCTCAGAAACCCTAGGCAGCAATCTTATTCTAAACTATAGCCACTATGAGTTGTAGTTAATGGAATGGCAGTGGTTTATCCAGGCCCTTCTATTGTGATCCCTTTCGAAGCCATAAAGTGTCTGCAATGGTAACCTGGCATCATCTATTTCTGGTTTCAAGGTCATGGAGGCTAAGATTCACATGGCTCATTAGTCCTTTGGATTGCTTTTTTCCTTGCATCTTTGATTTTCATCACTCTTCTTTGCTCTGGGTGAGAAGAGAGCAATAATTGCCCCTTGTTGTTGTTGTTGTTAAGTGCCGTCGAGTCGGTTCCGACCCATAGCGACCCTGTACAGGGTAAAAAAAAATTAAATCTTATGCAGCATATAGAAAAAAAAGTCTTTCAATTTCAGTGTTTGTGATATGCAAGACACTCTGAAGTACAGGAACCAACTTATGGGCCCTTGTGGCCTGGCTTTAAGAGTGACTCTGGCTATACACCTGAAGAGCTTCTACCTTCCTTTTGTTTGCCAGGCCTTCTCAGCATAGACTCCCACTAATGGGGAATCCCAGGGTTTCCCTATGCCCAGCACCTGAAATAATCTAACTACAAGACACTAGACCAAGAGAAGAGAGAGAAATCACTTTACCTCTATCTTGTTCAATGTACTCATGTAAAACAAAGCCCACTGTCATCAAGTCAATTCCAACTAACAGTGACCCATCGAACAGCATAGAACTGCTCCATAGGGTTTCCAACATTGTAAATCTTTATGGGAGCAGACTGTCTCATTATTCTCCCTAGGAGTGGCTGGTGAGTTTGAATTGCCACCTTTGTAATTGGCAGCCCAGTGATTAACCCACTGTGTTACCAAGGTTCCTATATGCCTCTTTGCTGTTAAGTGCCATCTAGTCATAGCAACCCTGTATAGGGTTTTCGAGGAGCGATTGGTAGGTTTGAACCACCAACCTTGAGGTTAGCAGTCCAGTGCTTATCTTACAGTGCCTCACCAGGATCCCATATACTCCTTCAGTCATGAATAAAGCTTTCATCATCACTGACGTACACTGGCATACACTTATAGTCTCTGTGGAGGAAACAAAGG
This sequence comes from Chrysochloris asiatica, assembly GCF_000296735.1. Taxonomy (NCBI): domain Eukaryota; kingdom Metazoa; phylum Chordata; class Mammalia; order Afrosoricida; family Chrysochloridae; genus Chrysochloris; species Chrysochloris asiatica. The sequence continues at coordinate 10,821,374 of NW_006408526.1, forward strand.
AGACCACAGGCAATTATAATGCAGAAATGAGGAGCCAGGCTCTCACTCAGAGCTGGTGTCAGAGAAGACATCCCAGAAGAAGGAACATTTAAGATGAGATCTGAAGATGGAAGAAGGTCTTTGCTGAGATAGGAAGAGTAGCATGTACTAAGCTCAGAAAGGAGAAAGAGTATGAAATCTTCAAGGACCTGAATAAAATATTGCTGAAGCGCAGAATGTGATGAGATGAGGATAGAGCAAAAGACAACTTCAATCTTTTCTCCATTTATTTGGATGTTATTTATTGGTGCAGTGGTGAGGATTCTTGTTTTCTTTAAATTGAAAACAAAATTTCTTACATATCTTTACACAGAGTAGGAAGTGAGATCATTGTTGTTGTTAAGTGCCATTGAGTCAATTCCGAGTCATAGCTACCCTATATAGGTTTCTGAGCAGTGGCTGGTGGTTAGAACCCTCATCCTTGTTATTAGCAATCCAGTATTTATCTTCTGGTGCCATACCAGAACTCCAGAAGTGAGAGTAGGGGGTGAGATTAGAGGATGCATGGGGGGAGGAACAGGGAGATGTTTGCAAGTCACATGAGGAGACACATCCATAATAAGGAGTCACATATATTCAGAATATATATGAATTATATTGAGAGTAAACTAGAACCATTGATGGGTGTTCAGCAAGAGAGTGGCAGAGTTAAACAAGAAGAAATTTCCCTCTCTCGACTCTGACAACTAAAGGACTTTAGTATGTTTGCACTCTTGACAAATTGAAGTCATTTTTGTTTCTATAAATTAACAATAAAAGGAACTCATAGATATGCCCTGAATATAGAGAAAAAAGAAGTAATATCATTATCCATTGAAGACATCTTTGGGCTCTGGGTACTGCAAACTGTGTTCAACTACAAACCTAAAATTTAGCAGTTTGAGCCTATCCAGTGGCCTTGCTAAAGAAAGGTCTGGTAATCTATTCCCATAAATATTATACCTAAGAAAACCCTATAGAGCCGTTTATGCTGTAACACAAGAGGTTGCCAAGAGTCAGAATCAATTCAATAGCAGTGGGTTTTTGATAGCTATGTTCTAAATAAAATTAACAGGTTTTCTTAAAATCTCCTGTTGTTAGGTGTTGTAGAGTCAGTACTGACTCATAGTAACCCTATGCACAGCAGAACAAAACATTGCCCAGACCTGTGCCAACCTCACAATCGTTACTACACTTGAGCCCATTACTGTGTCAACCCACCTCCTTAGTAGTCTTCCTCTTCTTTGCTGACCCTCCACTTTACCAAGCATGATGTCCTTCTCCAGGAACTGGTCCCTCCTGATAATATGCCCAAAGTATGAGAGACAAAGTCTGGCCATCTTGACTTCTAAGGAGCATTCTGGTTGTAATTCTTCTATCATAGATTTGTTTGTTCTTTAGGCAGTCCACGGTACTTTAAATATTCTCCTCCAACACCATAACTCAAATGCATCAATTCTCCTGTGGTCTTCCTTATTTATTGTCCAACTTTCACATGCATATGAGGTTATTGAAAATATCATGGCTTGGGTGGAACACCTTAGCCCTCAAACTGACACCTTTGCTCTTCAACATTTTAAAGAGGTCTTGTGTAGCAGATTTGCCCAATGCAATATGTCCTTTGGTTTCTTCACTGCTACTTCCATGAGTGTTGATGGTTGATCCAAGCAAAAGACAACTTCAATCTTTTCTCCATTTATTTGGATGTTATTTATTGGTGCAGTGGTGAGGATTTTTGTTTTCTTTACATTGAAAACAAAATTTCTTACATATCTTTACAACTCATGCTGAAGGTTGTAGTCTTTGATCTTCATCAGTAAGTATTTTAAGTCCTCTTCACTTTCAGCAAGCAAGGTTGTATCATCTGCATTTCACAGGTTGTTAATGAGTCTTCCTCCAATCCTGATGTCGTGTTTTTCTTCATATAATGCAGCTTCTTAGATTGTTTGCTCATCATACAGACTGAATAAGTATAGCAAAAAAATATAACCCGAGCACACACCTTTCCTATTTTTAAACCAGTGTTCCCTTGTTCTATTTGAACAACTGCTTCTTGTTTTATGTACAGGTTTCTCATTAGCATAATTAAGTTTTCCAGAATATTCATACTTTGTAGTGTTGTCCATAGCTTGTTGTACGCGACACAATCAAAAGCCTTTGTGTAGTCAATAAAGCACAGGTAAACATCTTTCTGATATTCTTGACTTTCAGCCAAGATGCATCTGACATCACCAATTATATCCCTTGTTCCACATCTTCATCAGAATCCAGCTGGAACCTTTTAATCCATCAGCAACTCCCAATATATATTGTAAAAATATGAGGTAGCAGCAGGAATTTGGAGAAAGGGAAAGTCATCTTCCAATCTCAGCAAAGCAGAAAGAGCTAAGTGCGGGCTGTTAACAAAACAGAGCAGGTGTGAAATAACATCCAGGAAACTAAAATAACATCCAGAAAACTGAAAATGGGAATTCATATGTCTGAGAATGTGGTTTGCTAGCATGCCCTGAATCAGAATCTCTGGAAAATCTGCATGTTTAATAATAATGTTGTCTTAGTTATCAAGTACTGCTATAACAGAAATACAATACAAGTGGATGATTTTTACAAACAGCAATTTCTTCTCTCAGTTTAGGAGGCTAGAAGTACAAATTCAGGGTACCAGCTCTAGGTTAAGGCTTTCTCTGTGTGACCACTCTGGGGGAAAGTCCTTGTCTCCATGCAATATCTGCGGGCTTGGCATCCCTTGGGGATATACATGTGCCTTGGCATCAATATTCCCCTGGGTCTAGAAGAATCATAGCAAAAGGTCCCTGGGTGCAAATGATGCCCTCCACTCCCAGCTCTTCTTTCTAGGTGATATTGTTGTCCTTCTGGTTTCTTCTCCCTTGTTTAATTTATTTTATGTCACAAAAGAGATTGACTCAGGATACAATCTATTCCTGTAGAATGTATCCTGCCTCATAAGCATCATAGAGGTTAGGATTTACAACACATATGACAATCAGATCACAAAATGTGAGGACAACTATATAATACTAATAATCGTGGTATAACCAAACTGTCACCTATTTAGGGAAGACACACAAAGCAAAGAGGCCTTAAAATACTTACAGATGAAGATCAAAGACTACAGCCTTCAGTATAGCTTGTACTTCAATGTAAAGAAGAAAAAAAAAAAAAAAAAACACCTCACAGCTGGATAATAAATAAATAACATCATGATAAATTAAGAAAAGATTGAAGTTGTCAAATACTTTATTTTGCTTGGATCCACAATCAACATTCATGGAAACAGTAGTCAAAAAATCAAATGATGTGTTGCATTAGGTAAATCCAGTGCACAAGGCCACTTTAAAGTGTTAAAGAGCAAACTGTCAGCTTGAGGACTAAGCTTGCCTGACCCAAGACATGGTGTTTACAATCGCTTTATATGCATTTGAAAGTAGGAATTTGAATGAATAAGGAAGACCAAAGAAGAATCAATACATTTGAATTATGGTGTTAGACTGCCAGAAGAGCAAATAAATCTGTGTTAGAGTAAGTACAACCAGAACATCCTTTAGAAGTCAGGATGACACAACTTCCTTTTTCATACATTATACATGTTAAGTGGACTATGTTATCAGGAGGAAACAGTCCCTTGAGAAAGACATCATGCTTGGTAAAGTGGAAGGTCAGCAAAACAAAGTGGAAGACCCTCAACAATATGGATTGGCACGGTGGCAGCAGCAATGAACTCAAATATAACAATTGTGAGGATGATGCAAGACTAGCCAATGTTTTGTTCTGCTGAGCCTCGGGTCCCTGTGAGTCGGAACCCACTTGATGGCATCTAACAACAATTCAATGCATAACAGATTTCTTTCCAGACACATACTAAAAAAAAAAAATGTTTTAAGTTTTTATTGTGAATTGAGTGACTATTTACATAGTAGATCATCAGTTTTATATTCATTATATTAGAAAATTCCTTTCATTTCAATGATCACCATCCCCTCAATGTAACATCAATTATCTCACTTCTTCCTTATGTTTTTGTTTCCATCCCTCCTTCTTTCCCTTCTGAATGTTATCCTCAGGTAAACGATGCCCTTTGATCTCAACGATTGACCATTCTGTGGTGTGCACACCTCGCTGGTGTTGTTGGCTCCATCTTTATAACTACCTATTGATTGGTTGAAAATTTAGCCATGGAAGTTGAACTTACCTCCATGAAAATACTTCTTTTTTTATTCCCCAAAGTCAGTTCCCTTTATTAAATGATTTTAACAGATCAGGAATATAAAATAAAAGTAGAAACAGGCCCCTGTGAGGTGTCACAGGACTGGCCTCACATGTCCCCTGCTGCAGCAACTTGAGTAGGCCAAACAAGCAACAGAACATTCCACAACATCAGGAAAGCAGGATGTGGATCTGGAGCCTGCGTGCCCTGTCTCCCACCCAGTCTCTCCCCAAATGAACAAGAGCCATCTTGGTGAAGCAGTGGCCCTGGTGAAGTGCATACCACCTGGAGACCTTAGACAGATGGCCCAGAATCTTAAGTGATGTGAGGAGAAACTGGTACCAAAACATGGGTGGGGAGACGGGAGGTGTGTGACTGAATACTCAGGGGGAGAATTTCCTACCCTCTACTCATCTGATCCAGAGTCCTAGTGTGGCACTGTGAGTTAATGTGCCAGACTGCAAAGCCAGTTTGAACTACAAGGTCAGTGGTTCAAGGTCACCAGTCACTCCTTGGAAACCCTATACAGGGTCACTATGGGTCGGAACTGACTCAACGGCACTTAACAACAACAAGAACTCATCTGATCCAGATGCTGAGTCCTCTGAGCTGGAAGGCTACTGACTAGCTCCTCTTCTTCAGAGTCTTCATTCTGCCACCTCTTCTTCTTGCCCCTGTTTTCCCCTGATGAACGCTCATCACTAGACACAAATTTTTTGCTCTTGAAGCTTTCACTTAGCTGCCTTGACACTGACTTGGATGATGAGCCCCTTGAAGTAATGATGATTTCTTTTCCATCTTTACCTTTACTTTCTTCTTCTTTTTTGACTTGTCCTTCTTCAAAGACTCTTCCCGGTCTTCTTCATATTGTTTCATGACTTTCTCATACTCCCTTCAGGCATCCTCGGCCTTACAACCTCACTCCTCTTTCTTCTGTTTGGCTATCCCCTTCTAGATTTCAGTGCCAGACTGGAAGAGCAATCAAGGGCCATAGTCTCAGAGTTCCACCAATCTTTATCTGACCATTACTGGTAAGCTTGGTCTTTTTTATGATTTTGAGTTTTGCTCCACATTTTCTCCTACTCTACCTAGGACCTTCTAATATGATCCCTTTCAGAAGTTAGTAGTGGTATCTAGACACCATCTCTCACTTCTGGTCTCAGGGGAGTAAAGACGGATACTTATGTGACCTATTAGCCCATTGGACTAATTGTGTCCAAATGTTTTCAATTTTCACTACTCTTCATTTCTTCAGGTAGGGAGAGACTAATAGTTGCACTTTAGATGGTTACTCACGAGCTTTTCAGATCCCAGTTGCTGCTCACCACACTAGGATGTAGAACATGTCTTTGTGGACTATATTATGCCAATTGATCACGGTAGCCACTGAGACTATGGTCCTGAACCCCCCAGACCCAGCAACTCATTCCTTTAAAGTATTTGGTAATGTCTAAAGATGTTTTCATAACTTTATCCCCAGAGCTCTGGTAGCGTAGTGGTTACGAATCGGGCTGCGAACCTTAAGGTCAGCAGTTCAAAACTACCAGCTGCTCCGCGGGAGAAAGATGAGGC
>NW_006408526.1:10834698-10837188 GCF_000296735.1 Chrysochloris asiatica
CCCACTGGTGGACAGGTTTCAACAGAGCTTCCAGATGAAGACAGATGAGGAAGAAAAGCCTAGATATTGTTGGGGAAAAGTTATTTAAAATAAAGCCTACTCCTATACCCGAGTCCTGATGTGGCACTGTAGGATAAGCACTGACTGCCAACTGAAAGGTTGGCAATTCAAAACTCACTAACTATTCCTTAGAAATCCTATAAATGGTCATTATGGGTCAGATCCAACCAGACAGCAGTTAACAACAACACCCAACCCAGAAAAACTCTTCACAAAAATAGAAGAGAAAGAAAAGTCTAATCATCTGTTAATGGCTAAAGAGATTGAAAACACAGAAAGAAATCTTATCCTTTATGTAGTGACTGAGTTGATACGACATACTACATTCTTGTCTATGACAAAGTTGCTAGTTTTCTAGTACCAGGAAGCATGAAGGTAAGAGAGTCTCTCCCACCAGAAGTTATATTTCAAAGAGGTAGCTGTCAGATCATTGAGAAGACTTTTCAAATTTGCATCCTTTCCAAAGATATAAAGAAAAATTTACAATTGCAAGTTAATCTAAAGTGAATGCTGAAGGAACAGAGGAGGAGGGGAGCCTCTTTCCTTATTTTTACAAGGAGGATTTTAATTTGTACTGGCCTGCTAATGGAAAGGATGGTGTTTCAAACCTACCAGCCAATCCCTGGAAACCCTATACAGGGTCACTATAAATCAGAAATGACTTGATGGCATTTAACAACCACAATGTCAACCTTTCCTTATAATTTCCTTATAATTAGAAATGATATGGATCACAGCAGAACATTATCTGAGTCACTTGCTTTGGACATGTCACCAGGAAGGATCAATTGCTCAAGGTGGATGAGATATTTGGTGAAGTGGAGGGCCAACAAGGGCATAGGAGATCTTTTAGCAGATGAATTGGCTGTGACAGTTGTGGGATGGTGCAGGACTGGACACTGTTTCGTTCTGTTGTATGTGAATAGTCATAAGTCTGAATCTACTTAACAGCAGCCTACTAAGTAATCATTAACAATGGTTTATATTCATACAGCACTTTTCATTTATATATTTCAAGATGCCCCCTTCCTCCCTGCCCTGGAAACCATCAAAGAATGCTTATTTCCATGTTAAAAACTTTTGTTGACTTTTTACAATAGTGATCTCATGTAATAATTGTCCTTTTGTGATAGACTCATTTGGAGTCCTGGTGTTGTACTATAGGATAAGCACTTGACTGCCAACCATAAGGTTAGTGGTTCAAATCCACTAGCCACTTCTTGTAAACCTTATATAGAGTTGCTATGAGTCAGAACCTGCTTGATGGTACTTAGCAACTATTTCATGGACTATAATGTACTCCAGGTTCATCCATGTTATGAGGTGTTTTGCAGAGTCATCACTATTTTTCAACAATACATAATATATTCCATTATGTGTGTGCACAGCAGTTTGCTTATCCATTCTTCCATTGATGAGTATTTAGTTTGTAGCTATCTTTTTGCTATTATGATGAATTGTGATACAATGAACATAGGTGTGCATCTATTTATTTTTGTCATGGCTCTTATTTCACTAGGATTTATGCCAAGTAGAAGGATTGCTATGGGAGTACTGGTGACACTTCAGGATAAGCAATGGGCTGCTAACCACAAGGTTGGCAGTTCAAACCCACCAGTCACTTTATGGGAGGAAGAGGAGAACTTCTGCTCCCATAAAGATTTACAACCTCAGAAATCCTATGCAGGGTTGCTATGAGTCAGAACCAACTTAACTACAGTGAACAACAACAGCATTTCATATGCAAGGACCCCTGGTGGCACAATGGGGTAAGCATTGAAATGCTAGCAGGTTGGGGATTCAAACCCACAGCTGCTCCATGGGAGAAAGATAAGGCAGTCTGCTTTCCTAATAATCTACAGCGTCATATACCCTATGGGGTAGTTCTATAATCTGCCCTACATGTTGTTGCTATTGTTAAGTACTATCGAGTTGGTTCCAACACACAGCCACCATGTATAAGGTAGGGTTGCTATCAGTCAGACCCTACCACAGTGGGTTTGGATTGTTTTGTTTTGTTTCATGTGCTCTTTGCAACAATGCTGTGATGTAGACAATGCATTACTATCCTCGTTTTGCTATAGAGGGCTGTGAAACAAAGAGAACTAAGGTGGTTTGTCCACTTTGGAAAAATGACACTAGAGCTTAAATTCAAACCCTAGTCATTTTATTGGTTAAATGGTCACTACTGTAGCTGCACATAAAATACATTGATCCCTGTACTCTTGTGACCAAAAGACCAAATACAATTCTGGGTTTTTTCAAAGGGGAAAGTTCACTGTGTATCTGTGGTGTCATGTCACATTTTTCCCTGGTCCCTCTCAGTCTCGGGGCAGGGGATTGTCTAAAGAATTAGCCCCACCAAGTCACCAGTTCTCAGTCACACATGAATAATAAGCATTCACTTAGAATCTCTTTACTGCAAAACAA
>NW_006408526.1:10837288-10845480 GCF_000296735.1 Chrysochloris asiatica
GCACTTAACAACAACAACAATGTTCCACCACATTCATGGACATAGTAAAAATAAATAAATGAAACATGTGCAAATATCCTCTGTGAAACTTTTACATATTTTTTATTTTACTCTTAACCTGTGTACCTAAGCATATATTTAGCCATTGTTGTTGTTAAGTGCTGTTGAGTCGATACAGACTTATAGTGACCCTCTATAGGGTTTCAGAAGTTTCTTTAAGTCTTTGCAGGAGTAGAAAACATCATCTTTCTCCGATGATGGGGTAGGTGGACTCAAATTTCCAACCTGCAGTTCTCAGTCCAGTGCTTATCATATAGAGCTACCACACTCCATATCTAGATAATAATAGATCACTGTTACTGGAGGGTTGTGAATATAACAATCTTTACCTCTTTTCCCTTTAACTCTTGCACTCCTCCCCAAAGACACACACTAAAATTTGAAAACCACTAAGTTCTGTAGAGAATGAGAAGAAAGGAATAAAACTTTTATCATCCTATTTTTCAAAGAGGAGCCTGAAGGCCTGATGGAAGGTTAGTCAGCATATGGTTGAATGAGTCACTGTGTGGAGGAAACCACTGACTTCCGAGACACCAACTCCCTTGCCTCAGATAGTCATCTCTTCTAAATGTGGGTACCCTTGTCCTGAGAGTTACCCTTTATTCAGATCCCCGTGATGGACTCAAGAAGCAGTAAGATCATCTTTCTTACGAAGCCTCATGAGGAGAACATGGCCACTTGAATCTCTAAAAGTCTTTGGATGTCATTCATTTCAGTCCAGTTTTGCCCATCGTATCTTCTTGTCCCTCACTAACATTGCATTCTAGGAACAAGAATGACTCACTTGAGGTCTCCTTGAAGCAAATGTTGTTCCTATGATGGATGTATTGAATAGGAGTTTGAAGAGCCTGGCAGTTCCCCTTCTCTATAAAGAATTAATATTCTAAGAAGATGAGATTTTTCCGAACTGAGACAAGTTCGAATTCCACCAGTTCAATCTTTAATAGCAGCATCAAGGGTGGTAGAGAGCTACCCAAGCTTCAACCTGCAAAACTTAGGAATGACTCCAGAGTGCCCTAACTTTCTTATAAATCATGAATTTATTTGCAACTTGTTGGTCTACTGACATTCCATTTTCTACATGTAAGAGTAAAAACAACTATGTCTTATCTTTACATAGCAGCTTTTAGCCTGTCAAAAGTTGTCATACACAGATTTTCATTTATTTTCTGCAACCTGAGATGTCCCTGAGTCTATGGAGATGGATTGGCTTGATAATAAAAGTTATAATTTTCCCCCTCCAGGCTTTCTTTCTTGAGCTGTTTCTCTACTACCTTGTTGCCTTTCAATAATTTGTCTCTAAGTCTTTTGTCTTGTCCATTTCTGTTAGGTCTTAGCTAGTAGTGTAGTATCTGGGAATACATTAATTAGTAAAAGATACGAGTTTGTGGAAGGATGTAAAACTACTTTAATAAAAAACACACATCAATCACTTCATGTGCTGTGGAGTTAGTATATCAGAGTAGTTAAGAGCCTGAGTTTAGGGTTACACAGACCAAGTTTCAAATTTACTAACCTCTTCAGGCCATGATATTCTTTTCTGTTGTTGTTGTTGTTAAGTGCTGTTGAGTCAATTCTGACTGATATAGGGTTTCCAAGGAGAAGCTAGTGACCTTGCAGTTCAAATGACTTTACAGTCTGATGCATTAGCCCAAGGAAGCTTAATGCTAGAACAACTGTGCATGATTGCTGAAAAGATCAGTGGAGATAATGAACATAAGGCCATTATGTTGAATATAAAACTGATGATCTTCCCTGTAAACCTTCACTCAGTTCACAATAAAAAAGTTTAAAATAAATAAATAAATGTTAGCAATTAATTTTATTATTGTGATTATTAAATAATCAAGCAATGATTATTTAACACATTTAATACATTCAAGAGGAAAATGTGTTACTTACCTCAGTTAAAAGTAGAGGTACAGCCAACTTGCAAATAATTATAAGATGGGGTGGAGTATGCACCTCCCATCTGATCTTGGTTTGTTTTATTTACCTACAAAGCATGCTCTCAACCTTCATCTAGTAAAAACATTCTTTTACTTTGAGGATTTCTCTCTTATTCATTCCACTGTGCTGTGAGATTATCAGTCAAGTTCAGGACCAGTGCGCCCCTTCCCCACCAACTGGGGCCAACAGTCTTAAGCCAAGACAACTATATTCTATGTCCCTGAGTGGCTCTTGATCGGGAGAGTATACAATGGAAGCAGTTGAGCAGAATCCTTTTAATGGCAGATCCCAAGAAAGTTTGACTTTCTAATGATTCCTGTCCTTTCTAATGATTCCTTGTTGCTATCTAGGAGTTCAGCTTTCCTTTCAGTTTTATAAACTATTCAGAATACTTATCTAGCAATAGGTTCTATTGCTTATACTCAAGATGCCCTGAAAGATACAAAGTAGAAAAAAAGCCAAATGAGGAGCTAAGTGCTGAGCTTGGAAAGCAGATGCCATTCGTTCAATGTGATGAAGGAGATTTCACAGAGCAGGTAGGACATCCAATAGTTGTCTACCCAGAAACAGCAGCCGCTAGATCTGTTTCTACTTCTCCTTTTGCTACCAAATAATCCCTCTGTTATTCTCTCTGCATGGTACCTTGTGCCTACTCGTAATGTCTCCTATCTCATAATTTCTGCCCACTGCCTTTTTCTGTGTTTCTCTTTACTCCTTTACCTCCCAGTCTTTGTTAATTCTCTCAAATCTTGCACTCAAGATTAATCAATCAACTAGAACCCAGTAAAGAACACCTGTTAGACAAAGTTATCTTTCCACATTGATTTAGAAGGCATTGCCCACATTGTAGATGTCTGGCCAGATGCTTTGACTAGGAGAGTAGGGTCCTCTGTCACACAGCATAGTTGTATGTGGTTGTTGTTGTTACGTACCATGGAGTCAGTTCTGACTCATAGTGACCCTGCACAGGGTTTCTGAGGCTGTAAATCTTTATAGGTGTAGAAAATCTCATCTTTCTCCCACGGAGCAGCTGGTAGTTTCAAACTGTCAACCTTGAAGTTAGCAGCCCGATCACCACTACACTACCAGAGCTCCTTACAGACAATATAAGGCCCGCGAAGTCATTTGGTCTGGCCATGCTAAGGAAACCGCAGTTCCACCCATCATGTTGCTGTTAAGTGGTCAAGTCGGTTCCAACCCATAGTGACCCTGCATAGAGTTTCCCAGGAATGACTGGTGAGCTTGAACCACCAACCTTTGCAGTCCAGAACATTAACCCACAGTTTCACACCAGGACTCACATTGTTGTTATTGTTGTTGTTGTTGTTAAGTACCGTGGAGTCAGTTCCAACTCATAGTGACCCTGTACAGGGTTTCCGAGGCTGTAAATCTTTATGGGAGCAGAAAGCCTCATCTTTCTCCTGCGGAAAAGCTGGTAGTTTCAAACTGCCAACCTTGAGGTTAGCAGCCCGATTCTTAAGCACTACGCTACCAGAGTTACTTAGGACTCACATTAGGGATGAGTTAATTAAACATTGACCAAATACAGTAGAATAATTTAAAATTTGATAATTTTGTGTAACCATAAGGTCAACAGTTCGAATCCATCTGCCACTCTGAAGGAGACTGATGAGGCTTTCTGCTCCATAAAGGTTTATAGCCTTAAAAACCCTATATAGGGTTACTGTGCATCAGAACCAACTTAGTGGCAAACAGCCACTAACCACCACCACCAGTATTGGATGTAGGCTGGGAGGAAGAAGGAACTGTAAAAAATAACTCTGAAGATTTTAATCTGTATGACAATACTAAAAATAGTAATAGGGTATTCAAGCTGGCTTTCAGAAGAACAGGAAGGATGAATTCTGCTTTGGACAAACTCATAATTCAACATGGAAGGGACCTGACAATGATCAGAGTCAATTATGTTTTTCAACTTATATATTTTATTTTGATGTGGATACCTTTCTTCAAATCAAATCTTAAGTAAAAGTCCAGTATATGTAACAAAATAAAAATAAAACTTGTTGAGGGGGGATTCCAGAGCCTTCCCATTAATTTCCCCCCTGATTAACCACTTCCCTGCAAGGTTGGCAGTTCAAATGCACCAGCCGCTCCTGGGAAACCTTATATAGGGTCGCTATGAGTCCGAATCGACTTGACAGCACTTAACAACAACAGCAATAAAGGAAGTCCTGGTGTGGCACTGAAGGATAAGCACTGGACTGCTAACATGCCAGCCACTTCTCAGAAACACTATACAGGGATGTTGTGAGTCAGACTCGATGTCACTTAACAACAACAACAAGAGCAAAGGTATCTCTTAGATGGTACATGGAATAAGGTTTGAAAAAAAAAAAAGCTCAATAATTTGCAAATAAAGAAACTGTGGTCCCAAGAGGCAAAGTGACTCTCAGCCCAAGGACACTCAGCAGGCCAGTAGTAGATGTAGGGCTAAAACCCAGGCTTCCTAATATACAATTCCATAATGGAACAACTAATGTGTGCCTGGTTTGGGGCACAGTGATAAGGCTCCAATGTGAAATGATAGCTTCTTTCTTCACAGATGTACAGGAAGTGATGCTTATTAGGAAGAAATATAAAAAGAGAGCAGTGAGAGTGGGTAGCTGGACTAGGATCGAGGGGTGGGATAAGAAAGAGTAAGAAGTCAGATATGTGAAGAACCAGGGGAATGGGTTAAGAAAAAAGAAAGAGGAATAACAGTTGAAAAGACCATGATGTGGGAATGAGCTTGATATTCTCAAAGCATGGAAAGGCAGCACTGTGACGGAAAGGCAGTCAACAAAAGTGATAAGAGATGAGTGGCATTTGAGAGGCAGATGGGCCAAGTCATGTGCCTTCTTGCTTTGTGAAATTTGATGTGAATGGAGAGGTTCAATAGGCTTCACAATCAAACTAGAGATACAGGTTTAAAACCTCTATCTCCTCAGAAAAATGCCATTTGAATCTCTGGAAGGAGATTGGACAGCCAAAGGCAAGGGTGCAAGGAGAATGCAAGGGCTGAAGAGAGAGCTGAAGGGAGTATTATAAGAAAGATGAAAAAGAAGATTACAGGAGGACAGAGCCTTGGAAGACATGACCTTCAAAATGGAGGAGGAAGGTTGCCAACAGTATCAAATGCTTCCCTTTCTAATTGCCCCCAGCACCACCACCATGCCAAAGACATGAAGAACAGACACGTGGCCTTGCCAACTAGAGAAGCAGAGCTGTTCAGATGATTCGTAAATGCACAGTCTTTAACAAAGGGGAGTGCTCTTGACTGAAGCCAAATTATAAGGATTTGAGAGTGAACGATGGATGAGAAGTCAAACTTAATGTAGTTCAGAAACTCTGCAGTAAGTACTTACATGTACTGTGGCAACAGTAGGCCTTGGGGATTGGGAGATAAATGAAAAATCATCAATGTTAAGCACCTGTAGTCTGCTAGAAGAAAGAGGAGAGGAGAAACTGGGGACAGTGTGAGAGTCTGTCAGAGTTGATCACACTAGACATTTAATGTTAAATGTGGCAATGATGAAACTGTTCAGCATGCCATTTCTGTGACAGTGCCAATTTGTTAAGAAACTTTGGCACAATCGTTTTGTAGTACCTGTGTGTGATGTGGAGTCCCATAGTTCCCTATCTGTGGCAGCCTTGAACTCAATTTGGCAAACATTTGTTTAGAACCTTCTATAAAAAAGGTACAGGTCTAGGCACAAGATATGATTCTAACCCTCAACAAGCCTGCAAGTTAGTGGGCAATGCAAATGCTACAAGAAAAGGTAAGTAAGGTGCTTTGGGAGTCCAGAAGAGAGAGAGCTCAAATACTACCTGAAGAAGATGCTGAATGAAGAAATTTCAGATGCTTCCAGAAAGTTAGACAGACCTTTGCTAAGCCCTCAACTGTACACTGACTTTCAGGCTAGTGGTTTCCCAACAAATACTTCCCCACATGTAAACCCAAGGAATCATCAAATAGCAAACAGTAATAGATACAAAAGATAGGTGAAAATGGAGGCACAAAAATAATTCCTGTATTGAATTTAGAGCTGATTTAAATAGGCTGAAGGACAAACTAAAGGACATTCAATGTCTGTCCATTACAACAGGAGCACTGTCTAGTCTAGGGGTATATCTGCTTCATCATCATCTTCCTCTAATCTTCTGGATCATATTAAAGTATATAGACTGGAACTAGATTTTGATAGCATGGCAGATTTTCCACGGTAGCCAGTAAATAACACATGTTGTTTTTGTTATTAAGTGCTGTCAAGTCAGTTCTAAGTCATAGTGACCCTGTAGAGAGCTTCTGAGGAGTGGTTGGTGGCTCTGAATCACCAACCTTGTGGTTAACAGTCCAGTGCCACAGAACATACCACCAAAAAATGACAAAAACTGCTCTGAGTGGGACAATCATGTCTGGGTTACTAATAAAACACTGTAGTTGTGAAGTGCTCTTGAATCCGTTCCATTGATTGTAAAACTCTTCTATGTAGTACAACGTATTCATAATATAAGTGACATCCGTCACACCAGACACATACACATACAAATCAGTCATTTCAAAAACCACAAGTGAAAAGCAAGATTCAGCTTGTTCCAGGGTGTTTTCTCCATCAACTTTATACTGGCCCAATCATCATACAATGATGGGATTCTTTTTCTCAATTTATTGTCTGCATACCTAGGTGATTTTAATCCACAAGTCAATTGGTTTTAATGAAATAGGCTTTAAAGGACTACTGGAAACTAAAGAAAAAGTTGAAATTTTTCAGCCTGTAAAATACAAAAGACAATTTTCTATTTACAATAATAAATCAGCTCTGGTTCAAACTCACCAGAAGCTGTACAGAAACCCTAAACAGGGTTACTATGAGTAGGAACCAACTCAACAGCACTAAGCCACAACAACAACAAATTTAATATATGAACGTATGGTGGTGACTCCACTGTTTTCTATCTATTACCATTTGCTCTAGTAGCATAGTGATTAAGACATGGGCTGCTATCCTCAAGATTAGCAGTTCGAAACTACCAGTTGTTCCATTGGAAAAAGATGAGGCTTTCCGCTCCCATAAAGATTTACAGCCTCAGAAACCCTGTGCAGGGTCAATATGAGTCAGAACCAACTCCCTGGCACACCACCACCACCATTACCATTTGCAACTTGATGATCCCTTGAGTTTAAACATGGGAAAGTGCAAGCTAATTACAGCCCAGCTGGTACAGTGGTTAAGCACTCAGTTGGCAATTTAAATCCCATCCCTCATCCCCATCCCCAAAAAGCAGCTCCATGAGAGAAAGTTGTGGCAGTCTGCCAGATTGTGGTTGTTGTTGTTGTCAGGTGCCATCGCGTCAGCACTGACTAATAGAGACCTTATGTACAACAGAACGAAACACTGCCCCATCCTGGGTCAACCTCACTACTGTTACCACGCTTGAGTCCATCAATGCTGCCACCTGACCAATCCATCTCATTGGGAGTCTTCTTTTTCTCTGACCCTCCACCTTACCAAACATGATATCCTTCTCCAGGGACTGGTCCTTCCTGACAATATATCCGAAGTATGAGAGACGAAGTTTGGTCATCCTGGCCTTCAAGGAGCACTCTGGCTGCACTTCTTCC
Source organism: Chrysochloris asiatica (assembly GCF_000296735.1). Taxonomy (NCBI): domain Eukaryota; kingdom Metazoa; phylum Chordata; class Mammalia; order Afrosoricida; family Chrysochloridae; genus Chrysochloris; species Chrysochloris asiatica. The sequence goes on from NW_006408526.1 coordinate 10,844,925, forward strand.
AAAACGGATCTATTGGTTCTTTTGGCAGCCTATGGCACTGTCAATATTCTCCTCCAACATCACAACTCAAAAGCGTCAATTCTTCTATGGTCTTCCTTATTCACTGTCCAGATTACAATCTTCAAAATCTTACAGGAAGTTCTATTCTGTTCTGTAGGACTGCTTTGAGTCGAAATTTACTTGATGGCAACAGTTTTGGCTTGGTTCCGATTTATAAGCTAATCCATTAAGAGCAAAATGGTTTAAACAATAGTCATAATTACAATGATAGGAACCAAACTTCCCCATTCCACAAGGCTTATCCTTTAAATATCTTAGAGGCTTGCAAGGAATGTTTTCAGGGAAGAAAGGAGGGAAAGAGTGAAGGAGAAACCAGGGAAGGGGAAGGAGAAAAAAATAGAATCTATTAACAGCCCATAACCTGTCTGTGAGGTTGTCATACTGTTATGGCCTACATATTGCTATGATCCTAGAAACTACATTACTGATGCCTCAAGTACCAGAAGAGTAACCCACTGGTGGACAGGTTTCAACAGAGCTTCCAGATGAAGACAGA
>NW_006408526.1:10847040-10865099 GCF_000296735.1 Chrysochloris asiatica
CTGTACAGGGTCGCTATGAGTCAGAACCGACTCCACGGCACATAACAACAACAACAAGCCAGACTCAGAGGAGCCATGCTAACTAGGTGTGTACTCAGCATTTCTTCAAGCTGGATTCCATCACAAAGGCAACTGGTAGGAGCAGACAAAGTTTATTATGGGATGAACAGCATGAGTGGTTTTTGGGACTCTGGTTCAGGAGCTGGTATTTTCCTCTACTTAAATAGAAAGTTTGTCCTTTAAAGTTATGCCAAGGGCACTGGGTAAAACCAATCTGACCTGTAAAATATCTTACAAGGAAGTAAAAATACAGAATTTTTATAGGTGGTCTTCCTTAATGGCAGGTCCCATAAAACATGGAATTTTTATGAGTAATCTTTAATGGCATGTGGCTACACAACTATGCACCCTGGGTGTGTCTTGCACATCTTTGCAATTGCCCAAACAAAGAGGGGCACAGATCTCAAGACTTCAGTTGCAAGATTTCATTCAATAAGTGGCTCATGTTTAATCCTGATTTCTAGATCCCCCTTTTCCCCTTGTCTCATTGTTTCTGGGCTATTCATGACGAATACCACTGGGTGGGTGCTCTTACCATTGTCCATGCTGCAGGTAAATAGGACAAGATGGTTATAATGTCTCCCCTGAAGAGAACACACATATCAGACAGCATAGTCCATTTCTATACTGTTCCATTTATGCCTTAATTTTGGTGATCACGTTTTCTAAGTGTCCTCTGGACAGAATATTTTTGTAGTAGCTGCAAAATAGTCTTTTGATTGTTTTTTTCCTTCCAATCCAAGTACGTCATTTCCTCCCATTCCCCTTATTTTTCTGCTTACCTTTTGTAATCCCCAGCTCCTTCTGGACAAGCCCTGTTCTAGGTACATTTGTCATACACAAAGGTGTTTCTGAGTCAGAATAGTATCATGAACCTGAGAAGCTTTGCAATTAACATGACCAACTCTGAAGCAAGATTTGTTCAAGGTCATAAAGCTGGCCCCAGCCAAGTAATGATGTCCTTATGGTCAACTTTTCACCATGGCCAAAGCTACCTGGACCACTACTCATGGGACAAACACATTGATGTTGGCTCTCCTTTATCATAGATGCAGGTTGAAACAGCTATGTAATGAAGATAACATATGCACCCTTCTTGATGCATGATTATCCTTGAGTGCTGCAAATGGTTAAGCACTTGGCTACTGACCAAAAAGTTGATGGTTTGAATCCTCCCAGAGGCACTGCAGAATACTGGATCTACTTCCAAAAGCTCACAAGCTTTGAAAGCCCTTTGAAGCATACTTCTACTCTGAAGTTCATGGGGTCACCATAACTCAGCCTTGATTCAACAGGAACAGGTTATATTGCCTCAGAGAACAACCACCCAGGAAATCACTGTAATGTTTTTCATGGAGATTAGAAGAAATGGTAAATCAATACCAGGGACCTGTTATTTCTCACCCCTCCCCTGACACTAATTATGTTCTATTGTAACTGGTTGTGTACATTTACCTACTTTATTTTGAGAAGGCTGTTTAACCCTGGTTTGTAAAATTAAATATAAGCGTTGTTGTTGTTGTTGTTATGTGCCATGCAGTCGGTTCCGACTCATAGCCACCCTGTACAGGGTTTCCGAGGCTGAAATCTTTACAGGAGCAGAAAGCCTCATCTTTCTCCCGCGGAACAGCTGATAGTTTCAAACTGCTGACCTTGCGGTTCGTAGCCTGATTCGTAACCACTATGCTACCAGAGCTCCTAAATATAAGCATAACCCCTGCTATTTTGTAACTCTAACCTACAAATCAGTTCACCTAAATGTTTGCCTAAATAGGTTCTGGCACTTTTTACCTAAATGTCTTGCTTGGGTTGTAGGCCTAGTTTTGTACATAAATCCATCTCTCAATGAGAGATATACCAGCAACCTTAGTCAGCACTACTATTTATATCAAATTGCTAGGGATATACAAGTCTACTTAATGAATGAGGAAGTGATGAACAAAAGTCCTAACAGATTTCAATTTTATTCTCAGAACTTTGTAAGATTATATCATATCGCTGGACCATTGCCAACTTCTTGGAGTAGTCCAGTTATGTGAAATAGTCTTGAAGCACATCCTGAGGAGCTTCTCAAGCTTGACTCAATTCAGATTGCTATGATTTCATGTTCAGTAACAAGCATTCAACTTTATAAAACTATCCTTCCACAGGGTGTGTTTTCACCTCTTGAGTCTACAGTTCTCTGATACTAAGCAAAGAATCATCACTGATTATATGACCAAAGGGAACACCTTAAACTGCTTTCTTCCTTTCCCAAGAGAAAATAATTGGGAGCTGATAGCATCAACTGTCAGTTTGGGGCAAAGAGATGGCTCAGTATATCCTCCAGGTAGCATGACACACACTTGTAGTACTGTAACCTAAAGGTGTGGCTATGCCAATGTGTTGTCTATGGAATGACTACATCCATTCCATATGGTTTTAAAACAATGAGTTGGGGATTTGTTTTTAATTATCATATGAATCCTCCAAGCTGATTCAATTACTAATGCAGAAATAAAGTCAGTGACATGATTGGAAAAAATGACTACTTTATGCTTCAACTAACTGGGTCATGTGGCATGGTTGAGTTGCATAAGTATGGAAAGCAACAGGTTTAGGAAAGGGCTGGATAGCAACAATTTCTATCCATGTCCATTTTGAGGATCCAGCAAGATTTAACCATTAGATGGGCAGTGTCTTGCTTATCCTATCTGGCCCTTAAGTTTCCCTGGGAGAAATCACTGATGATTGGCTAATCTTTCATGTAACTTAGAAGACAGCTACGATTTTACCCTTTGTTTTATATATATTCAGGAGCTATATACAAATTTTAAACTAACCTAGGTAGGACATCTGGTGGTGGTGGTGGTAGTGGTTGTGTGCCATTGAGTTGGTTCCGACTCTAAAAGACCCTGTAAAGTGTTGAAGAGCAAAAATGTCAGCTTGAGAACTAAGGTGCGCCTGACCCAAACCATAGTATTTTCAATAACCTCATATGCATGTGAAAGCTGGACAGTGAATAAAGAAGACCATAGAAAAATTGATGCTTTTGAGTTATGGTATTGGAGGAGAATATTGAAAGTGTCATGGGCTGCCAAAAGAACCGATAGATCCATTTTGGAAGAAGTGCAGCCAGAGTGCTCCTTGGAGGCCAAGATGGCCAAACTTCGTCTCTCATACTTCAGACATATTGTCAGGAGGGACCAGTCTCTGGAGAAGGATATCATGTTTAGTAAGGTGGAGGGTCAGAGAAAATGAGGAAGACCCCCAGCAAGATGGATTTGCCAAGTGGCAGCATCGATAGACTTAAGCGTGGCAACAATGGTAAGGTTGGCCCAGGATTGGGCAGTGTTTCGTTCTGCTGTGCATAAGGTTGCTATGGGTTGGTACTCGATGGCACCTAACAACAACAACAACAAATCTTTATGGGAGTAGGAAACCTTATCTTTAGCCTCTGTCTCCTGCAGAGCTGTTGGTAGATTCAAACACCTGGACCTTGTGGTTAGCAGCCCAATGCATAACCCACTATGCCACCAGTGACATCTAGTAGATAAAAATATTTCCTCGAACAAGCTTTAATGTTTATTCTATAGACAAATAATAACAAATCTCTTGGTTAGGTGCTCTCCTATTTTCTAAACTTCCATGTGCCTTTCTACTGACATGAGTAATTCAATATTTCACTAGATGACCTTCAGAGAGTAGGAAAGGGCATTTTGATTCCACCACCACATAGAAAGAAATTCCTGTTTGGCAAGAACCAAAAAGAGGTTGTATTTATTAAAAATGGATATGAAGGAATGTGTGATTGATAGCTTTGTTCTTGATTCAAGAGACTTTCTTTGTGGACTTTTGAAAACAGAATTCTGTATGTTTAAGAAGCAGAACATAGATGCAAACCCTTAAGGCATTTGATTTAAACAATAGAGACGTGGCTCTTCTGTTGTCTGAATAGAAGTGTTTAAGGACTACAACTGTTAAATCTGAAAGAATGATTTCAGCAACTGATTTTGAGGGTATGCTTTGTGTCTGATTTAGTTAAAACCTTCAGCCCATCACCAGCACCATCTTTAGGATTGTTGAAGTAGCAACTATTACTTATTGAACACTTACTACCTGCCAAAGAGTCTGCTTTGTGCATCATATGCCTTATTTCAGTTTAGCATATGGATCATATCCCAGTTCTACCATCTACCAGTTGCATGACCTAGAACAAATTACATGACATCCCTATGCTGGTTCCTCATTCATGAAACAGGGATAAAAATAGAACTTTTGTGACAATGAATGAATGAATACAAGATGTGAAGCACTTAGAAACAGTGCTGGCACATAGAAAAGCATACATGTTTGTTACTATTCTTATCATCCACATTTTAGAAATGTGATTTGAATGATACTATGAGAGATTACATAATTAGCATTTCACCCTCAGGTATCCAAGAACAGGTTAAGCCAAGTTAGTCTTGCTTTCAGGCTGATATTTATAATGTTTTATAGATGATATTGGCTCTAATTCTTCCCAGCAATCTCCCTGGGTAAACTCCCCTGTTTTCAAACCAACCTTCTTTAAGGTGGAGACTCAACTTTCAGATGGCTTTGTGTTTTCGTCCAACAGCCCTTCCACATTCTGCATCTTGGGAAGAAAAAGCAGTTTTGTTAGAAGACTAGAGTGGTGAAAAGGACAAAGGAGCCAGGATGTGAGTGTTATTCAAGAGTCTAGATTGAGAACTGGGTGAAAACAAAATGAGGCTAATAGATTGATGGAAAGAGTAGAAATCTCACAGCAACACACTTCAGAGGATCCACTGGGGAGTCCTGACATAGCACTGGAGGATAAGCACTGGACTACTAACCATGGTTCAGACCCACCAGCCACTCCTTGGAAACCCTATTATACAGGGTCACTATGAGTCAGAACCAATTTGATGGTACTTAACAACAACTTTGATCTTGGAGTCCTGGTGTATAGGATAAGCACTAGGTTGCTTACTGAAAGGCTGGCAGTTCAAATCCACTAGCTACTTCTTAGAAACCCTGTATAGGGTAGCTGTGAGTCCCAACCAACCCCCTGGCATTTAACAACAACTTTGATCTTGGGCATTATTCCTCCCTGGGAGTGTACATTCAGCAGACTTCAGGAGATGTGCTATCTAGAGCCTGCGCTTCACCCCTTCTTATCCCTTTCAGTAGTCATTAGGCAAGATGATTACCATATTTTTTGCATATAAGGAGCCCACACAAATAATATGCACACAAATATAATGTACAAAGCGCACATAGGAAACTAATGTACAAAACACATATAAGAAATTAAGTTGCATGATTTTCAAAAATTCACAATTTGATGTTTGCATAAAATATGGTAATAAGCAACAGAAATGTCAATAGTCAGAACTGAGATATGGTATAAGTATAAAATGTCTACTGGATTTTTAACATTTGTAGGAGAAACAGAATGCAAAATAATTGATAATTTTAAAACATTATATTTAAACAGCATTTTGGAGATAGTTAGGCTTTCTGCCCATGCAAAGATTTACAGCCTTAAAAACTATATATATATATATATATATATGCTATAAGTCAGAATTAAACTGATGCCACTTACCAACTATATAATAAAACACATTATGGATGTTAATTTCACCTGTTTTCCTTTTACTTATGGGGTTACTGTGGTTAAGTGCTGTTGAGTCAGTTCCAACTCACAGTGACCCTGTCTAGGGTTTCTGAGGAGTGACTGGCAGGTTTGAACCACTGGGTTAGCAGACCAGTGCTTATCCTACAGTGGGGCTACTAGAAGATTTAAAATTACATAAGCAATTATATTATAGTTCTACTTAGCAGGGCTGCTCTTGATCATGGGTTCTTTGAATTCCCTGATGTCAATGGCTTGATGGGTCTCCTCCATAGGTTTATTCACACAAGGGTGGACGCTTGCATTCCCCTAGGGGTGACCGAAGTGGGGCACTGCAAAAAATTAACCAAACCATTCCTCCCACAACCCTTTCTATTCCACTGGGTTCAGTATCCATTACAATGGCTGCACAGAACTCAAAGACAATATTCACATTGATGAGGTTTATTAGGGAAGTTAACAGGTTATAATTTGAGGTCAGAAATGCTCAGAGCACAGTTGTTCCAGTCAGCTGCTATTAAATGCCCACAGGACTCCCCACTCCACAATAAACCTCAGCCGGAAAGCCCTCAGGTCTAGCTCCGTGGGTCAGTAAACCTAGCTCCACTACTTAAGAGCTTGGAGGCACCTATTCTACAAGCAAGCTTCCTGCCCAAAGTCGTTCAAGTTGACTTGCTCCATGGGCTCACTGCTCTGTCTCTTGCTCTGGTTCTTGGTTCTGCTGATGCTGCTGCTCCTCCACTTTTCCTCTGGTGTCACAGCTTTCTGTCCCTGGATCAAAAAAGTTCAATGTGCAGCATTCATGGGGTTCAAAGGACTTGCTCCACTTCCAACTCTTCTTTGATGGTAATGAAATCCTCCCCCAATCCTGCTTGAGATGGCTCATTTTAAAACTATGCTAGAATTTAAAGTTTTTACAATTCCAGTCAACTTTGCTAACATCCACAGCTGAATCATATCATCCAATCAATATCTCTTCCCACCGTCTCTTTTATGGACCCAGCAGGGCAGAAACATTGTTTGTTGGGAGTTACAGACTATTGCGAGAAGAGACATTAGATGATTCACTACACCACATGCATGGATGAGTCCACAGGCTGGGGTGTCAATATTGTCTATACACATACTGTCTATACACATTTGAGGTTCCTTGCAGAAGAACAAAGCCAAGTTAGGAAAAGAAGAGGCAGCTAGTTAGAGGAGCCTGACAAATGCTAGGGACAAATCTGAGCTCTGGATTAAAGTAGGCTGGTGGTGGTGATTGTGTGCCACTGAATCAGTTCCGTATGTAGGGTTTCCAAGGCTGTAAATCTTTATGGGAGCAGAAAACTTCACCTTTCTCCTGCAGAACTGGTAGATTTGAACTACTGACCTTGCATTTAGCAGCCCAGCTCATAATCCACTATACTACCAGTGTTCCTTAAAGGAGGCCAAGAAGAGGTCAAAGAGCATGTGAAAGAGCACGTGCAGTTCTGGGAGGTAGCCTTGGAAACCCTGTGCAGGGTCGCTGTGAGTCGGAACCAACTCCATGGCACTTAACAACAACAACAGAGAAGCAAAGATTGTGGTTAGTTTTAATGTTGCCAGTGCTGAGTGTGATTGGGGTGTGTGTGTGGATGTGTGGCAGGAGGGGGATGCTTAAGTGATATAAAAATGTAGTTCCTTGAAGTGACAGCCATTATCTTTCTGAAGTTGTTGTTAAGTGTCATCAAGTTGATTCCAATTTACAGCAACCCTCTATAGGGTTTCTGAGGCTTTAAATAATCATGGGAGCAGAAAGCCTTATCTTTCTCCTACAGAGCAACTGATGGGTTTGAACTGAGGCCCTTGTAGTTCACAGTCCAGTGCTTATCATACGAAGCCACCACACTTTCCTTTCTGAAGTAGGAAACCAGTTATTTTGGCTGAGAGTAAGAAGGAGAAAGAAAAATATATTCAGAATAGAACAAGATTTAGCGGAATTCCTACGTATTTTTATTGCAATATTCATGTCTTCATGGAAGGCAGAGTCTGGTCCCTGATAAATAAATAGTGGGACCCAGAGTCTAAGCTGAGACAAGGAACAGGGTTGTAGTCCCTGAAGTATGGCAAAGCAAAGTAGTATCTGCTGGCTGCTAAGAGTTAGAAAGATGGGACTCTGGTATAAGAAAGGAGGGGTCCCGTTTTCCAATCTGAAGTAAAAGATTGAATCATGAGGGAAAGAAAGAAACTGAGTTATTAAAACTGGATTGAAAGCCAAACTTGTCCTGGCAAAGAAGACTTGCTGCCAATTCACAGACTAGTGAACTAGAATTCCCTTAATCACTCCTATATAAGACCAGTCAGGTTCAAGTGACCTTAGCAATTGAGAGAGGATGACTGAGAATTTGGCATGGCCTGGCAATGATCTAAGACTATGTAGACTCATGTACAAAGCCACCATTGGACTCGTGGTCATGCAATTCAAACCCTGAGTAACATCAGATTGTTGTTGTTGTTAAGTGTTGTCGAGTAGGTATCAACTCATAGCAACCATATATAGGGTTTCTGAGGAGTGGCTGGTAGGTTTGAACTACCAACTTTTCAGTTAGCAGTCCAGTGCTTATCCTACAGCACCACACCAAGACTGCAACATCAGATTGTTGTTAAATACTGTCGAGTCAATTCTGACCCATAGCGACCCTGTATAGGGTTTCCAAGGAGCAGCTGGTGAGCTTGAACCACCAACCTTGCAGTTCAAACGACTTTGCAGTCTGACACATTAGCCCACAGTGCCACACCAGGACTCCAGATTAGTGGTATCCTTATAGTAGAACATATTTGGTGATCTTGTGATATTATGGACATATAAACATGGAGTCCAGGCATAGCGCTGTAGGATAAAGCACTGAACCTCAAGGTTGGTTTGAAATACAAGGTCAATGGTTCAAACGTACCAGCCAGTCCTTGGAAGCCCTATGCAGGGTCACTATGAGTTGGAATGAACTCAACAGCACTGAACAACAACAAACATGTAGTTCTGGCCTGAGAAAGGGAGAAGGAGAATTAAAAAGCTGAAAGGAGTAAAATAAGATTTTTTTATGGTCTTGTTTCCAACATTATTGTGTTATCTTGGACAGGTCACTTCCTCTTTCTCTAGACCTCAACTTCTTAAAAGGAAGAAATTGAATCAGATGATCTAATCACTTCCTCTATGACTCTTTTTTTTTAATTTATTTATTCTAAGTAAACAAAGAACATAAAACATTATCATATTTTTTAGCCGAAAATCTACCATAGTGAGCTATGTGTTGAATTTAAATGTAAAATATAAGCAGAAGCATATTATATACATAGTGTATATAATGCAATACTAGTAAAATAGTGCTGATTTCTTCATTCATATTCTGCTTAATCCTGCATAATTCCTGGGCAGTTTTGTTGCCCAATTTATTACAGCTTTTCAAATTACACATTTATCCAAACACTGCCCATCACGTCACTTCCTTAGTACTCTGCTTCCTTGGCCTTTATTGACACTCAATGTTACTAAAACTATAAATCAGTTTAAATCTTCCTGTGGAATTGGAAATACACTATTTAGCAAGTATGTCATACATTACGGGGGAAAGTCTGATAAATTGATTCAGAAAGTGAGTAGGGGGGGAGCATAGTTGGCACTGTATCTCAGCCCCTCTCCCAAAAGTGAAGCCAGCACCAGAATGCCCTTGCTACTCCCAGAACTCCTTTTACCTTGTATTGCTTTTGGAAACAAAGCCGTAGTCACTGGGCACTCAATGAGCTACAGTTTACAAACCAGAATGGCCGTGCCTTTAACCACAGAAGGTAATACTCCCTTTCAGACTAAATAGAAAGGTCACAGGAATTGTTTTGCTTGCCATTTGCATTGTGCTATCTTTTAGTGTTCACTGTAATATAAGAAAGAAAGCATTCTTAAGAAAAGTAAGGCTTTTAATATGTAAACATTTAAAAAACAAATCAAATGAAATAAAGCTTTGATTACTAATTTTAAATCTTACTGGTACTGCAGACAGAGACATAACTAAAAATATTTGAATGATGTCCTAGAATCCAGCATAAAACAATGATAAAGGGAACCTCAATATCTTCACTCAATAAATCACTAGATATCAATATTTATAATCTTTTGTTTTGTTTTGTTTTTTGCTTATTTAATACACGGTGACATTATTGAATGGCTGATTGAGTTTAAATCAGTTCCTACTCAGGATGACTCCATATGGGTTAGAGTAGAATTGTGCTTCATGGAGTTTTCAATGGCTGCTTTTTCAGAAGTAGATTGCCAGTCTTTTCTTCTGAGGCATCTCTCAGTAGACTTGAACCACCAAACTTTTTGTTAGCAGTAACCTTTTTTGTTAGCAGAAATGTTAAACATTTCACTACCTAGGCATTCTTGATTCTACAGTTGAAACCAAACCCACTTCTATCGAGTCGATTCCAACACTTAACAACAATAACAAATAGGACAGAAGAGAACTGCCCCATAGGTTTTTTGAGACTGTAAGTCTTTACAGAATCAGACTGCCACATCTTTCTCCTGCACAGTGGCTGGGGGCTTCCGTTAGCAGCTGGATACTTAACCCACTGCATCACCAGAGCTCTTTGATTCTACAATTATTGTTGTTGTGTATTCTAAAAAACGTTTCTTAAATGACATGATTTACAATAATTTTTGAAATGTTGTTGTTATTAAATGCCATGGAGTCAGTTCTGACTCATAGACACTCATATAGGGTTTCCATGGAACGGCTGGTAGGTTTGAACCAATGACCTTGCTGCTACTCTACAGCACTATACAAGAGGCCCCAGTTAGTTTATAATACATTTAGAATACACACACAGAATATAGGGCTTCCAAAAAAGCATGGAAATTTTTCATTACCTTTACATTCCATTTTCCACAAATGTTTTGAAGCCCCCTCATATATTTTTGTATGTAAATTGAAACGGCATTTTTTAATGTAATTTGAACTGTTGAGGTGCACATGTGGAAAAACATTTCCAAGAAATGTAAAACTGTATTTTACACATTATAAAAATTGGAATAACTAAGTCATCTGACTCAGGAAATTTGAAAATCTTAAGCATCCTCTTCCTCTAAAGTTGACATTGTCCCCAGGTAATAATCAATGATTATTTTATTTGGGAAACATTTATCAAACCCCATAGCTTGGGGATTTTCTTCTCAATTGCTGCTATAATAGTGCTAATTTGGTTTCATTTCAGGGATCTAATTCCAGTCTATGTATAGTTGTATGTTTTGTGGTTCTAGTTGGAGTCTGACACCCAGAGATCTCTGATGAATCACAAGTCCCATTTCCAAGGAACATGCCACAGGGCTTGGTGGTTTTGCAGGACACACCATCCTGACTCTCATGTCCATAAAAGAAAAGTTTTATTACCGAAGAAGCAAGTGATGGGAACACAGATATGAAGAAGGGGTCCAAAGCCAGCTGTTCTTGAATTCCATAGTTGATAGATATCATTAAAAAGTCATCAATGTCGTACATGAACAGACACTTCACCAAGGAAGACATTCAGGTGGCCAGCAAACATATGAAGAAATGTTCACAACCATTAGCTGTTTTTGTTGCTGTTAAGTCCTTTTGAGTCGGTTCCAACTCATAGAGACCCTGTATAGGGTTTCTGAGGAGTGGCTGGTGAGACTAAGTCACCCACCTTGCAATTCAAACCAACCTTGCAGGCCAGTGCTTATCCTACAGAGCTACACTAGGACTCCTTGTGGTTGTTGTTGTTGTTATGTGCTGTGGAGTCAGTTCCAACTCATAGCGACAAGGTTTCCGAGGCTGTAAATCTTTATGGGAGCAGAAAGCCTCATCTTTCTCCCACAGAACAGCTAGTAGTTTCAAACTGCCAACCTTGCGGTTCGCATCCCAATTCATAACCAGTACACTACCAGAGCTCCTTAGGACTCCTTAGAGATATGCAAATTAAAACAACAATGAGATATCATCTCAGGACAAGATTAATTGCAAAGTTTAAAAAAACCAACAACAAATGCTGATGAGACTTGGACACTTACATTGCTGGTGGGATTGTGAAATGGTTCTATCACGGTGGAAAACAGTGTGATGATTCTTCAGAAAGTTTGAAATAGAAATATCAGATGATTCAGAAATCCGTCCACTTGGTATATATCCACAAGAAATAAGAGCCAGAACGTGAGTAGACATATGCACACCGATATTCATCACAGCATTCACAATAGCAAAAAGATGGAGACAACCCAAATACCCATCAATGGAAGAATGGATAACCAAACTTTGGCACATACACACAATGGAATACTACACAATATTGAACAATAAAGATGAATCAGCAACACACCTCATAACATGGATGAACCTGGAGGACATTATGCTGAGTAAAATTAGTCAATCACAAAAGGACAAATATTGTATGAGACCACTATTGTAAAAACTCAAGACAATGTTTTCACAACAAAAGACACATCACTTGATGGTTACCAAGGGTGGAAGGAAAGGTGGTTGTTGATAAGCACCATCAAGTCTGTTCGGTCAAGTCTGTTCAACTTGTAGCAACCCTTCATAGGGCTTCCAAGGAGCAGCTGGTAGGTTTGAACTGTTGACCTTGTTGTTGTTTAGTGCCGTCAAGTCAATTCCAACCCATAGCAACCCTGTATGGGGTTTCTGAGGAGCAGCTGGTGAGCTTGAATCACCAACCTTGCAGCTCAAACAGCTCTGAAGTCTGGTGCATTAACCCACAGTGCTACACCAGGACTCCTGGCTAAAGGGTAGAAATATGTAAACTCGGGTGAAAGGGAGGGCAATATACAAGAAAAGGGAGGTTGGCAGAAGAATGATGAAGACACACGGAAGTATGCAAGGGCTAAAGGAAATAAAAGGTTAAAGAGGTAGTGATATATACACAATCTCAGAATAGCAATGTTCTGTGGATAGATACATGGACATACTTACAGGCTGAGTGGGTATGAGACGATGAGTGAGATATATACATATTTATATATCCCACAAATATATGAGTTTGAAAAGGATATTTGTACACCTTTCCTGAAAACACAGCTATGAAAGTTTTTGTTGTTGTTATGTTCAACGGTGGTGGAGCATACAGCAGACAAAATGATGAAAGTTTCTTTGATGTTATAGAACATCTCAAGACAATGAGTTGCTGGGCTTGGGGGTTCAGGACCATAATCTAAGTGGATGCCATGGTCAATTGGCATAATATAGTCCACAAAGACAATGTTCAATATCATATTTTTGTGGGTAGTGTATGGGATCTTAAAAGCTCATGAGCCACTGTCTAAGGATCAGCTATTGAAGAGGCTTAGAATCAATTAGTTCAATGAATTAATGGAACATGTGAACATCTGTCTCCATGACTCTGAGATGAGAACTGGATGGTGCCAAATGCCCTGAAAGGTTCCAAATAGAATGGCAGAAAATGTAGAAGAAAACTCAAAATAAAGATTTAAAAAAGACCGGGTTATCTGATCATAGAGACTGGAGAAACCTGAGACTATGACCCTCGACCACCCTTCAGGTCTGGAAAGGAACTCACGCTCATGGATCAATTTTCAGTTAAGCAGGAGATAGGGGAATACGGGGGGACAACAACATTAGGTGTGCTCACCATGGTATGGTCAATTGGCCAAATCACTCAAAATTAATAGGGCATTTTTTAACCTAAGAACAAAGTTGAGACAGTATGGGAAGGAGGGTGGAATGGAAATAGAAACCACACAGAGGAAGTGGAATAACTATTGTTGCATGGAGGGACTTGTAATCATTGAGACGAAACCAAAGTACATGATTTGTTGAAGGTAGAACTGATGATCTTGTCTGTAAACCTTTACTCAATTCACAATAAAAAGTAAAAAGAAAAAGTCGATGTCATATAGTCAGGAACTAAACAATCAGTGATCTGGCCAATTTCCTGATCCTTAACGAATCAGGCTACGAGCCTCAAGGTCAGCAATTCCAAACTACCAGCTGTTCCGCGGAAGAAAGATGAGGCTTTCTGCTCCTGTAAAGATTTACAGCCTCGCAAACCCTGTACAGGGTCTCTATGAGTCTGAACCAACTCCACAGCACATCACCATACCACAGTCCTGGTGTGGCGCTGTGGGTTAATGCGCTAGACTGCAAAGCCGTTTGAACTGCTAGACTGGCGGTTCAAGCTCACCAGCTGCTCCACGGAAACCCTATCTATACAGGATCGCTATTAACAACAGCAGTAAAGAGCAAAGTCATATAGTTCTGTGATGCAATCAGATGTTTTCAAAAGAGTATTGCTGTCGCCACCTAGTGGGGCTGTTGTGAATATCACAGCCTCATGTAGTATCTAAAATCAAGCCATTTTCCATGTTGTTAAGTGTCTTCGAAGTCGAGTCAGTTCTAACTCATAGTCAGACTTAGGGGTAACCCTGTATAGACTTTCTGAGGAGCAGCTGGTGAGTTTGATCCTCCTACCTTACAGTTCAAACTGACCACACAGTCCAATGACTTACCCTACAGCGCCATATCATGACTTCATAAAACCAGGACTTAACGTAGCTAGATATAGTGGCTATCTTTCTACAGGCTCTGCTGTATATATCTTGATATTTTGATTGACGTGAGGATGTGGAGATCTAGGACACTATTTTTAATGCAATACAAAAATTGTCCCAGGATAATTTCAGGGCATAATTTATTATATCAGTATAGGATCTCGTCAGTTTCTCTTGTTTCAAATACATTTAAACCGTTGGTTCATTTTAAGGGGTTTTCAAACTTTTTACTCTCGTTTTTCCATGAAGAGGCATGACAAGCTCCCACAGAGCTTAAATATAATGCATTTGCCTAGTACATCAACCAGTTGCCATTAAGTTGATTTTAACTCTTGGAGATCCATGAGTCAAAGGAAACTTGTGTTCTAGAGCTACTGAGCAAGGGTTCACTATTTTTCAGCAAAGCACTTAATTCACTGTGTTTTAATGTCTACAGTTTTAATTGTCTCCATAATAGGATAGGAGTTCTGGGGTGGCACTTAGGGTAAGCACTAGACTACAAGGTCGGTTTGAACTGCAAGTCAGCAGTTCAAATTCACCAGTCACTCCTCGGAAACCCAATACAGAGTCACTATGAGTTGGAACCGACTAGATGGCATTTAACAACAACAACATAGGATAAGTATTTTGGGGGTAGGATCAAATTTCTCTAGTTCAACTCGTCCTCTATGTGAGTGATATTTCTTGTGGTTATTAAGTGCCACTGAGTCAGTTCCAATGCATAGCAAACTGTAAAGGGTTTCTGAGAAGTGACTGGTGGGTTTGAACCGCTGACCTTGCTTTTCCTACAGTGCTAAACCAGAGAATTTTTGTATTGCGTTAAAAATCTGGGTAATATTTGTTGTGTTATTGTTGCTAGGTGCCAATGAGTTGGTTCCAATTCATAGCGACCTTTTGCATACAACTGTTATTAAATTTGACCCCACTGCTGCTGCCACTATGCCAATTCATCTTGTTAGGGCTCTTCTTTTTCACTGACCTTCCACTTTACAAAGCATGATGTCCTCCTCCAGGGACTGTTCCCTCCTGATAATATGATGGATGATAATTGGCAGACATTTATTAAATGTTTAGGATTATTAGATGTTTAGGATTAAGAAAATAGAGGAGTTATAACATCATGTGCTCAAGGAACCTGATGCTTGTAAATAATGCTTCCCTTTCTCATTAGGATTTCCTGCTTCCTCCATATTTCCCCAACTTCACCAAAACTGCCAATCCTCTCATTTTACATATTAGGGAATTAATATTAATCAAATATATGCCCAAATAGATTAAATGATGTGCCCAAGATTCCATGGCAGAGTTAATGGCGGAGCAAGGATTAGAATCCTGGTTTCAGATCTGTTGCTCTTTTCTTCTCATTACTAATTAATACTCACAGCAGGGAAGATTCTGAGGGATACTTGGGCTCAATCTAGAAAAGTACAAGGTTTTTTCGTAGCATGAGGTGGCCAAACTCTGTCAGAATTTTGTTAGCATAACCTGACATAATGAAAAAGGAAGAATTATTGTATTGGCAAAGAATATTAAGCATGGATTACCAGAAGAACAAAGAAATCTGGCTTGGAAGAAATACAACCAGAATGCTACTTAGAAGCTAGGGTGGTGAGACTTCATCTTGCATATTTTGGACATGTTATCAGGAGGGACCAGTCCCTAGAGCAAGATAGTAAGCTTGGTAAAATAAAGTGTCCGTGAAAAAGTGAAGACCCTCAATGAGATGGACTGACACAGTGGATGCTGCAATGGGCTTAAACATAGCAAGGATTATAGGGATGGTACAGACAGGGCAGTGTTTTGTTCTATTATACATAGGGTCACTTTGAGTTGACACCAACTCAAAAGTACCTAATACCAACAAGAATTAATTCCAAATTTTTAATTTAGTCTGTTTAGAAAAATGAAAATAGTGAGTGAACTACATTTCACCAAGAACTATTAGCAAGATAAACAAATAATTTAAATGGACCCTCTTTGTGTAAGGAAAGCTTAAAATTACACCTTATGATAAAATATGTTTTTGTTGCTAGCTGCCATTGAGTTGGCCATCAACTCATGGGCCACTATGCACAACAGGATCAGACCATTGTGATGATGACTGCCTTAGTCCGGAAGCTCTGCTAGTCAGTATCTTAGCAACATTCAAGCATCTACTGACAGAAGGGTGGAGGTTGTGCACAACAGCCTTTGGTTGGGACTTAAACCCAAGTCTTCTACATGGTAGGCAAGAATTTCTACCATTGAACCACCCCTTTCTCCAAGACAAAAAATATAACCACGCCTGTTGAAAATATCATTTTATTATAAACAATAAAAACACTTCCTAAAGCATTTTGGAAAATGATAAACTTTCTTTTTCTTTGCCTGAGTTTTTATGAACAAGATCTCTCATCTCCATAGTCTTTCTGTTGATAGCCACTCATACATTCAATAAGTATTTACTGATCACCCTACCAAGTGTTAGTCACGGTGAAAAGTGCTGGCACTCAAGAGTATTATAATCTAGTAGACCGTCTCCTTGATTTTAACACACATGCTCCCAATCTATGAGATATATTTTATTATTTGGCACACATGTATTTCAAAAATAACCTGTATATCCAAAGCAAATTAGACAGTGAAAAGAATTGTCTAGATACAATGGAGTTAAAGTCATTCTTTTGGCAATAAAAACCAAATGATTTGGTAAAAAGGTGATATGAGGTCTTAGATGATTTTGGTACCGTTTTAATTATTTATTTTCTAAAAGTTAAAAGACCCAAAGTATTTGAATAAAAATTAAAATCTTCTATCTTTATTTTCTATAAATATACATAGAGATTTTTTTCTCATTAGAGTGCAGCCTTTCAGTCATTGTCAAATGCAAAAAAATAAACAGAATCCAAAGGCCAAGTCTGTTCTCCTCATCATTAGTCATGGCCTCCGTTCCTTAGGGACTGTGATATTTTTTTACGTTTCTGTCTGGAGAAGGGCATGAACATCCAAATCTCCTTACTATGAAACCCAAATTGTTTACTTCTCTGGACTAATTTATTTATTACAGATATTTTCCCTTGTATCCATGTTTTAATTATAGCTACCAAATGTTCTTTAAAAATTCATTTTACACTACATTATATTTTTTAATAAAGATGGTTTGTTAACAGTGTAAATTTGATTTACTTTTGTGCCTTTGCAAAGTTCTTTTTATCAGTAGCCTAACTCTTTATGATAAACCATGCATCTCATTTTTTCAGGTAGGAAATATTGCCAGCTGTTATAGCGCAGGAATGAAATGATTCTTAGAGAAACTCAATTTTTTATTTTAAAATTCCTCAGTGTGGTACCAGCCACACATAACAATACAGATACTATATATTCAAAGATAATTTACTGAAGCTTGTTCACAGAACTAAGCTTTCCCCTGATATGTGCCTATAGCCATCATCCTCAATACCTCTTGAAGTAATTTTCCAAATGTTCTCCGGGCTTTAAATGACAATTTTTAAAAGATCTTTAACACCACAATAAAGAATTTGTTGGCATGACACGAACAATGCGTTTACTCCAGATGCTGTATTCAAACTGTATGTGTCCATTGAAAAAATAGATATAACCTAGGAGAAAAAAGGTCAGAAAGAAAATTTTAGAGTTTGAAATTCATACAGATTACTACAACTAGCATTAAAGGTTCGATTAGTTAGATCCCACTTTTTTCTTTTTCCTTTGACATTTTAAGCTTTGTCTTTTTAAACCTTCCTGATCCTTCAAGATATAATTTGTTCTAAAAAAACTGTTTATATGTATATATATATATATATATACTATACACACACACAC
>NW_006408526.1:10865199-10884404 GCF_000296735.1 Chrysochloris asiatica
ACACACACACACACACACAAACACCAGGAGACTGGTAGAGTAGTGGAGGATGTGTGGGGTTGCTAACCAAAAGGTCAGCAGTTCAAATCCACCAGGCACACGAGAGTCACTAAGAGGCCAAACTGACTCCATGACACTTTACAACGAACAACAAAATATATATATTACTGTTTATTATTAAGTGCCATGGAGTCAGTTCTGACTCGTATATATATTTATGTGTGTGTGTGTGTTAGAAAACTTCCCAAGTCCCCTAAATTTTCACCTAGAACTAATTGTTGTCTTGCCATGAGTTCCAATTTTGAGACTTGAATATTTTGTTAGGGATAATTTCTTTAGATAATTAAATCAGAAAATCATTATATAATTATTATAATTGTGTGTATATATATATAATTCAAATTGGAAACGGAGTACAGATTTTACATATATATATATGTAAAATATATATATATATGTAAAATCTGTACTCCGTTTCCAATTTGAATTGTCAGAATATATAGCATTTTAGCATCTTTTAGCATAATTTAAGGTAGTGCTTAAGTTGTAGCATTTTTTCATCAATACAATTAACAATCATGAAGCTAAAATGTTGTTTAATTTTTGTTTTCTCATTGTGTAAATAATAACTCAAGAATTATTCATTCTTTAACTGTCATACAGTTACCAGCACACCTAAGACCTATATAGAAATCCTTTATAAGATAAAGTGTTTTGTGAGACTACAGAAGTCCTCAATAAAGGTCAATACAATGAAACCAGTTACCATTTTTCTCGTAAACAGCATCTACTTTGTCACCAATTCCTGGGAAGTCCTCTTCTATTAGTCTGGGGTAGTCTTTATCCATAATATGATTATTATCATCATAACTAATAAGAAAGAGAAATTCTTAAGTAGATTATATTACTTATACATTTTCTTAGAAATATTATAGTGAATATAATGGCACCTTTCAAAATTGACTAGGATTTTAAGAGTTCAAGTCCATTAAAAAAAATACAATAGCTTTAAAATTTATGAATTACAATACTGACTATACAGTGGGCCATTGGTGAATATTTATTGAGTTGTTCAAACGCCACCTTTGTAAAGCTAGTTACAAACTCATCTCCCATTTCAAAAATTACTATAAATCATGTCATTTAAGAAATGTTTTTAGAGTAAAACAAATACAACTTTATTAACTGAACAACTACCTGTTGATAACCTATTATGTGCAAGACAACTTGCTAAATTCGGTAATGGATACAAAAGTATATAAGATTTTATTTCTGTACTTAAATGTTACAGGGGGTATGGTGGAGCTAAATTTTCATATCCCATATTCCTACTCCTCTGACTACACCTACACCTTGGCCAACCATAAGCATTTTTTTTTTTTAATTTAATCTATTTAAAAATTTTACTGCCTTCCCTGTCACCCAACTTACCACATGTCCACCCTCTAGCCAATGAATAATTCTCCCTTCCCTCCCACCCATGGTAACCATCATAGAATGCTGTGCAGTTTAGCATAAAAATCTTTTCTTGACTTTTACAACATTGGTCTCATACAATATTTGTTTGTTTATTATTACATTCAAAGATATTTTGAAATATCTTAAAAGAACTGATTCCCATAATGTTCAACTATTCCGAGTGAGAGTATTTAATATTTCTGAGATACCTTCAATAACTAAAAGGTAATAGGTACTATACTACTAAGAAGCAAGGTGGGCACACACTTAACTGCAGCAGCAGACAACAGAAGAGAAGCATCAATAAAGAGTAAATATCAAGTGTCATCTGAGCACAGGGGAAGGGTTTGGTAACCTTATGATGAGGTGTTCAGAAAAGACTTTGCAAATGAAATAGTAATTTAAAAGAAGTTTACAAATGGGTAGAACTTTAAGAGAGGGAGGTGTAGGAAAAGAGTTTCCAGTAAAGAAAATTGCCAGGGAAGGTTTAGGGGAGTGAAAGCACAAAGCATTTGAGACACAGTAAGCAATCCACCTTGACTGGATCAGATATTTCATATAGGGGTGTAGGGACTAGAAGGGTAGCCTGGTAGTAATGTTTATGAATGTCATTATCAGAAAAAAAGAAGTCAAACTCCAAACAATGATACTCAGGTCTGTGTGTATGTATGTGTATAGAGATGGGGTAAAACTTCCATTATAGATAATTCCACTGTTGGATATTTTTGGATTATCCTCTATTGAAACATAGATATGCACCTCCTAAATGTCACTAATGTCAATATTGCCTTAATTTCTACATTTGTATTATAGAAATTTCAGCTCTACTTGCTCTTCTGAATGACGCTGACTTCACACACTACTGATTTAGCAGCTTTCTGGCCAGCTTCCCCCAATGGTCACCCAATTCTGTAGAAATTACCATCTCCTGTCAATCAATCTTTTCCTATAGTTATTCAGACATTCTCTTTGGCCAGAAAAGATGGAGCCACGTGTGAATTAGGAGAGAATGACAAGAAAGAGAATCCAGGAGAAAGATGGGAAGGAATAAAGGCGCCATCGTAAAAGAGATGCTTTTGTAACGGTTGAGGCACAACTAGAGACTAAGAAAGGAGAGAGTGGCTGAGAAGAGGTGAGTGTTATATGTACGTATGTGTTTTAAGAGGACTTAAGACTTTTAAAGGTCTGTCTACAAGTCTGTCTGAAATAACTGACATGGAACGAAAAAGAGGGACTGATTTAGCATATTAAATGATGTTCTGTTGAATCACTGAGATGAAACAAAGTGTCTGAGTTGTTGACTCTAAAGCTCATTATCTTGTCTGCAAATCTTCACTTAATCCACAAGAAAAAGTTGGAAATAAATAATAAATGTCCTGTTGCTGATGTGTTGTTAAGTGCCACTGAGTCAGGTTTCCGAGGCTGTAAATCTTTACAGAAACAGAAAACCTCATCTTTCTTCCACAGCTCAGTTAAATGGCTTGAACTGCCAACCTTGTGGTTAGCAGTCCAGTGCTCATCTTACAGCTCCACCTCGCTCCTAAACAATGCAATAAGATTATAATTTATAACAGTGAGAGACAAACTTTGCCTCTATGATACAATGTGGATCAGTCTCTATAGCAGCCATACCTCCAGACTTGGTTTCCTGAGAACAAGAGAGTCTTGTCTGTGGCTTCAATGTGAACAGCTGCACTTATCTTTTTAACCTCTTTTGGAAATCCCAGTTCAGATATTTTTTTGGGATAACCTTCCAGAATATCATAACCATTAAGAGCCCAAAATTTTCTTGCTGAAATAAAGGTAAAGAATAATTTTACTTTCCTAGGAAATCTGTCAGAATTCATGAATTTAGGCATTTAACAATGAAAGGCTCACATATTTAGAAACAAAGTCTTCAATATTTGCAATCACCATGCTTATGAAACACACAAATGTGAGCGTTCTACAAGCAGAGTTTAAATCACTTTAAAATCCTGATTTCCTATTTATGAGCACAGCCATCCAAATATAAATATCTGGCAATTTGTTATTTATGAGTATTCAGTTTAGAGATGAATGAAAAAATATATTTAAAAATTTACATGAAAAAAGCACAGTAGGTACAGTAAATTAGAAATTGAAAACTAAAACTGTATACTATCCAGAATTCCAATTCATTCTCTAAAAGTACCTTCATTGTAGCATTAATTACCATAGTTAAATAACAGAAATAAGTTAACATGTAGAATGTAGAATGTTATGCAATGGTGGTTGGTAGTTATATGCCATGGAGTCCAGTCCAACTCAGAGCAACCCTGTATAGGGTTTCCAAGGGAGTAAATCTTCACAGGAGCACAAAGCCTCATCTTTTTCTCATGGAGCGGCTGATGGATTCAAACTGCTGACCTTGAGGTTAGCAGCCCAACTTGTAACCCACTACATTACCAAAGCTCCTTATAAATTATAATCACGAAGATGGAATACTAATTTGAAAAACTTTTCATGATTTTATTTCAAGGAAATGAATAGAATATAAAAAATATCTGTACAGTGTAGAAAATGTATCTACACTGTAAATACAAGGACTAGAAAAGAACGTGAGAAAATTAAAAAAAAGATTTTCTACAAATGTAGAATTATGAGTAATAGTTTTTTTTTCCAATTCTCCCAAATGTGCATTATTACAATGTTTGTGTGGTAAATAATTTTTAAGGTGATCTAAGGGAAAAAAAAACTGACATTATTGCTATAAAACTAAGAGGACATGATAAATAATAATGTGGGATTTTTGCATGTCAGATTGGGAATATTTGGTAAAATGGCTTCAGGTGCTTTCTGGTTTCTCTTTGTTATCCTTGATTCTTAATTTTGGTATATTTTCAATTATGGGTTTTCTATTTGCTAAATCTCTGGTAGCATCAAGTTCTCCACTGCCAATCTGGAGATGTGAGAAGCCTCAACTTTGGAAGGCTTACCTCTAAAGATGAAGATAAGATCATGTGATGGATGCTCATATGCAGCATCAATACGGTTGGGAAGTTCAGGCCAAAACGATTTTGTTAAAAACAGTTCCGCCTCAACCTGCTGAGGATGCAGGCGCCAGAAGAATCTAACACAAAAGTAGAATACAGAGTTTACAGAGTAAACATGTATATTTTAATGGGATGTTTCTATCCCTCTAGCGATCTAGCTTCACATCATTGCAGATAGTCATAAACAACCATTTCCTAGCATTTGTGAAGGGGGGAGAAAGGAATCCATTCTCTTTTTAAGTTACAAATTATCTGTACCTTATCTCTAGACTAAGGTATTAAAGTTTAAAATATCACAGTCTCTGAGAAGATTTTAAGTCCTTGGTGGGTTGAGACCATGCTTTGTTTGGTTTTGCATGTCTTACAAGTGGCAAGCAAATGTGCCAGGTGCTACCTTGGGCTCTGGAAATATACAAATGATGTCTCCCCTGACCCATGGCTTAGGGAGACTGATAGAGAGAGAACACTTGGATAATGTAGTTAAAACTGTACTAGAGAAGATGGGAATGCGATTGTATTACAGACGGGGTGCAATTAATTGATGAATGAATGAATGAATGAATGAATAAACATATTAGAAATATTGAGAAATAAAGTATTTTACTTTTAAGTACCTATAGCTCCAGAGTTACAAAAGCAATCTCCTTCCAAATTCTGACATGTTTATAGAACCAGTTTTTCCATACCAAAAGGAGCTAAGGTGGCATTTTGAGTAACACAGGAATTATTTTCAATACTTATCTATCTCTTCACTCAATTTGAGTTTCTATATTTACTTGATTATCTTTGTGAAAAATATTTACAACCAAAGATGTAAAAAGAAGGGGCAAAATGTCAAAATTATCCATTGGAAAGTAAAATGTTCATCCATCATTTATTTGATCCAAATATGCAAATGAACTGCCCAAGGTCTATTATTTTTACTGCTAATTTCAGATTTAATAGTTTGGCTGGATATTTTGGTAATTTGCACACACAACTTCATAGATGTTTGGCACATGCAGGTTTAATTAAAAAAAAAAAAAAAAAAGTTTACCTGTCTTTAAAGACCATTGTTTCTCCTCGGAGGCTAGTAATGGCATCAAGGGATAAGGAGGGATCACATTTGTCTGGAGTTTTGGGATGTTTAGGGTTAGGATCTTCATCTCCTGGACCTGAAGCAGTGAATGAATAAAAGAAGTTCCTGATAGTGAACATACTGATGACACCTGTCTCAGCTCACTGAGCAGGCTGATTCTGCTCATAGGGAGTAAGAGAAGCTCTGCAGGGAAGCAGTAAGTCCTGAGGTTCCCACATAGAAGCACCAATCCTGCACTGCTACTTCCTTCATCAAGGGTTATTAAGGTCTTACAGCTGGGGATGACCTTTCTCCTTTCATTCTTTAGGGCCTCTAGAGATTCAACTTAACCATAAATTTAGGGTTTGGGATTTGACGATAGAAACAGAGAGATAAAAAAAACAAAAGACTTTTAAAAAAATTCTCCACACTTTGAAGTATGAAAACCAGATTCTTCTTCAATCCATTTCTGAAGGTTCATCATCAACATATGGGAACTCACACCTCTTCCCCTTTTCTTACCTATTTTAGCAATTGTCAATACTGACTAACATTTTATCAGTATGCCGCAATGCAGCTTCATTGGAGGCATAAACCAGGTCTTCTACAACTTTGATATTACTTGCCACAGGTTTGAAATTCTTCTACCAGCTTACAGGCATGATCATGAGGTCCAATGCACAGAAATAGTTCTACAATACTTGTTCTCTATCTAGTTCAGATAAGTCCTATCTTCAGTCCCTTGGTCTGAACAATATGGTTGACATAATAAGAATTGTAAAATAAATTGGCAAATTCTCTTTGCAATCAGTCAGCTCAAATCACCACACTTACATTAGCTGCTTGTTAGGGTGGCATGAGTATATTTTCAGAGCTACGGTTCTAACAGTGTTTACATTGTTAAACTGTGTACTGTAGTTTTCACTCTGTTCATGACAGACACACTTTCTTGTTTGGATTGAGGTTAAATAATTTTGTAAGTGTGTAAGAAAAAAGATAGACATTCTTACAACAGTTGCTATATATGCTAATTAAAAACCACCACAGACCACTTAAGCAGTTTCTACGATGGCAAACTGGAGTGTTTGAAAGAATACTTGGAATTTATTAAAACTGGTTAAGATCTCACATTCACCATCAGTTGTGTGAATAACCTAAAAACCAGTTGTCATCAAGTCAGTTTCATATCCATACACTTTAGAGTAGAACTGTGCTCCTCAGGTTCTCATGGCTGTGACTTTTCAGAAAGAGACTATCAAGCCCATCTTCTGAGACACCTCTAGGAGGTTTGAACCATCAACCTCTAGGTTATTAGCCGAGCACTTAACTATTTGAGCCACCCAGGGACTCACATTGTGTGACTAGAGGAACACCATCTAAACTCTCTGAGACTTAGTTTTCTCATTGGTTAAATGGGGAGTAAAATATTTTCCTTCCTTATCTCAGAGGTGTCTTGAAAACAAACATACCTTATAAGATGTATAATACAAATAAAAGGAATTGTAATCTGCCAAGAAACCTTGAAGAATGGAATATTTTCTACTTAAGTAGGTAGTTTGACTTGGTAAAATAAAGAAATGAGTATGTTTACCTAGGTTTTAGTAATAAAACCAGGATAGTATTATGGACAATGGTAAATTCGCCAGTAATTTAGAAAACAAATATATGTATCTATGCCGCTTTTACATTGACAACTTAAGAGTTACCATAGAGAGCCTGGATCCCTTGAACATCATCATCAGGAAGTACAAAGTGGCCTTTGCCAGTGTAGGTATAGATGGGAAACATGAGTGCTCCTGGGTCCTTGGAGTGGTCAAGGCCTAAGGAGTGACCAAACTCATGGGCAGCAACAAGGAACAGGTTGTAGCCTATAAAAAGAAAAAGAAATAACATCTTCTTCATCTATTTGGCTTTCTGTTTCTTTGTTCTCCCACTCAGGTATTAAAATTAATATTTAGTTGCTTGAAGAAAGATTCAAATTATTGAATCCTTATAAGCAATTTAGTGACCTCTTTAATTGCACCTGCCTATACAATTTGAAGGAGTCCTGGTGTGGTGCTGTAGGCTAATGCTTCAGACTGCAAAGTCATTTGACTGCAAGGTCAGTAGTTCAAGCTTATCAACTGCTCCTTGGAAACCCTATACAGAGTTACTATGAGTCAGAATTGACTAAATGGCACTTAACAATAACAACATACAATTTGAAGAGTCCTGCAATGGCGCTATAGCATAAGCACTAGACTGCTAACTGAAAGGTTGTTCAAACCCATCAGCCACTCCTCAGAAACCCAATACAGGGTTGCTATAAGTGGAACTGACTCCACGGCACTTAATAACAGCATGAGACTTGAATGTCGACAGTTAGCTCTCAAGTAACCAGAGACTTATTGTGAAAACACTCGTAATCCTGAGATGCTTTCTATTGTGAAAACACTAGAATTCTGATATGTTGTTTGCCCTCTCTAGGTCAGGTGAGAAAAAAACGACAGTTATTAAATGAGAAGTGGAGAAAATCACACCGGATAGTACTTAGCAAGGGTGCTGCCAGCAGGAGGAAGCATCCAAAGGGATAATGACCAAGTATGGAGGATGCACTAAACAGGGTTACTTGGGAACAAATGCTATCTAGGTGATTCTTTCCAGAATCTCTCTACTCTAAACTCTAGGAAAAATGATTGGTGAACATTATTCTGGAAAACTATCATGCTCCCTCTAGTCATGTGTTCTGGCAATTTTTGAGTCTCCTAATACTGGTATTTAAGTTGGAGAGAAGCATAATAAAATATTGAAAGAAGAATAAAATTAACAAAATACTAGAGATGATTTTCACTTCTGCATTAAGTACACCAAAGTCTATGGTTTCAATTTGACCTCAAATAGCCTTGGTCATAATAGTCTGGAACACAGTGGCTCTGCAGGATAAGTACTAGACTGTGAACCACAAGGTCAGCGGGTCAAACCCACCAGTCACTCCACAGGAGAACAATGAGGATTTCTGTTCCCACAAAGATTTACAGCCTCAGAAACCTTTACTGGGTCACTATGAGTCAAAACTGACTTGACAGCACTTAACAACAACATCACAGTCTATGAATTAAGAACCAACTCCACAGCACATAACAACAACAATTTCTTACCAGAGGGCTCACTATCCAATATCATTGACTAGCCCATGAGTTCTAGTTTTATAAGAAGTATTACCTTTAGAACTACTTGTCCAGGTTTCATCATCATCAAAATGAGCATCTCCTCCAAAATCTGGACCAGGAGGAAAAGCATGAGCCAGCAGACCAGAGGGTCCATCAAATGGGTAAAAGTCACCATGTTCTACATACAAAAGCAAGAGTTAGGAATATGATTACACCTAGTAGAACTTGGGAAGATTCATTGAATACTATACAATGTAACGAATGACTGAAAAATGGACTGTAAGAATGAAACCAACTAAGAAATGGAAATACCAAAAAATGTCTTAAAAATGGCTCTGCTTTATTACCTTTAGTTCCAAAAGAGATCATGATGTCAGCAGTGCCATTGTGAAGTCTAGTAAAATTCAGAGGTGTCACATCAGACCAAACTTTGAAGGCTTTTCGGAAAGCTTTGTCAACTTCAGAATGAGTCAGGTCTGGAGTATAATTCACAATCCTATATCACAGAGAAAATTCCAGTTACATTTTTGGAAGGTGAAAGTTATTTTGAATATATTTTCTTAGTAGTTCGATTTCAACTAAATACAGTAGTCATTTGAAAACTCTATGAAAGGTCCATTGTTTTAAAAAATGTATTAATTATTACACTATTTTTAAAAAGCTGCAATTGATCTGACTCTGATCTATGGCAACCCCATGAGTGTCAGAGTAGAACTATACGCCATAGTAGTCTCAATGGTTGATTTTTTGTAACTAGATTGCCAGCCCTTTATTCTGAGGAGACTCTCGATGGATTCAAACTTTCAACCTTTTAGCTAACAGTTCACCTACTCTTTCCACCACTGAGGGCTCCTATTATACCATACAGTGATGAATTCAATCAAACATTTTCTTATTTCCAAGTATCTGACCATTTAGCATCTTATATTTTAAATATTCTAATGTTTAATAGGACCTATTTTGTACCCTAGAATTTTTTAATTTTATTAAAATGGACAAGTAAATTAATTACCTCTGTAAAGTTCCTAGAGAGAAAATAAGTACAATTCATCATCTTTAGCACTATTGCGATCAATACACTTGAATTACAATATTTGCAAATTTTCTTAAGCTTATTTTTCCTTCTATGTTGATTTCATTTCTATAAGAAATAGCTCAGATAATACAGATTTCCACTGAAAAATAATGCTGGGCTAACTTAACAATAATAGATGTTACGAGTTACTCTCCTCAAAAGTACTAGTGTTATCTCTGGCAGACTAGTGTGGCGTTGTAAAATAAGCACTGCTAACCACATGGGCTCAAGCGTGGCAACAATTGTAAGGTTGGCCCAGAACCAGGCAGTGTTTCATTTTGTTGTGCATAGGGTCACTATGATTCGGTACTGACTCGATGACACCTAACAACAACAACAACAAACCACAAGGTTGGCCATTCAAATCTGCCCTGCACTCATTGGAAAACCTTTATAGGGTCTTTGTGAGTCAGAAAAGACTCTTCAGCACTTAATAACAACAACAACAACATCTCTGGACTTAATTTCCAGTGAAATATTTAAACCCTACTTAACGAAATGGGACCATAGTGTTCTAACCATCAAGAGTAGCTTGTGATAAAAATTAACATTCAATACTTTGTTTTTTTACATATTTTTACAAACTAACAAATATTAAAGACAGCCTGTGATTTACCTGTAGGTTAAATTCATTTTAGACCATTTGAGAGTTCGAGGGAAAACATTGTATTCACCCACATCCGGGACTCCACATCTTGGTTTTTTCATGATATCTAAGGTGTTATCATCAAGTTTGCCTGTCACTTCTAAGCCAAAAAAAGACTGCATTTCTCGGAGCCTGTTAGCCATAGAAGTTGCTGCCGTCTTCTTCAGAATTCCAGCAAGATTCAGAGGATGGTAGTATGATTTTAGGTAGTGCTAAGAAAGAAAGATCAATAGCACTTAACAACAACAAGAAAAAATGAAACCCAAGTAAACTGTTATAAAAGAGAAGGGCATTTATGAAGTGTACCACACCACTGAAATTGGCAAAATACTCTACCTCTGCAAACTGGAAGTCTTCCTCAGACAAATCACCATCATCATCATCATCAGGAAGGGGTAGGGACCAACAATGGGACCAGCTCAAGAAGAGCAGTGCAGCCAGGACACCTGGATGCATCTTGAACTGTTATGCCTGTAAGCTGCTGCCTCTTCATGGATAACCACCTTTACTTTTATAGGCCTGCAGCAGTGAGTCATCTCTTACGGACATATTTCACCCTCCTAGCCAGTTGAAGGTAAACATGCTTACATGATGACTTTTTTTCTCTTTCTCCCAAGAACTGTGGTTTGTGGTAGAATTTGAAGGAAATAGAAAATACGGACATCTCTAGTTTCATCAGGGTCTCAAAACCCATCTGGCAAAATAAACAACCTCAGCATATTTATAGATGATGTGGGAAGAAGCAGAGAGTAGTAAAATTTTCACTTAACAAAAAATGTTTTTCTTTCCTGTAAGGAAGCAGTTACTTTTATTTATTTATATAGTTTCAGATAATAAGAATATCAATATGGTATACTTGCTCCCAAAAAGAAAACCTCTTGTCCTGCTAAAAACTTTCAGTATGTTTATAACCCAGTGGATTCTAAACTGCATTGTCTCTAAAGCAACTGCAGATAAAAATGCTCTCTGCCTGAGAGTCATGGAATTGGACTAGATGGAAACTTGGCTTTTCCGTGGTGCTGTTGTACAGCCGTAGGGTTGAGTCCTGCAGTTGGAATTTAAAATCACGGGACTGAACTTCCAACTAAGACAAGGGAGCTTCAAAAAGTTTGTTAAATTCCATTATATTTTCATTCAATATTTCCACAAACTGTGTGATGTCCCTTTGTATGAAATTCTACACACATTTTCCACAGGTCTAGGAAAACTTAGAAAAATTTTATAGAAATGCAACCATAATGGCTAACATATATTGAGGGAATACACTATGCTGGACTTCAAAAGTATTATTTAATTCTTACAACAGTCTTATAAGTAGATATCATTTATTGTGAGACTTAGTTTACATTTTACAGATGAATAACCTGAAACATAGAGAAATTAGGATTTGAACCCAGAATAGTTGACTCAAGATTTCCTGTTCTTAACCACCATCCAGTATGGTGTCAATTCCCATGCCATTTTCAGATATTTTCTCAAAAACTGAACTGCTTGGTTCCCACACCTTTGGGAGTACACATGAAAACTAGGGCTCTAGAGAAGGTCAACTTCACATTATTCTATTTTTTACTTTCAAGTTTGAATAATAGAAGTCCCCTTGGTCCAAAAACTCAGGAATATTGCCTAAGCCATTTCGATTCCTTTCAAAACCTTACTCTTTAAAATTTTATTAAATCAGAGTGACATTTTGCTCTCCTGCGGTGGTAAATTTGTAAAGCAATATAGGTCATGATCTTCAAAATTATTGAGCTTTTAGAGGAGCTCTGGTAGCGTAGTGTTTACGAGTCAGGCTGCCAACCTCAAGGTCAGCAGTTCGAAACTACCAGCGGTTCTGCAGGAGAAAGATGAGGCTTTCTGCTCTCGTAAAGATTTACAGCCTCGGAAACCCTGTGCAGGGTCACTATGAGTCGGAACTGACTCCATGGTACTTAACAACAACAACAGCAGGATAATATGCTGGACCACAAGGTCAGTTTGAACTGCAAGGTCAAACCCACCAGCTGCTACCCTGAACCGACTCCACGGCACTTAACAACAACATTAATAAATGTGGACTGCAAACCACAAGGTCGGCAGTTCAAAGACATCAGCTGCTCCTTGGAGTCAGAATTGACTCAACAGCACTTAACAACAACAACATTAACAAATGACTGAAAATGCTAGTGAATTTAAATATTAAAAGTCAGAAAGGAATTGGAGCTCAAGTCAGGGGTATATTAAAATGAAGGGAAGAAGTATTAATGCAGATTTAGAGTAAATAGCAAAGGGAATCTTA
Organism: Chrysochloris asiatica; assembly: GCF_000296735.1. NCBI lineage: Eukaryota > Metazoa > Chordata > Mammalia > Afrosoricida > Chrysochloridae > Chrysochloris > Chrysochloris asiatica. Next base: position 10,877,874 of record NW_006408526.1, read on the forward strand.
ACTTGAGGGTAAATTGTTATAAGTGTCTTAGAAAACAACAACAGAAATATCATTGAAATGTTATGTAATCCATTAAGGGAACGGAATTATGTTGGGGAAGATAAGAGTCCCCACTGAATAGTTTTCATCTTGTCTAAATGCGTCTGGTAAAAAGAGATGGGGATAAGATTCTTATGATTCAATCGTGAGTAATTGTTATCATGACTAATTGCGACTGTCAGAGTTGTAAAGGTAAAAGTTTTATAACAAAAGTGGTGGAGTAGTTAGTCTTACAGTCCAGAGACAGAGGACCCTAGGATCATCAAGAGAGAAGAACACAAGCGGAATGCGGGACCCTATCCAGAGAAGCAGTGGCACCAGGGATGGAGGCCCAGATGAGAACATGGAGACAGGGAGCAGCTGAGGACTCTAGATTAGTGGGAAGAGAGAAACTGAGAGCCAGTGGCCAGGAGGCAGTTTTGCAGAATATGCCCTTTTGTGGTTGAAATTATTATATATGCCTGAGTGTTTAAAAAAAAAAAAAAAAGCTAAAATGTATAGAGAGAAATACTGTTAACTGATAGTACATGGAGGGGACTATAATCATTATAATGAAACAAAGTATATGATTTATTGAATGTAAAACTGATGATCTGCCCTGTAAACTTTCATTCAATTCACAATAAAAACTTTTGAAAAAAGAGATTGCTTTGTAGAAGTTCAAGATTAGACTTGGTTTCAATCAACAATACCAAGCAATAATTTATTTTAAGTCACTTCCACATGCAACAACATTTAATTTTATGATTAAGTGAAACTTCATTCAAAAGTTTGATTCAGCAACATAATCTTACAGGAAATTAATTCATTAAAATGCATTTGCTTTTACCAATAAACCTTTAGAATGCTTTTAAATCTCATTAGGTAATAAATAAGTCTTTGAAGAAGTTTAGAAATAAATGACATTTCATTCAATGTTTGAAAGTAGGAAAAAATAATCAAAAGATAAATTTACTTAGAGATTCTCATATTTGTAGAAATGTTATTACTCTAGAAGAAAATAAGATTTTTTTTTTAATGATCAAATCAATGAGTACAGGCTAAGCATCATCCATTCAGGATGTTTCTATGAAGAGACATGATCATAGGTGAGCCTTCTCCTTAGGAAAATGATAAATATTACCTCCTCCCCACACACACAACAAAAAAATCATTGAGAAATTATTACAAATAATCACTACTATTTTGCACCTTTAAAAATAATGTTCATTATCCAATAGCATTACTATTTTAATAGTTTCTCATTCCATTTAAGAATATAAACAGAACAAATTAAAAAAACAAAACAGGAAGGTTCATTATAATATGCTAAAAATCCCATAGAAGATTAAAATAGACATTGATTCCTTAAGAAAAGAATCAGACTGCTTGGTTATAGGCTATTGTTCCTGAAGAGTGATTTTAGACAGTGATTAAGGTGTGTGTCATGGCACTGTAACGTGTTGGCAAGCTGCTTGTCAATGCAAGTCTTTATCTCAGGTTAATTGTTAAAACGAAAGCTAGACCTCAAGATTACCACTAGTAAAATGGTTTGTGGTTTCCAATGCCACCTTTAGCACAATGAAGTAGTTACAAATTGTTCTAACAAGTCTACCAAAGCACTGGAAAATTTGAAAACCTGTAGAATGAGCAAACAAAACTGTTTGAACTGAATTAGGAGTGTATATCTACTGCTGATTCAGACATAAGCAATATGGGACTTTTCGAAACATATGTCATCATCAGTTTCTATGTTCAAAACATAATTCAAGTGAGAACCAACAATGTCCATAAATAGCCATTCAATAAATCACAGGGTGATTCCAGATTTGAAATAACATGAACAATGCACCATTTGAGTTGGATTGGACTCATGAAAATTCTGTAAGTCAAAGAATCTTTGAAGCCAGGACTTTGGGGCTTCAGTATAACCCATTGGCCTCGAATAGATTTTGACTCAGAGCAACCCTATAGGTCAGAGTAGGGTTGCTCCATAGGGTTTCTGAGGCTATCAATCTTTAGAGAGGCCGGCTATCTCATCTTTTGCCCTCAGAACAGTTGGTGGGTATAAACCACCAAGCTTTTAGTTAGCAGCACTTAAACCATTATCCACCACAGCTCTTTTGGTTTCAGTATAGGTCGTATTTTTTATTTTGTTTTCATAAAGATAACTTATTTGATTTTGTGTATTTACATGAAGCAATGATTTTATAAATACCCAGATGACTGTTTTGCTATAATTTCTGATTTCTTTTTTGCCCGTATCCTTATGAAATTAAGTCTTAATTGTTGTCAAGAAAATGGAGGACGGAATGTAAATCTAAACGTTCATACTGGTGTGGCGCTGTGGGCTAATGTGCTGGACTGCAAAGTTGGTTTGAACAGCAAGGCTGGTGGTTCAAGCTCACCAGCCGCTCCTTGGAAACCCTATACAGGGTTGCAATTAATTAGCGTAGTGGTTACCAATCGGGCTGTGAACTGCAAGGTCAGCAGTTCAAAACTACCAGCTATTCTGCGGGACAAAGATGAAGCTTTCTGCTCCTGTAAAGATTTACAGCCTTGGAAATCTGTACAGGGTCGCTATGAGTCGGAACCAACTCCATGGCACATAATCACCACCACCACCACCACCACTGCTACCTATTTAGGGAAGAATGAAAAATGGATGAAACCTGTAAGGACACTCTACTCAAGAAGTATGGAGTGGTTAAAGTTGGGAATGGGGGAGGGGGGAAGAGACCAAATAATCCTGACTTATGCCCAAAGGATGAAGATTGGTATTCACTGAGATTATATAATTAATTCCTGTTTTGTCCTTTTATCCATCCGAATAAGGGAAAATTTATGGTCTCTATATTTTAAAGGAAAAAGTAGAATATATGGGCACAGCACAACTCTACCATTATATCAAAATCTTTCATTTGGAATGAATAAAAGAAACAGCAGAGCCCTGCACTGGTAGTGAATATGGGCCTTAAGGTAGACAAACAAAAGTATTTACTTCTCTCTGAAGTGGGGATGATAAAATAAGTTTTATAGGGTGTGAGATTTAATTATAAAATATCCAGTTTATTAAAACAGCTCAATAAAGGATAGTTATAACAGCAACAAGAACAATGCTGATCTTATTTTTTTTTCTAAAGCACTTGGCAAATGGTAATGTTTAACGTATGGGAACTACAGAGATTGAATTCTGAATTAATGATGACGGAGCTTATTCAAAGGTTATTTTGGCACAATGAAAACAACTGCTGAGCCTCAAGCAATAATGGATACATGATAGAAATGCAAATCTGAGGCATTTGCATAAAACATGTCTACTATAATAATTCATTTTGATTCAGCAAAGTATCTGGCAGAAAGTACTTGGCAAACATAAGTGTTGTTAGGTACTGTTGAGTCAGTTCCATGTACAACAGAATGAAACACCATCCTGTCCTGCACCATCTTCGTTTGAATACAGTTTGAAACTCGTCTGTCAATATACTGTTGCAGCTGTTTTTTGAATTGTCTTTAGCAAAATTTTACTTGAATGTAATATCAGTGATTTGTCTGATGATTTACACATTCCATTGGGTCACCTCTACTTGGAATGGGCACAAATAAATGACCTTTGCCAATCCATTGGCCAGGTCGCTCTTTTCCAAATTTCTTGGCATAGATGAGTAAGTACCTCCAGTCTCTCATCAGTTTGTTGGAAGATTTCAATTTGTCCTTCCATCAATTCCTGGAGCTTTGTTCTTTGCCAATGCCTTCAGTGCACAGTGGACTTCTTCCTTCAGAACCATTGGCACTTGATCACATGCTACCTCTTGAAATGATTGAACAGCAATCATTTCTTTTTTGGTACAGTGAGTCTGTATGTTCCTTTCATCTTTTTTTGATGCATTCTGTATCATTCAGTATTTTGTCAAAAGAATCCTTCAGTATTTCAAGTCAAGGCTTGAATTGTTTCCTCAGAGCTTTCAGCTTGGGAAATGCTAACCACGTTCTTCCCTTTTGGTTTCCTAACTTCAGATCTCAGCACATTTCATTATAACATTTGATTTTGTATTCATGAGCTGCCCATTGAAATTTTATGTTCCTATGTCAAAGTTAGGAAAGTTCATATAGAAAGTCCTTCTAATGCTCTATAGGTTACTATTTCTGTAGAGCATGAGATCTAAAGGCTTTTTACTTGTGAACAACTCCATTGTTGTTGTTAAGTGCCAATGAGTCGGTTCCAAATCATAGCAACCCTGTATAGGGTTTCCTAGGAACAGCTGGTGAGCTTGAACCGCCAACCTTACAGTTCAAATAGCTTTGTAGTCTGACGTATTAACTCAGAGTGCCACAGCAGGACTCTGTGAACAACTCCATTACGGTGGTGGTTGTTATGTGCTGTCGAATTGGTTCCAACTCACAGTGACCCTGCACAGGGTTTCTGAGGCTGTATATCTTTATGGAAGCAGAAAGCCTCATCTTTCTTCCACTGTAGTTTTGAACTGCTGACCTTGAGGTTCGCAGCCTCATTCATAACCACTATGCTACCAGAGCTCCTTAACTCCATTATGTTGTTGTTGTTGTTATGTGCCGTGGAGTCATTTCCGACTCATAGCGACCCTGTACAGGATTTCTGAGGCTGCAAATCTTTACGGTAGCAGAAAGCCTCATCTTTCTCCCACGGAGCAGCTGGTAGTTTCGAACTGCCGACCTTGTCGTTTGCAGCCCAGTTCGTAACCACTACACTACCAGAGCTTCTGTAACTCCATTATAGCAGAGCTTAATTCCATTTTATGCTTAGGTTTTAAATTTGTCTTCAATGTCACATGTACCTCTTGCAGCTTAGAAACAGTATTTTTTAAAGTAGTGTTGGAGATCACTTCCCCCAGCCAGCTCTTGAAGGAAAACTCATGGATGGTACCCCTTAATGGTTGCCTGCTTGTGATGTCATACTCGAAAGACTCAGAATGTAAGGTCTCCTATATCCCTCCCTGCTTTCCGTAGGACGGGTGTGTATATGTGATACATGGCTCCTGGTGTCATTATGTCATTAGTTGTGGGAGGAGAGTTCTGTTTTCTGTGCCCTATAAAAGGTTACCAAGTAGAAATAGAACTTTGGAAACTCATCATGGTGTCTATGATTTTCCTCATCCCAGTGATCTATTTTTGTCTTTGTCTCATGTTTGCTCTTGTTTAAGACTTAATAAGGAGTCTGTATAATATTTACAACTTTGAAGATGGGGTCTCTTTTATCCCCTATATCACTATGAAAGATAGATTTTCTATACATTTTGCGATTAGAGGGACATGTTCTTTTTCTAAAGAAAAATAATGAGATTGTGAGTAGATATGTTGCTTACTTAGCTAATACTTGCGTTGCCTGAGTCTTAGTCAGTGAAGAGTATGAATATAATACAAAGAAATAAAAATCATTGTTATTTATGAATCACTATAAATTATTTTCAGGACACTAAAGTTCAAATGTTCAACCACTGGTAAACTCTGTTAAACTTTCTTCAACCCAGGAGGCAAAAAAATCAAATTGACTTGTTAAGTCAAACCTTATATTGCTACCACACAATTCTGGTAGTGTCAGCTTAACTCAAGACCTCAACAATCATTTTGGTTGGTTCTGTTTTGTTGCTGTTTGGGGATATGAGATGGAAACCCCAAATGATTTGACCACTATAAACATAAAATTTGCAAAGCCACTTTCTCCCAAGTGGATAATTTCTGTAACTTTGACCACTTTTCCAATTTACTGATGACAGCAATTCTAACTCTGTCTTCTTCCATACAGAATCTTCTTCTCTACCTGTGGATCATCTGTCCAGAACGCATCATCATCAAAGTGAACATCATCTCCCAAACCTTCACCAGAGGTAAGGCGTGTGCCAGCTGTCCCAAGGAACCAATAAAAATAAACCTCCATGTTTTAAAAAGGAAATAACTCAGAAAATAACTGGGAAAATTATCATGAACAATAACAAAGCTTATAATTTGGGATAAAGAATATTCAAAATTGGAAAGTCTTCAAAAAAAGACAATGTTTTCTTCATGGTTACCTTTGCTTCTAAAACAGATCATGATATCAGCAGCTCCCCAGAACGCTCTATCTTATCACTTCAAGCCTTGAATATCGCTTGAATGGCATTATCCAGTTGAAGGGGACAGCTCTGGAATGTAGTTCATTATTCTGACACAAACAGATGGCATTTCAGTAAGCCTTCATATGTGATATTTCAATGATTGCAATACATTGTTTGTATCTTTTTTATTATTCTTATTATTTCCTTATAGAATCAGAAATCTAAAGTACACCATAGTATATTAAAGAGTCTTTGTTTTTGTTGTGGTTAAGTACAGATTCCGACCCATAGAGACACTGTATAGGGTTTCCAAGGAGTGACTGGTGAGCTTGGACTGCTGACCTTGCTGTTAGACAACCTAATTTTTATGTGCTTATAAATGTTCTTGTTTTCTAAAAAAATCAAATTGCACTTGTTGTTGAGTCAGTTCTGACTCATAGCG
>NW_006408526.1:10886129-10908517 GCF_000296735.1 Chrysochloris asiatica
ATTCAGTATTCCCTTGTTCTGTTCAAACAACTGCCTCTTAGTCTATGTACAGATTACTTATGAGAACAATTAAGTGTTCCAGAATACTCATTCTCTGCAATGTTGTTCAGAGATTGTCATCCTCTACACAATTGAAAGCCTTTTTGTAGTCAATAAAACACAGGTAAATATCTTTCTAGTATTCTCTGCTTTCAGCCAAGGTCAATCTGACATCAGCAGTTTAACTCCTCATTCCATGTCCTCATCTGACTCCTGCTTGAACCTCTGGCAGTTCCCTGTCAGTATACAGTTGTGTCGGCTTTGGGATTGTTTAGCAAAATTTTACTTGCATGTGATATTAATGGTATTGTCCAATGATTTCTGCTTTCTGTTGAAATAGGCACAACTATAGATCTCTTCCAATCAGTTGAGCAGGTAGCTGCCTTTCAAATTTCTTGTCATAGATGAGCAGACACAGCAAAAAAAAAAAAGGAGAGGCAGTGATACAAACCACTAACTAGACAGGTGCAGCCATCTTGAGCTTTTGTGAGAGACTTCAGAGGCCAGAAAAATTAACAGCATTGCAGAAACATATCTGTGGCTTGCAGAGACAAAGGTGCAAATTTGTCTTGTTCCCAACACTCCCCTGATGAGGAAAGGCAAGCCAGCCCCTACCCACGTACACCCCCAGGGAAGTTCTCAGTCTCTCTGCAGTTGGAGCTACATAGAGGTGAGCACTGTGGTTGTGGGCCCCATTAAAGGAAGGAGAAGTGGTCTGCACTGCTCCTATTTGGGTGAGTCCTGTTGCAGACTGTACCATTCTCACATATTGGAAAACTTAACACTGTGAAACTGTCAACATTACCCAAGAAATCTATAGATATAATGCAATCCCAATCCAGATTCCAACATCATTCTTTAAAGAGACGGAAGAAATGATCACTAACTTAATATGGAAAGGAAAGGGACCTGGAATACACATGGCACTGTTTAAGAAGAACAGACTTGGAGGCCTCTCACTTCCTGATCTCAAAATTTACTACACAACTACAGTTGTCAAAATAGCTTTCTACTGGTACAACAAAGGTACATAGATAAATGGAACAGAATTGAGAACCCAAAAGTAAATCTATCCACATACAGTCAGCTAATCATTGATAAAGGGCAAAAAAATTTAAATAGGGAAAAGATAGTCTCTTCAACAAATGATGCTGGCAAAACTGGAAATTCATTTGCAGAAAATTGAAACAAGGTCCATATTTCACACCATTTTCAAAACAAACTCAAAGTGGATTAAAGACCTAAATAAATGTAAAACTAGAACTATAAAGATCATCAATGAAAAAATAGGGACAAATTTGGTGACTCTAATGCAAGCACAAATACATTATTAAACATTAATAAAAGCACACAAACAGCAAAAGACCTCCTAAAAATGACTGAGACCTCCTAAAAATGAGACAGTTCCGTGCATTTTTAGATTTCTCCCAAATAGTAAAATGGGAGCACACAGATGGGGGGAAAATGACATATCAGACAAGGCACTAATCCCTGAAATTTCTAGAAAACTACAACATTCCACAAGAAAAAGACAAACAACCCAATAAAAAAAAGTGGGCACAGTATGTGAACAGACACTTCACCAAAGTAGGCATTCAAGCAGCCAATAAACATTTAAAAAGTGTTCAGGATTATTAGCCATTGTTGTTGTTGTTAAGTGCCGTTGAGTTGGTTCTGACCCATAGGGTTTCCGAGGAGCAGATGGTGAGCTTGAACCACCGACTTTGCAGTTCAAACTACTTGGCAGTCTGGTGCATTAACCCACAGCACCACACCAGGACTCCTATTAGCCATTATTGTTGTTGTTAGGTGCCATTGAGTCAGAACCAACTCATAGCAACCTTATGCACAACAGAATGAAACATTGTCCTATCCTGGGCCAAAGAGAGATACATATCAAAACAATGAAATAACATCGAACACCAACATTAGTAGCAAAGTTCCAAAAATAAGAAAGCAACAAATGCTAGCAAGGGTGTGTAGTGACTGGGACCTTCTGACATTGCTAGTAGGACTGTAAAATTTTTCAACCACTGTAGAAACAGTGTGTTGCCTCCTCACAAAGTTAGAAATAAGAGTACCATATGACTAAGCATCTCTCTACTTGGTATGTATCCACCAGAAATAAGAGCCAGGAAACAAGTATATATATGCACACTGATGTTCATCACAGCACTATTCACAAAATAAAAATGATGAAGACTTACTAAATGCCCATCAATGGAAGAGTGTATAAACATACTTTAGTACATACACAAAATGGAATACTATGCAACATTGAAAAATAACAGTAAATCTTTGGAACACTTCATAACATGGATGAATCTGGAGGACATTATGCTGAGTGAAATAAATCAATCGCAAAAGGGCAAATATGGTCTAAGACCATGATTGTAAAAACTCAAGAGAAGGTTTTCTTACTAAAAGAAGCATTCTTTTATGGCTACCATGGGTGGGTGGAAAGGGAGTATAATTCACTAGCTAAAGGGTAGACATATGTTAAGTCAGAAGGGGAAGGACAATATACAAGAAAAAGGAGTTAGGCAGAAGAATGATAAAGATACGTGAAGTCTCTGAAAGGTATACAAGGGCTCAAGAGGATAGAAGTTGTGATACATACACCATCAAGGGTGTGTGTGTAACACAACCTTGGAACAACTGTGTTCTGTGTAAACATACACGGGCAGAGACACAGCATGAATGGGTATGGGAGGAAGAGTGGGATATATATATAAGAGTTTGCGGGAGGATATTTGTACATGGGTAACCACAGGGAGGAACTGTTATTTCATGGAGTGGGTTGTAATCATTGAGATGAAACAAAACATATGATTTGTTGAATGTATAACTGATGATCCTGACTGTAAACCCTCATTCAATTCACAATTCAGAAATGAAATATTGTGAAAGCTTGTAAAGGATTTATGTTCATAAACTCTTAGAATTAGTTGCTATCCTACAACTTGATTTGCTTTTCAAGTAAAATGAAACATTAGCAAAGAAATACATTGAAGTCTTTCCTTTCTCCAACGTTTTGCTAAATGAGATCTGTGTATACTACATAAAATATTGAAAATTCTACAACACTCCAAAAACCTCACTTCCATTGAGTCAAGTCAGAAACATATATGGTAGTGATGGTGATAGTTGTAGTGTGCCATCAAGTTGGTTCAACTCCTAATGATTCTGCATAGGGTTTCTGAAGCTGTAATCTTTACAGAAGCAGAAAGCTTCATCTTTTCCCCATGGAGCAATTGGTGGATTCAAACTGCTGACTTTGTGACTAGCAGCGCAAAATGTAACCACTACTCTATCACAGCTACTTGATGCGTATATTGTTGCTGTTGTTAAATGCTGTAGAGTTGATTTTGACCCATAGCAACCGAGAAGCAGCTGCTAAGTTTGAACCGCCAACCTTGAGGTTCAAACCAACTTTGAAGTCCAGGGCATTAACCCGCAGCACCACACCAAGATTCCCTGTTGTTGTTGTTCGTAAGTGCTGTCCAGTCTGACCCACAGTGAGTCTGTATGGGTTTCCGAGAAGCAGCTGGTGAGCTTGAACCACCGACCTTGCAGTACAAATGGCTTTGCACTATGGTGCATTAACCCATAGTGCCACACCAGGAATGAACTTCAAATTAATGAAATTTCATTTTAAAAGGTATTTGTTATGAGAGAAATATCTTCTGTTGAACCTGAGACAGAGCAACAGTATTTCATATGGATCTTTATATCATCAGAAATAAGGCCTATAACTGACACACATTTAGTGCTCAGTCAAAATGTGTTGAATAGGTGAATAAATGAAGAAATACAAATAAAATGTTGAATGGATAAAAAATGTGTAAATGAACACATAAAAATAAGGGGTTGGACAAATGAAGAAATGAATGAAAATAAAGAACAGATTTGGATCACCGTTATCTACAGATTTCTTGTTAGAATGAACTAGTGTCTTAATCTTTCTTTTTTGTTTTGATTATAGGTCAGCTCCACACAATGAAATGAGTATGGTATTTGTTGTTTGCAAACTTTCTAAATTTGCTGTCTGCTACTAAATTATCAGGCTACCACTGTTAAGAGACAACTATTTTTAGCTTTCCCTTGAAAACATTAATTTTTTAATTTAGAATTGTTACATAAGCAAAAATAAAGTTATTAGTTCTGTATCATATATTTTAATTTTTTAAAAGTGTATTCTTTCTAAGGTATTTTAAACCACTTAGAAGAAATGTATTAGGTCAAGATTCAAGTAACAGAGATCCAGCCTGGTTTGGAATAGATAAGAAGGTGATTTGGTAATTACAGATTTTTAGACCCCAAAAGAACCTCCAAAGATCATTTAACTGAATCCCTTTACTATAAAGTAGGCCTAATGATATTGGGAAACTTCCTCAAAACCATACAAGTGATAGAGTTGGAGCTGGGATTGGAATCTCCAGGATACTATGCATTACCCCAAACTACATCTTAGTACAACAATACATGAAATGAAAAATGTTGGGGAAGACAGTTTTTTTGGTTTTGGATTTTTTATGTAGTTCATGTATCAGTTGTCTATTGTATTTTTTTTAAGGAAAAAAAATTATACTTCATCAACTCAGGGACCCCATGTCTTGGCTGCTTCATCGAATCTAAGGTTTTACATTCCAGTTGGCCATTTGCTTCTAGATCAAAGAAGACCTGCATTTACTGGAGTCTACTCAACAGGAGTTGGGAGTTTCTCTTCTGCACAAGTATTGCTCTCAAGAGAAGCTGATGAAAGGCTTTCAAGTGGTGCTAGAAAGTAAGTCCACAAACATGACCATTAAATGAAATAACAACATGCTAAATTAAGAATGCAGCAAGAAGAAGGACCCATTGTACATCGGTGAGGGACTCTTGTCTTCTAGAAGTGATGAAGGGAGTGGTAAGGACCAGCAAACAGCAATATTCCAGAAAACAAAAGTCTTCATCACAAATATGGTTCCTTCTTCTGTTTGGGTGATGTGCAGAGAACCTGATTTAGGGGTGGGTGTTTGGAGGGAGATAATTTGAGGTTATATCTCAATGACAGCCCTGGTATGGCACTGTGGGATAGGCACTGGACTGCTAATTCCTAAGTCAGTAGTTCAAAACCCACCAGCTACTCTCAGAAACCTTATACAGGATTGCTAGAAGTTGGAACGAACTCAATGGCACATAACAGTAACAGCAATCTTAGCAGACCACTTTTATAAGATAGAAGTGGTGACATATGATTAATTTCTTATCCTACTTTATTTGCACTTAAGGACAAACTCCTTATACATTCTTTTGTCCAAAGTAAAGGTTGATGAGCAAAAGCAAAGCCTTCATTCTTTGTTTAATGATCTTAAATGTAAAATGTAAATTTTGCTCTTTTGAGGATATTACCTCTAAAGTTCACAAAGGAGCAATGAACTCATAATTTGCCATCTAACATATGAAGGAAAGAAGAAAGGGAAAAGTAAAGGAAGGAAGAATGAAAAGAAAGAAAGAAGAAGAGAGGGAGGAGAGGGGAGGAAAGGAGAGAAAAGGAAGGAAACCCAAAAAAGATGGGAAAAAAATGGAGCAATGGAATAGAAAAAGAAGAAAGGAGAAAAGGAAGAGAGACAAGGAGGTAGGTTAGGGAGGAATGGTGTTTGCTTTCAATAGACCAAAGATCTATGCACTCTAATTTACTAAAGTGGCCAGGAATCTCAGCTGATCTTCTCAAATGCCTGGATGAGAATATGTATAGGGTCAGATAGGCCTGGAAGAATTTTCCCAACAAGTCAAGGACCCTCACTATTCATTTGCCTCTTTTTGTTGTTGCTGTTAAGTGCTGTCCAGTCAATTCCAACTCATAGCGACCCTATAAAGGGTTTCCTAGGAGTGGCTAGTGAGTTTGAACAACGAACCTTGTGATTCAAATTGACTTTGTGGTCCAGTGCTTATCCTACTGCACCAAATGAGGACTTCATTTGGGTGCCTCCTTAATCACTTTGCTGTCAAGACCACTTTAATCAAAAATGCAGCCCGAAATGACATAATATAATCTAGTTGTAGGAAATGAGCAGTTTCGCTAGTAAAACGTTGTTGAGTCTATGTGTCAATTTTTCCCAAACCAAAATTCTTTCAAATTTTTGAAAACATTGACAAATATAAATGATTAGGTACATCTGCCCTCTTGTTGTACAAATATATAAACTGATGAACAGAAAGGTGTTGATTACAGAATCTGATCTATTCTTCCTTTAATGGCAAACACTTTACACATTTTGGAAAATCCTGCACCTGTGTGTCTGATTGACTCCAAACTGTTTTCAGCTTGAAGAGGCAAGTTCATTGCATAACTAGTGACTACTGAGATATTCATCCTAATGTTTTATTTGTTCTCAGGGCATTTTGTCATATCAAGATTAAATAAATGACTCTGAACCAATTTTCACCCCATTACTCAGTATATGATTATAAAATCTAGTTAGTTAAAAGAGTTGAAGGCAGATCACATTCCCAAGAACTGAGATAAACCCAGACAACCAAGGCATTAGGTCAGTGGCTCCCAGAAACCATTGTAAATATAAAATGCCTTGCTGATGATATCTAGGTAAATTCATGCATTCTTCACGTACTTTCTGCTGACCCAGATAAGAGATGGCATACACATGCAGTGCACCCATCTTCAACTGCATGGTACACCAATTGTAATTCCAATTCTTTCTCTCCAGATTTTTTTAAAAAGCAAAAACAAAGAAGAAAAACACTGGGAAACAGAGAGAATGTCATTATTATAAAAGATAACCTGGAACCAGATCTAAATTTTTTAATGTAAGTTATTCAGCATTTTACAATTAGTCCTCATGGCTGATCTCAATTAGTGGAGATAAGTTATTGAGTTGTGGCAGCCAAGTGGAGCATTTCCAAAAAAGGTAGGGCAGGAACATGATGATGTTGAAATTAATTCAGGAAATTCTGTACTGGAAACCATTCTCTCTATATACATGATGAAACTAAGGACTAAAGACCATGAAAATGAGCACAAAGTGCTTTCTATGAAATGGAATTTACTGTGAAAATATTGGAGTCCCGATTAGGGGTGGAAGGTAGGGGCATATTATCTTTAAAGTTCTCTTCAAAGTTATCAAATAAAAGGACAGGCTATTTTAAGAAGAAAGAATATAAGGAAACTATTTGGATTTAATATATAGCTGTCTCCTAAATTATTGCCCAATTAGTATAGGATCACAAGCACTTTTTCAGCACTGTCAGGTTGCGTAACTCAGCAGTGAAATCTTGGAAGCATAATTTAAAAAAAAAAAAGATAATGCTTTTTATAATTATTATTATTGTGAATTGGGTGATAGTTTGCATGGAAAAACATCAACTTTACATTCATCCTGTCATATTTTGTTTCGTTACAATGATTACAATCCCCTCCATGCATCATCATTCAACAGCATGTGCTTCCATTCACTGTTTTGTTTTTGTTTTTTTTTTGGGGGGGGGGCATTTTTTTGGATGTATGCTGAAGCACTCAGAAACATACAACCATTTAAACAACCAAAGGGCACACCCGGCAAGCCCACCCCCTGGCCATCAGCAAACAGCCTCTCTCCTTCCAAGTCCAGGGTCCCCAGCTGCTCCATCTCTCCATGTCATCGTCTCTGCCTCCATCTCTGGATAGGGTCCTGCACTCCGCTCTTCTCCCTTGATGGTCCCAGGGTCCTCCACTCCTGGACTGCTAGATCAATCACTCCCCTCCTTTTGTTACAAAACATCTGCCTTTACATTTACAACACTCACAATCAGTCCTGATAGCAATTATTCACTACTGAACCATGAGAGTCTTACCCTATCTCCTTTCACCAGCCCCATCCAGACAGGTTAGAAACCATTCAGTGAAGATTCTACCTTCCCCATACCCTCTGAAACTAGGCTCCCTCTTGAAAGCTTGTAAACCAGTCAGTATGTGCATTTGTAGTCCCCCCATTTTGGGTAGCCAATGTCTAAGTTGCCCATTCCTGCCAACCCTGTGTACTAAGAGGGTGGGAATGATCCTCACTGTAAAAATGTGTTCCCTCTTTTGAGCTACTACATCCATAAGTATAGGTCAGGTTCATCAAAGTGTAGTGGATTACTCTTGTTTTCCTCTTCTTTCTTCCTCTACTTGAGTTCTGATCATCCAGCCATTGAAGCCAGGTCAAATCCAGGTGGACAGGAATCTGTTGAATGTGGTCGGACTTAGCTGACAACTACATTGTTGCTTTTCACCCACTTCCCCTTATCTGTAGACCAATGTGGTCACCAGCAAGACCTATGCCTGCTTGTATATTACCCTTGAGTCTTAGTCTTGAAAGAGGATTTGCCCTGAGGGGACCTGACCACTTGCCCTTATGGCTCCCCAGTGAATAACTTGCTTGTTCTTAAGTAGTCAATTGAACTACTGTTATTGTTTTTTTCATTTTTCCTGCTGGTCTTTCTTTCGAGAAGTATCTTCTGTTCTTCTAGAAGCGCCAGGCTGGTCTGCTTGTCCTTTCAAGTGGAAATTTCCCACTTCAGAAGATTCTGGATGGGGATCCATATTCTACCTATAGTCTTATGCAATGCAAAGGCTCCACAGGAAGCCTCCTTCCCTGGGCAAGTTCTAGCCCCATTTTAGGTATTCCAGTCAGTTATAGACTGAAGACGGACTTACAAGTTTTCTATGGTGATGTTTCTGGTTGTTCCTTTCTCTCCCCCTCAAGTGTCTATTTTATAGTAGTAGGCAAGGGAAACCAAGATTCAAAATACAGCCAAGCAGAGAGGGAGAGAGACTGTGTGCTGAAGACCTGGGGGGTACGGGGGAAGGATTGCAGGTTATAGCCATTGGTTGGTTGATGATGCATGGAGGGGATTGTAACCATGGCAATGAGACAATATACGATAGAATGAATGTAAAACTAATGTTCTCCCATGTAAACTATCACATAATTCACAATAAAACATTTAAGAAAAAAAAAAAAACAGCCAAGCAAAAGATAATCAGTCAATATTGTTTATTTCTAATTTTACATAATTCACCTTATTATTTTTTTTTCCACAGTGACCAGTTGGCATTTATTAGTGTAGTTATAGCCTATCACTATAATCAAAACACTAGAGGAACCAAGAGTCCCTGTTATCACAAATAAACAAATAAAGCTTATTTTTATGAAAATTGTAAGCAAGTAACTGAAATCTAGCAGTGACACTAGAGCTCAGCCTTACGTGACAGTCGAAGCTGGGGTAGGAGTCATGAGAAATTCTACCTAGAAGGAGCTTCCATTCACCAACCCCTGCCCCCTGGCCAGAGCTGATCATGGCTGCATTTACAGAGAGAATGAAAGGAAACCTAATGAAAAATGAGCTAAACCACTGAGAATATGTAAGCGTAGATCTACCAGCGGGTGAGTCAACCATGATCATAACATCCGTTCCCTTCACTTCAAAGAGTATCACCAGTCCGCTTTCGATTGATGTGTTCCAGGTGGGCGTGCTCTGAGGTGTCCAAGTCTATCTCATACTTGGCTAGGATTTTCAGGATGGGTCTCAGCTTCAGCCACCACTGTTCCTTGGGGATGCGATGCTCAAAATCTGTGTGGTCCTTCAACTCAGTCACTGGTTGAAAGTCCAGGGCCTTCTTACGCATTCCCAGAACACAACCTGAGTCTGAAGTGTTGGCAAAGATCTGCCCATTACGATAGCTCTCTTTGATTTTGCCAGACATCCAATTCATCGCCTTTGCTCCCATCTCAGTGGCAAAACTCCTGTCAAATGGAGTTGGGCTCCCACCCTGCTGCATGTGGCCAAGTATGTTCTTCCTGCTATCGAAGATGCCCTTGCCTTCCTCAGAATACAGGTTGAAAATGAAGTCAGTCGTATAGTTCTCACTGCACTTCTCATTTGTTAACACCAGGCCTCTTTTCACTGTTGTTTTCATCTTTTGCACCAGATGCTCAATATTCGCCTGTAGGTCTCGGATGGTGAAAGGTTCCTCATAAATGTAGCCCCAGATGCCAGCCCCGCCATGGTGGCCAGGTAGCCACAGTAACCGCCCATCATCTCAATGATGAACACACGCTGCTTTGTGCCTGAAGCGGACTGCTTGATGTGATCACAGGTCGTGCAGATCGTATTGAGTGCTGTGTCAGCTCCAATACTGAAGTCTGAGCCAGGGACATTGTTGGAGACTGCAGCAGGAATGACCACATATGGAATGCAGAGCTCATCAAACTGCTTCCTGCCCTCCATCAGCTCCAGGCACACTGTGTAAGCCTCAAACCCCCCAATGATGACAAGGCCCTGAATGTTAAACTTTGTTATGTTGGCACTGATCTGTTTGTAGCTCTTCTTGGGTAGTGTCCTTTTAGTCCCAAGTTTAGAACCACCTTGCCCAGTCCAGCCCCCAACATAGCTCCAGCTAGCTTCCTCAATCTGACCCTTAGCCAGGCCCTCAAAGCCATCATGCACCACCAGCACACGGTTGCCCTGGATGAGGCCAGTTCTCACAGTGGAGCGGACCGCAGCATTCATGCCTGCAGCAGGGGCCCCTACGTTCATCACAGCCACAGTGTGGGAAAAAGTCTTAAACTCCTGAGGTCTGACATGAGCTAGAAGCTTGTATACTTCCCATTTGTTCATGAAGCTCCTGCCTCTCAACTTCATGGCTTCATCAAATTTCTTCTCATCTATGGCCTTGGTCACATCCTTGGTCATCTGTACACACTCCATGAGAGGCAGGCGCACGGCCTGGTTACCAGAAAGGCTCACCACACAGGCTGGAGTTTCCGGGGTGCCCTCTAAAAGTGCCATCACTGCTTCCACACCCATGCGGCTGCCCAGGATCCGGTCAAAGGCTGATGGTGTCCCACCCCGCTGCACATACCCCAAAACAGTGACCCGGGTGTCATATCCCAGACGCTTTACCACCAGATTCTTAATGGCTTCTGAGGTGATCGGTTTGCCATTCTTGTCAATTGCACCCTCAGCCACAATGATGATGTTGAGACGAGAACCACAGGCCCTTGTCTCGCTGAGACGGCAGCAAAGGTGTTCCTCCCAGTCAGCATCCGGTGGACTCTCAGGAATGAAAACCCAGTCGGCCCCACAGGAGAGAGAGGTGACGAGGGCCAGGTATCCACAGTGCCGGCCCATCACCTCTAACACAAAAGTCCGCTGGTGGCTCTGAGCGGTGGTAGCGATGGCATCTACGATCTCTATGATCCGGTGCAGGGCCGAGTCCGTGCCAATGGTCAAGTCAGTGCCACAGAAGTCATTGTCAATCGAGCCAACGAGACCAACGATGTTCAAGTAGCTGGACTTTTTAGCCTCCTCTTCTGTGATCTTACCTCCTTTCTGGAGATCAGTCAGTAAGTCACTCCACTCGGAACGGAAGGTATCAGCCCCAGTGAGGCTGCCATCACTCCCAATGACACAAAGGTTGGTGATTCCGCGCTTTACCAGGTTGTGGGCAGCCTGGAGTCGTCCATCTTGCTGCCGGAAGTCCTTACACCGGCTGCTTCCAATCACGGTGCCTCCTAGCTGAAGTATCATCGAAACACTTTCCCATGTGGCTTCTCTGATGTGATCTCCACCCTCCACCAGGCCTTGGTAACCCTCATGGACAAAAAAGACACGAGCGCCAGTAAACATACCAACTCGGACCACAGCCCTGATGGCAGCATTCATACCTTGGGCATCTTCACCAGAAGTTAACACAGCAATGGCTTTGCCGATCCCCAGGGTTTTGGCCGCATGGTGTTCTTCATGGGTCATGATCCACTCTTTGGACACAGTCTCAGGAGCTGAGGCTACCGGAGCTGGTGAATCAGGTCAGGTGATGGGCCGAAAGTCCATGAATTGGAAGTCAGACATAATGAGCCACATGCAAGATCCAGAGAAAGAGAGCAAACTTTTGCAAAGCAGTCCTATAAATTGGAGTCAGACCATGCCCCCAAGGGAAGCTAAGGGTGGTAACTTGGGTCACACCCTCGGCTAAGGTGGGGACATGCTTAATACTTAGATCCACTCTAATCTTTACTCCTTAGGCCCACCTTAATCTTTATTCCTTAGCAACTCATTTCAAAATGGGTCCATGTCACAGACATGGAGGCTAGGATTTACAATATATCAGAAAATGGAGAAATTTAGCTGTTGTTTTTAAGTGCCATGGAGTTGGTTCCTCATAATTCATCTTAAATAGTGTTTTGTTTTTTATTTGAAATGTCACAAATTCCTAACACATTTTTACAAATACAATACCAATATTAAACATAGAATTTCATTAAATAAATACTGAAATTGTTGTTGTTAAGTGCCATTGAGTCGGTTCCAACCCATAGTGACCTTGAACAGGGTTTCTGATGCTGTAAATCTTTACGGGAGCAGAAAGCCTCATCTTTCTCCCGTGGAACAGCTGGTAGTTTCAAACTGCTGACTGTAAGGTTCGCAGGCCAATTCGTAGCCACTACACTACCAGAGCTCCTTTAATAAATAAATACTGAAATACCAGTATTAAAATCTCACCATATTAATGGACGTTCCCATTCTCTTTGTTCTTGTAGGGTTTTACCAATTTGGTTTCTTCTATGTAATTATAACAAAGAGTAAGAATTAATTACATTGGCAACTTTGTCTGCAGCAAGATCTACCAAACTCTGCCTGGGATGTCTGGTATGAAAGGGAAGATTGATAGACCAGGTGTGAGGAAGTCATCACTGAAGACCCCCCAGAGTCATTTACTGTGTCTCCAAATGGAGCTGTAGGATAAGCACTCAACCGCAAGGTCGATTTGAACTGCAAGGTTGGTGGTTCAAACTCACCAGGGTCATTATGAATTGGAATCCATTCAATGGCGGTAAACAACAACTATTTCTGATCTTGATTATCTTTTTCAAATAGGTGTTTCTCAGTGGAAGAGAATATATGAGCTGAAATTGACTCAAGACAATGAGTTTGGGGTTTAGATATAATTATCTACCTTACTAGCAGTTGGTTTCTCAGTGTAAATTAATATTCAAGTATTTTATTAGCCAATTTCTGATCTTTATTGAATAGGCATGTTCTGAAGAAGGACATTAGAGCAAAGGATGTTAAAGCAGTAGTTGTTGTTAAGTGCCATCGAGTCGGTTGCGACTCATTGCGACCCTGTATAGGGTTTCCAAGGAGTAACTGGTGAGCTTGAACTGCCGAACTTACAGTTCAAATGGCTTTGCAGTCTGGCACATTAAGATAGGATAAAAAGACATATAGCCAAAAAAGATATGGCAGAATCCTAGTTGAGCTGTATAACTACCCTCCCATCCCAGACTGGCCAAATCCAGACTACCTGTTATAAAGCATATTTATCTGCTCTTTGCTTCACAATATAAATGCAAATACTTTTTAGGAATGCTCACATTTGAGCATCAAAGAAACAAGCAACTCCCTGATCAAGATTTAATTAGGAGGAAGTGTTAGAGATTTCTTTGTAGTTGCTGAAAAGAGTTCTCTGTGAACCTAAACTTTGTAATTCATAATTGTCTTTCTATGGCATACAAAGTATTTGCAATTATGTTTTTAAATCTTGAATCAGTGCTCAAAAATTATGTAGTTGGTGGGTGGATTGAACAGAAAGATCTCCAGGTCCAAATCCAGTTTAGATAGCACAATAGTCTTATTTAATTAGTGATCTAAATACTGTTATTAGAGTCCTGGTAGGGTGCTATAGGATAAGCACTGCACTACTAATTGCAAGGTCAGTAGTTCAAACCTACCAATCACTCCTTGGAAGTGCTATACAGAGTCACTATGAGCCGGAACTGACTCAACAGCACTTTACAACAACAAATACTGTTATCATAGTACAGACATTAACACATGTATTTTTATGTATTGATTTTTATGAAGCTGTTTATAATTTAACTGTTGTAAATTGATACGATTTTAAAGTACAAAGAGTCACTAAAATGCTGTGAGTCATGTTCTCTGGCTTCAACTCTAGACAATATCTGTTGTTTACCCTTAATATAAATATAAGTGATATGGCAAGTTTGATAACCATGCCCTTGGGGGAGGGAGGAGAGTGCAGCATACCTTTAGTAAGAGCTTTCAAATTGATTTTCTACCTATAAATCCTCACTGGGGTTTTCCACAACCACAAAAAAAAAATGTTTTTTTTAAATGCTATAGATAACAAATAAGTAGCTCTTTGTTTCCTGAAAAGCCATTTAAGAAAGATAAATCATGGTTCAACTATGTAAAGTATTTTCAAAATAAAGTGAACCATTGTAAAAGTTTATATTTCAGGTTATAAAGAGCAGTAATACTTCAAACATATACACAACCCCCACTGCTATTGAGTTGATTCTGACTCATAGCAATCCTATAGAAGAGAGTAGAATTAATCGTTAGGTTTCTGAGACTATAAATCTTTATGGGAGCAGGTAGCCTCATCTTTCCTGTAAAGCAACTGGTGGTTTTGAACCACCAAAATCATAGTTTGCAGCCCAAAGTTTATCCCACAGTGCTAACAGGGTCTTGTTGTTGTTGTTGTTGTTGTTAAGTGCTGTCGAGTCAATTCCAACCCATAGCGACCCTGTATAGGGTTTCCAAGGAGCAGCTGGTGAGCTTGAACCTCCAACCTTGCAGTTCAAATGACTTTGCAATCTAACGCATTAGCCCACAGCGCCACATCAGGACTCCTACCAGGGTCTTAGGTCCTTCTATAGATCCTTCTATATAACAGGGTACGTGGAAATTTTAATCATCAATGTTTAGTGGCAAATAACACTTCTTTTGGAGATAGATGAGGTTGAGTTTAATCTTGATGGTGAGACTGAAAAGCTCTGTGACTTTGGCAAAATTATTTCATGTTTCTGAGTTTTACTTTCCTCACCTATAAACTGAGAATAAAACATATTCATTTTCCACATAAATATTCAAGATAACATAACAAAAGCAACAGCACCTTATGTGATGCATCGACGTTTCTCAATAATTAGTATCATTAATGTGATCCAACATAATGTGAAAATGTAATCTAATAATATAATTAACATCACACTCAAGTGAAATTTTTCAGAAGGTAATTCAAAAGGGATTATAGCAGAGCATCAGTAAGGAACTGCCAGAAATTCAAGCCAGATTCAGAAGAGGATATGGAACAAGACATATCACTGTTGATACTGATACCAGATGGATTGGAGATGAAAGCAAAAATACCATCATGATGTTTACCTGTGTTTTATTGACTGTGCAAAAACATTGAACTGTGTGGATCATAACAATTTATTGTTGAGAATAGGAATTCCAGAACACTTAGTTGTGCTCATTCAGAACCTGTACATAGACCACAAGGCTGTCATTCAAATAGAACAGTGGGATGCCGTGTGTTTTTAAATCAAGAGAGGGTTGCACCCTTATACCTACTCATTCAAGGTGTACACTAAGCAAATAATCTGAAAAGCTGGACTAGATGAAGAATAATGTGGCATCAAGATTGGATCATTAACAACCTGTGCTATCCAGCTGAAACTACCTTGCTTTCTGAAAATGAAAAGAACTTGAAGCAATTATTGAAGATCAAAGATTACACTTTAACATAAAGAAAACAAAAAAAAAACCCTACAACTGGACCAATAAGTAGCATCATGATAAATGAAGAACACATTGAAGTTGTCAAGGATTTCATTTTACCTAAGTCTACAATCAATGTCTATGGAATTATTGTTGTTGTTAGGTGCCATCAAGTTGGTATCTACTCATAGTGACCCTATGCACAACAGAACAAAATACTGCCCGGTCCTGAGCGAACCTCACAATTATTGCCATGCTTGAGCCATTAATGCTGCCACCTTGCCAATCCATCCCGCTGGGGGTCTTCTTCTTTTTCTCTGACCCTCCACCTTACCAAACATGATATCCTTCTCCAGCAACTAGTCCCTCCTGACAATATGTCCGAAGTGTGAGAGACAAAGTTTGGCCATCCTAGCCTCCAAGGAGCACTCTGGCTGCACTTCTTCCAACATCGATTTGTTTGTTCTTTTGGCAGCTCATGGTACTTTCAATGTTCTCCTCCAACACTATAACTCAAATGCATTCATTCTTCTTGGGTCTTCCTTATTCACTTTCCAACTTTTGCATGCATATGAAGTTACTGAAAATACCATGGCTTGTGTCAGGAGCACCTTAGTCCTCAAGCTGACATCTTTGCTCTTCAACACTTCAAAAAGGTGTTATGCAGCGATTTGCAGTATGTTGTTTGATTTCTTGGCTGCTTCTTCCATGAGTGTTAATGGCTGATCCAAGAAAAATGAAGTCCTTGACAACTTTGATCTTTTCTCCATTGATAAGAATGTTGTTTATTGGTCCAGTGGTTAGGATTTTTGCTTTCTTTATATTGAAATGTAATCCATACTGAAGGCTATAGTGTTTGATCTCCATCAGTAAGTATTTTAAGTCGTCTTCACTTTCAGCAAGCAAGGTTGTATCATCTGCATATTGCAGGTTGTTATTGAATCTTCTTCCAATCCTGATGCCACGTTTTTCTTCATATAACTGAGCTTATCAGATTATTTTCTCAGCATACAGGTTAAATAAATATGGTGAAAGAATACAACCCTATTGCACACCTGTCTTAATTTTAAACCACTCAGTGTCCCCATGTTCTGTTCAAACAACTGCCTCTTGGTCCATGTACAGATTCCTCTTGAGCATAATTAAGTGTTCCCGAATACTCATACTTTGCAATGTTGTCCATAACTTTACTGCTGCTAGACAAGAGGGCCTGGCATATACTTATCAAATCATTACCAATTGCCCTTGAGTCAATTTCAACTCATGGTGACCCCATGTATGTTAGTGTAGAACTGTGCTCTATAGGGAATCCTCCCCCTAGTGAGTTTTTAATGGCTAATTTTTCAGAAATAGATCTTGAGATCTTTCTCCTAAGGTACCTCTGGGTAGATTCTAACCACCAACCTTTCAGTTATTAGTCAATCCAGGGATTGCAGCAAATCATTAACACCACTAAAATACTGTGTCTGTTTCACAGTTTTCATTTGGGTTAGCTAATGCTCTTGTTAGAATATAAATGATACTACAAGCCTGCCACTCCTCAGAAACCCTATATAGGGTTGCTGTGAGTCGAAACCAACTCAACAGCACTTAACAACAATAACAAGACAGTCAAAGAGAGAGCCGTTAAAGTTAACAATTTCCAAAAGAACATCCCTTAAATCAAATGCTTTTACACTAAGATGTTTTTGTTGGGTATTTTGTACCTGTACTACTATGGTGCATTAGCCACTGAATTAAAAGCTAAGTGAGAAGGACAATCGTTAACAGCAACCAGTATTTACCTAGTAACGTGGCTAAATAATCTCATTTAATTCTGTAGCAATACTTTGCTACATTTTATTATTATTTTCATTATCTTCTAACAGATGAGGAAACTAAAGTGCAGAAAAGTTAAGCCACACAATTAATAAAATGCATGTGTAATATTTGAACCAACTCAACAGCACTTAAACCACCAACAAGGTGCAGTATTTAAAGCTAGTTAAAGCCATTGGTTTTGCCTAAAATGCTTCTCAAATTAAAAAGAGAGAGACATAACCAAAAGAAGGAACCTGAAACTAAAGGTCAAATGGGACAAAATATCAAGATTGAAATATTCAAAAGATCTTTATATAATACTTGATCAGCTTCATCAATCCAGTAGGGGACAAAAAAATTATTCAAATTTCTTTCTGGGTGTTGTCAACAATATATATGTATGCTGGTAGCGTAGTGGTTACAAATCGGGGTGCGAATATTAAGTTCAGCAGTTTGAAACTACCAACTGTTGCGTGGGAGAAAGATTAGGCTTTCTGCTCCCATAAAGATTTACAGCCTCAGAACCCTGTACAGAGTTGTTATGAGTCAGAACCAACTCCACGGCACATAACCACCACCACCACTGGTCAACAGACCATTCAGATGACCCATTAACTTGTTTACTTTGAGAATGCCAGAAAGTCCCAGGTCAGCAAACAAACAAGGACCAATCTGAGAGAAAATAAGAGTTGTACCAAGCTCATGTAATTCTCTACATAAGGTGTTGTTCCAGGTGCAAGAGATAAATAATGGTATACAAAAAATCCTGCAATAATGATGATTGTTGATAGACAGATAGACATGCAGACTGAATGGGTGTGGGAAGGAAAGTAGGAATACACTCACAAATATATATATATGTTTAACAGAGGATATATATTTCAGCTGCAAATGTGTCTATAAATGTGGTGGACCCTACAGGGCAAAGTTATGTAAACTTCTTAGATATAACCAAACACCTTGAGGGAGTTAGTCGCTGGGTCTAAGGGCTCAGGAACCAAATCTACAGGGCCACCAAGGTCAATCAGCATAATGTAGTCTACAAAAACAATGCTCTGCATATTATTTTGATAAATAGGGACTGAGGTCTTAAAAACTTGTGAATGACCATCTAAGGAGAAACTATTTCTCTTTCCCTGTCCAGAGGAATGAAGAGTAATGAAAACCTAAGACACAGAGAAACCATTAGTCCAATGGACTAATGGACCAAGTGAACATAAGTTTCTACCACCCTGAGTCCAGAAGAACTAGATGGTGTCTGGCTACCACTACCAACTGCTCTGGAAAGGATTGTATAAGAAGGCCCTGAATAGAGTGGGAGAAAATTAGAAACAAACCTAACCATTGTGAAAAATACCAGGTTAACTTGTCAGACAAATACTATGGCCCCAAGTCATCCCATAGGTCTGGAACTGAACTCAACCCCATAGCTCAATTTTTAGGCAAACGGTCCACAGGATTATAAGAGGAACAATATCACTAATGAGGAATGCATGCCTTAGAATAATCAACCATTTGAGATTTTTGAAAAAGAAGAAGAAGCATTTACCCAAGGTCAAAAGTTAGGAGAATTAGGAAAGAAGGAGGAATGGAAATTGAAAACACAGGTTGGCAATGGAATAAGTGATGTTACATTGAGGATATTGTAATCAGTGAGATAAAGCAAAACATGTATAAATTGTGGAATGTAAAACTGATGATCTTCTCTGCAAACCTTCATCCAATTCACAATAAAACATTAGAAAGAAAATATAACACAGCCAGTGCGGGGGCAGGTGGAGGGAGAGCATAGGTGTTAGTCAGTGCTTTTTACCTGCTGTTAAATACTAAAGTATTTTACAATGATCACTGAGCAGGCATTTTAAAAGCCAAGTGTGCATTCAACCTTACTGTATAATTCTGAAAATGATCATATCTTTACTGCACATTTGTTTGTTGTTGTTAAGCGCTATCGATCAGCACTGACTCATAGCTACCTTATGCACAACAGAACAAAACACTGCCCGGTCCTGGGTTAACCTCACAATTGTTGCTCTGCCTGAGTCCATCGCTGCCACCACTGTGCCAACCTATCTCGTTGAGGGTTGAGGGTTGAGGGTTTAGTATTATGAAAAACTCAAATTGTCCAGTCAAACATGACACCCCAATGTGAATATTTACTTATATTTGACATGTCTTCCAAACAACAGCCCTAGTCAGTTTTAAGTAAACCTACCCTAAGTATTTACTAAAGCAGAGATTCTTACACTTGGACAGAAAGGAAAAAACCATACAACAACAACAAAAAAAAAGCACAACTAAAATAAGTGAAAACAAAAAACAAAAAAAGGACTTATTACCCAGGTGCATTCTCTATAAAACAAACACTAACAAACCAACCAGAGGGAAAATGTGAGATTTAAAACAAGCTAAAGTAATTAAAAGTTCATCAAGATCCTAGAACTTTATAAAACTTTATAAAGATCTAGAATATTGCTATTGAGTGAAATATTTCACAGTTCTTCACAGCAGGGAATGTATCACATTAGGGAAACAGTTTAAAATAATATTTTTCTTCAGGTTACTGGAAGCCACAGCAGTACTACCAACTGAAATTGGCCCAGCCCTGCTGCCAGATAAATGTCCTTCACTTATGACTTCCTCTCCTACATATACCACAGCATGTAATTTTTACCATCGATATATTGAGCAATGAACCTGATGAAAGTTCTATATTTGCTAAACTGTTGGAGAGTTTCCCTGAAGCTATAATTCCAGAAGATCTCATGAAGTAAATGGAAATAGGGGTATAAACCACCCTGGAGTTCTCTTCCTGACAGCTCATTCCCCTCCACAGCAACCATGAAGCCACATTTCTTGAGCTTTTCTTCCCTTTCTTTTCCTCCACAAAGCCAAATGGCAAAAATCCAATTTAGCTACAAAACTGATGTCTTGACATCGTTCTAACTCTGCTGACTGCAATAAATAGACCACTTTTGACCTAAGTGCTCACCATTTTGACCCAGTTCCTATTAGTGGTCCCCCTTGTCTCCTCACTAAACAAAGCTACAGGGATCCATCCAGCCACTGGGTAAGAAAGTCATCCAGTTGAACAGTCAAGATTGGAACCATTAATCAGGAGACAAAAGCTGGGTGTGGCAAGTCGTTTCCAGGAGACTGAATGTGTGGGTGGCAAATTGATAGATTATTGCTCACTACAAGTTTGAAGAGGTGAAAAAGACTGTAACTTTGCATGTCTTGGTGTTAGCCCATTCCATTATGATAGCAAATAAAGCTAATGAGCAAAATATCATGACTCATATCCTGGCACCAACATTAGATAACACCTCAAGGTGACTTAAGGAAAGCGAAACCAAAATAAGTATGGAGACAACATCAAGGTTTATTTTTAATTTTCCTGGAAAGGTTGGGCACATTCTTTTTATTCCTGCTTACAAATTGCATTTTTTGAATAGTTGACATTAACGCAGCATCTTTAGGCCAGAATGTACCTTGTGCCTAATTCAGTTCTCATGCTGTGCCCTTTCTTAAACATGCACTAAGGATGGACACATCTATTTCTGTGCCTTTCAGTCTTTCCCCAGGTTATCTGTGTTATAGTGAGCCAGGTATCTCCCATTGTGTGTTAAAGTACACATGCATGCTTTCTTCAGGTATAAGAAACAATGTTTACATTTATATTCATATGTGTTATTGTTGTTATTTGCCATTGAGTAAATTTCAACTCTTAGAGACCTCATGTGTGCAGAGTTGAGCAGCTCCATAGGGTTTTCAAGGCTATGACCCTTTAGGAAGCAGATTGTCAGGACTGTTTTCCAGAGGTCTCTAGGTGGGTTCAGACTGCAAATCTTTTGGATAATGGTGGTGGTGGTTATGTGCCATGGACTTGGTTCCAACTCATAGTTACCCTGCATAGGGTTTCCAAGACTGTAAATCTTCATGGGAACAGAAAGTTTCATCTTTCCCCAGCAGAACGGTTGGTATTTTGTTGGGAGCAACTGAACTGAAGGTCTCACTCAGACTTGGGGGTAGTTTAACCAAAGGATAGCAACTAACAGTTGTGGTTCAGAAAATCAGTCTGCTCCCAGATCAAGATGCCCCCTGAGGAACTTGCAAGGCTACCTCAGGGGACAGGGAACTTGCAAGTTTTTTTGTTTGTACGTAACTATGGCCTGCAGTTTAGTCTGCATAAACATTTAGCTGCTCTATCTCTGTTTCCCTAGCAACAACAAGTTACACTCTTCTGATTACTGCATGCACAAATATCACCAAATGTCTTTGCACTCTTTTCCCTGCCCCCAGCACCTCCTTTGATATGAGTATGAAATAAACTTGCTGAATTTGGTCTGCGGCACAGTATCTCCATCAGAGTGTTATGTCCCACTTGGTCCCAACTTTTACTTAATTCTTTTGTGTCTTGTGTCTTCCTTTTATTCTAATCTCCCGTCACCCCTACCCAGGTTTAATCTCTCCATGAAGGCGTGGAGAATACCTGATGTTGGTCACGGAGTATTCTCAAACTGCTGACCTTGAAGTTATAAATCTGACTTGTAACCATTTGCACCACACAGGGATTATATTATATATATGGTCAAACCATAGGAAATTGCCATTTTTGTAGCTCAAAAATGGTCAATATTAGTAAGCTTCAGCCTAATATTTTCATGTGAATATGAATATGTATATGTTCATGTGAATATGTATAGGACTTCATTTAATTCTTAGAATAATCTTATAAAGTAGGTATTAATTAATTTCTTGAAGTTGTAGTTGGCAAAACAAGAGTAATAAAATGTAATAATTGGCCTATCTAAGATGTGGCCCTGTAAGACAAGTGCAGGGCTGCAAGGTCTGTTTGAATCACAAGGTCAGTGGTTCAAATTCACCAACTGCTCCTCAGAAACCCTATACTGGGTCACTATGAGTCAAAACTGACTTAACAGCACTGAACAACAACAACAAGGTCTTTCAAGTCTAAATTCTCTTGTGGTGCT
>NW_006408526.1:10908687-10930432 GCF_000296735.1 Chrysochloris asiatica
CTCCCCATTGTAGAAACTATTTGATTAATTTGAATTTGAGTTCAAAGCTGTTACGTGAAGAGGCCCCAGGACATGGCTTGTACAATGTACCATATCTGCTTAACTCATTAGGACACAATGATAAAATGAATCTAGAATGTTTCAATAATAATGATAGTGTTTTCCACAGGAAGCCTTGAACAAATTCTTCAGGTCATTTGTGTGTATTTGTGTGTGTGATCCAGATTTGAACAAAATCTTGCATTTATTTAGGGAAATTCTAGTTTTCCCAGAAATTGGAAGAGATTAAAAAAAAGTGCTTATAATACAGCTGAGCAAAGGTATCCAAATGCTGTGCAATCCAGTCTTCTCCACTTCCAAATTATAGAGCATGAGGAGTGGTTTTCTGGCTTTCCGGTTCCTACTCTGAGCATTTGGGAAGTAAGACCACAGCAGTCTAGATTTACATTGTTGGGGAGTATTTTTTTCAGTAAATGTTTATGCAAATCCATCCTTTTCTGTTGGTCTTTGGTTTGTTTTCAACTCACATCCTCGGCTAAGCTGCAGTGAATTACAAGTTTAAAATGTTGTACTAGGTCATGAAAATAGTGTGTTAAACTCTATTTTTCAGCTCACATTTTTAATGACAAGTGCTGTCAAGGAAGCTGGCTTTGGCTTAGCAGTGACAACATCTTCAGGATTCTTTGAAAGGAAGACAGAATATGAAGAAGTCAACCAGAAAAGCAAACTAAAGTGAGGTCACCAGAAAAACATCCCTGTCTCAATGATCGAATTCATTAACTAATTGATGGGGAAAAGCGAAGGAGCGCTGTTCCCAGGGAAAATCTTACCAGACTACAAACCCCTCCCAAACCAAGATCTCTGAGTGCCTGGCAGTTTCTGTGTGAATTCTTAAAGGTCTACAATTTTCCCATGAGAATATTTTATTTTGTCTCTTCATTTTAATGGCAATCTAAAAGTAGCAGCATTTCTGAAACGTGCTATAACATGGATGAACTTTGAAAACATGATACTATGTAAAATAAGACTGATACAACAGGACAAAAGTATGGTGCCACTTATATATCTAGATCAGGCAAGTTCATAGAGGCAAAAAGTATATTGCAAATTACCAGGGACTTAATGAATACAGAGTTTCTGTTTGGGGTGATGAAAATTATTGGAATTAGATAGTTCCGATGGCTGTACTACACTGTGAATGTAATGAATGCCACTAAAATGTACACTTTCAAATGGTTCAAATAGTAAATATTATGTGACATATGTGAGAGTAAGTCAACAGTATTGCTGCAAAATTGTAGAAATCTTTAATAAACACAAATTTAACAATGTGAAGCTATTGTTTCTCAATATATCCACCATCTAGGTCTATACACTTCTGATGACAATAATTCTACCTCTCTAAAATAATTCATTCTTCACATCAAGACAGCAGCAGTTTTGGCATCCTGGAGAGACTCAAACTTGCTTTAAATGCTCTTTGAGTTTGGGGAACAAAGAAAAGTCTGAAGCGGCAAGATCAGGGCATAGAGTGGATGAGGTAAGATTTCCCAATTATATTGTCACAGGGCAATCCCTGTTAGCCTCAAAAAATGAACAGGTACGTTATTGTGACAGGGAAGAAAAATAATTTGGCAAAGTTTCCTGGACTTTTTCTCACCAATACAGTTCTCAGTTTTCTTACAGCTTCTTCTTAGTAAGTCCCCATGATTGTCCTGTGTCCTTAGAAAAAAATCTAGCAAGATTTTCTTGGGATTCCTTGAAACAGTTGCCGTAACCTTCTGAGCTAACATCTCTTTCTTGACTTAGCTGGCCCAGCAGATCCCCCCAGAAGCCACTGTTTTGATTGGACCTCTATTTTGATGCCACTCTGATGAGACTAAGACACCTGTATTCCTGAGAGAACTTGTCTGCAGCCAGGCACTGATTACAGAGACATGTTTAAACATGTTTCATTTGGAATAAAAATCTGTGTATGTTTGAGAACAGGAACCCTAGTAGCAATACTTTTTGACTCACTGTTCTTACGTTTTTGTTGTTAAGTGCCATCAAGTCGGTTCTTTTGACCTACTCTTCTTGTATACTCCCCCAATATTCAACACGGACTCCTGGTGTGGCACTGTAGGATAAGCATTGGACTATGAACCACAAGGTTGGCAGTTCAAACCAACCAGCTGCTCCTTAGAAACCCTCTATAGGGTTGCTGTGAGTCAAACTGACTCTACAGCACTAAACAACAAATATTCACCCCTAATAGGGCATATGGAGTCCTTGTGTGGCACTGCAGGATAATGCATTTGACCACAAGGTTAGCTTGAACCACAAGATCAGCAGTTCAAATCCACCAGCTGCTCCTTGGAAACCTTATTATAGGGTTGCTATGAGTCTGAACTAACTTGATGGCACTTAACAACAGCAAACATTCACCCCTAAGAGGGCATATACACACTTTCTGTACCACATGTTTGACTGCAATATATATTTTAAAGAGAGTAAACAATGCCCTTTAGAGATACAAAAAAAGGAAGGAATTACTGAATGATGTTCAGTAAAGCATATATAGAAGAGATAGCTCTTTTTTGTTTTGTTTTTTTCTTTAATGTTTTATTATGGTTTGCATGCTGGTGTGGTACTGTAAGATAAGCACTGGACTTCTAACTGAAAGATTGACAGTTCAAACCTACCAGCAGCTTCACAGTGTAACTTCTGCTCCTGTGCTGGTGTAGCACTGCAGGAGAATGTGCTGGACAACAAGGTAAGTTCGACCCACTAGGTCAGCAGTTAAACTCACCAGTTGTTCCTCAGAAACCGTATACAGTGTCGCTATGAGCTGGAACCAACTTAGCAGCACTTCATAGCAACAGCAAAACTTTACAGCCTCAGAAGTCCTATTAGGGTCACTATGAGTTGAAACCAACTCAAGGGCACTTAAACAACCACATTGTTGTTTATTTCCAATGCAAACAATTTGTATATATGTCATTTCGTGATATTGGTTGCAATCCCCTCAATGTGTCAGCACTCTCCCTACTTTTTCCCTAGGCTCCCTGTTTTCATTCTTCCAGCTTTTTTTAAATAGTGTTCTTATGTGACAAGTGTCATACAAGTCATTGGGTATAAAGTGACTCCAGCCTTCCATATTTTAACTTCACATTCAGGGTATACAATACTGAATATACAATAGTAAACATCACTGTCAAAAACAAAACAAAACTCATTCCCATGGAGTTTACAATTTTAGTTGAGAACAGGTGATAATTCACATTCAGAGTCAAGGGTATGAATACATAAAGAAATGATCTCCACACAATAAACAGAGACATAAGGTGACATAATCAGAGTCCAGTTTCACTGGGAACTGTTTGGAAAGGTGATGGAAACAAGAGGCAAGGGTCTTAATTTGAAAGCAATTGCAACAATGCAGGCAAGGGACCAAGAGAGTCGAAGGTCAGAAGGAAGGGAAATCAAATGTACAGGCAGAAGCATTTATTTTAGGAAAAGCAGTTTCATTATTTTCTGAAACAGGTAAGAGAAAAAAGTAGCAAAGATACAAAAAAAAAAAAAAAATCATATTATCTTTTGAGACTTTCATGATTTAAGATTTAACAACTGTTTTCATATTTTATTCTATTGGCTCTGCCCCGTCACTAGATATGATGGTAAGTATTCAGCCCACTTACTCAGATTCCAAACACACACCATACTTGTTTGTTTATTTAACTCCTCTATGACCTAGCTGCGGAAAAATAAAGTAACCAAAAGTTGACCAGGGTGTCTGTTTGTACACAAAGAAAACCATTGGTTAGATTCTCAGAGGTTTTGATTTTGCCAGGAATCAGAACCACAGTCACTGTAAAATTATAAAACTGAATAGTCAGGATAGCAAATGGAACCGCTGTTCTTTGTGAGGGAAGCAAAGAGAGTAAATGGCACTTCTCAGAGTGGGTTAAAGGTGATAGTAGTCACTGTCAGTAAGCATCTCTTCAGCTCCTTTGGGGTAGCTCATGAAGTCAACTGGAAAGGACCCCTGGTGGCTCAAACGTTAGGCACTCGGTTGCTAACCAAAAGGTTGGCAGTTTGGACCTACCTAGCAGTTCTGCAGGACAAAGATCTTGCAATCTGTTTCTGTAAAGGTTGTTGTTGTTAAAGTGCCATTGAGTCAGTCTCGACTCATAGCGACCCTGTATAGGGTTTCTTAGGAGCAGCTGGTGGGTTCGAACTGCTGACCTTGTGGTTCATAGTCCAGAGCTGATCCTATAACACCATACCAGCCTAGAAAATCCTGTGGGAACAGTTCTACTCTGTCACACTGGGTCATTGTAAGTTGGAATTGACTTGATAAGCACCTAACAACATTCATAAACATTCACTCATTCATTTTTTCATTCATTTACCAAATAATTATTGAATGGAACAATGTACCAGGCATTATTCTAGGCACTGAATATACAATAGTAAACATTACTGTCAAAAACAAAAACAAAACTCGTTCCCATGGAGTTTACAATTTTAGTTGAGAACAGGTGATAATTAAGTCATAGATAATTAAAACATTTCAAATATTAGATGGTAATAAATGCTATGAAGAAAACAGAATGGAATAATGGGAGGGTCATTCCTAGGGTGAGAGGTATGTGCAGAAGTCCTCACTGAGAAATTGACATTGAAGTAGACACTGAAGGAAGCGAAAAGGTGAGTAATTAATGCTTCTTCATTGGAATGCTCAAGGGTACATAATATTCAGCATGTTTAAAACTATATTCACCATATACATTTAAAGTCTTGAGTATCAGTGGATGGACCACGTGTTCCCTGGATAGTGAACTGTATGTACCAGCACACAGGCCCCCCAGGTCATCCTGGCCTGTTCCCTCTCCCTCACCTCTCACATTCAATTACCAAGGTCTGGCAATTATATCTCCTAAACACTTGCATTTATCTCTTAGTCCCAAATCATCTCAATCTGCCCCACCACATTAGCCTCCAAAGCTTACTGCTCCCAATCTTGCCCTTCTCAAGTATATCTTCCATATCCATGATGACCTTGAATGTACCTCATCTATTAACATTACAAATCTGACCATGTCACATCCTTCCTTAGAATGTGTCAATATCTTTCCATCACCTCTAGGATATTGTTTAAGCTCTCCATAACCTGACCCCTCCCAAATTTGTCTGCTGTATCTTCCATGTCTTCTAAGCAGCTCATAGTTCCTTTTCAATCCACAATATGCCATTTCACTCCTCCTTGACTTTGCTTTTGGTTTTCCCTGTGCCTGGAAAATACTTTCCACCATTCTATATCTAAGTAACTCCTAAATATCTTGAAACTCTACTTAGGGACCAACTTTCTTCCAGGAAAGCTAGTCTCCCAAGTTAGTTTAAGTGCATCTTTTCTTTGCAAACTTCTAATGTAAAGCATTACACATAAGACTGTTAATTGCAAGGTCAAATCCACCAGTAGGGGCAAAGAGGAGACTTTTTGCTTCCATAAAGATTTGCAGCCTCAGAAGCCCTACATAACATCACTATGATTTGGAATCAACTCAATGGCAGTGATGAGAGTGAGTGAATGTAAAGTATACCAGACCATCTGTGAATGAGTCAGTCTCCTCTGCAAATCTAAGCTTCTCAAGGACAGAATGGGATCTTACTCATCTTCATATCACCTTGCACAGCTCATGTTGAACTTTTCACACATACTGATTTAAAGATAAGGTTCTCTGAATGAAGGAATTGATTATATGATGATTTTCTCTATTTGATACTCTGTCTACAAAACAATAATCATAGGGGAGTAAAATTGTCAGCTCTTTCCAATGTAGGAAGAGGGAGAAAGTGATATCTCCCTTGAGTTTGAAGCAGAGATGATTTTGTGGCTTGCGTTTGAGTGGTGATGTTCTACTTAGGTCAAAGGAGAACTTCCCTTTCTTTTTTGTTTTTAAGCTTTTTAATGTGAATGGAATGAAGATGTACAGAGCAGATTATCAGTTTCACATTGAGCAAATCTCAATGATTGTAATAAGCTCAATGTGATATCAACTATTCCATTTCCCTCCTCTGTGTCCCATTTCCATTCCTCTTCCTTTTCCAACCCTTCTGAATTTTGTTCTTAGGTAAATGTTGCCCTTTGGATCTACAATAGCAAAGCATTCTATGGTTTGTGTACCTTAACTAGTGTTGTTGCCTCCTTGTTGTTGTTAAGTTCTGTTGAGTCAGTTATGACCCGTAGAGACCCTGTATAGGGTTTTCTAGGAGCAGCTGGTGACCTTGAACTGCTGATCATACTTATTAATTGGTTGTCTGAAAACTGAGCCAACACAGGAGAAAATATCTCATTGATTTCAGCATCAAATTTGGAAGGTGTGTGGGGGAACACATAAGGTAAAATAAGAAAGAGACTTTGAGTGTTCATCATGAATAAGGGGTTGTGTAGGTGCTTTTGTGTGTGTGCATGTACAGGTTGGGGGTATAATCTGGAAGGGGTGAGAATTCAAGTCCAGTGATAAGAGACAGGAAACAGACTTCATGCAAGAGTACCAGATTGAAGACATAGGAGACCATAAGTAAATATTCATATTGCCGATGTGCAATGTTTGGTTTATTTGAAGGAATGTAAGCCATGTGATTTGGAGTGATTGTGGATTTTAGAGTCTGAATGAGCTGGATTTTGATCTTCAGTCTAACCTGTATCAGTTGGGTAGCTTTGGGACAGTCGTTTAGCATAAATCTGAACCCTTATCTGAATAAAGATTAGCAATGCTACCTTTGAGTTCCTGTAGAGATTATCTAAATGTTCAATGTACTACAACTGATGCTGTTTTCATCAGCTCTGTGTTTAAGGAAGATTCATATCTGGTGGTAATGCTAATGAAGGAAAGACATTGAGAAAAAGACTCAAATCTGGTGGTAATACTAGGGATTGACAAAAGCTAAGAGAATCTGGGGATAAACTGATCAGAAGAGATTGGAGCATCCCTTCAGGTGAGAAGGAATGAGAGCCTGAATGCAATAAATGCTGGCAGGAACAGAAAAGCATATTTTGAAAGACAAGACTTACCAATTGATTGCATAAGCATATCCATGTAAAGGGAAGGGTCTGAATGGAGATATAACTTGTATTTCAGTCGATGAAAAATAAAATGGTGAGGCCATGTTGCAGCCATGTCACTTTCTTCTGAGTTCCTAAAAAACACCTTATCCAGTGCCCGTCTTGAGTTACTTTTTGTATATGGTGTGTCATATATTTCATTTTTCCTCAAATGGATAACCAGTTTTGCCAGCACTATTTATTAAAAAAAAAAAAAAAAAAAAAAGACTATCTCTTCCCCTAAAATGAATCCTGACCCTTGTCTAAAATCAACTGTCCAAGAGTGGATGGTTTTAATTCTGAGTTCTCAAGTCTCTCCTGTTGGTCTATGTATATAGGTTTTGATTTGTTAGATCATCTGAAAATCATATTTTTTTTTCTAATTTTTGCATTAGAAACTAAATGCCAAAGACCAGAAGAGTTATGGAATGACATCAAGAATATCATACAGGAAGAAAGAAAACGGTCATTAATAAGACAAGAAAGAAGGAAAAGACCAAAAGCGATGTCAGAAGTGACTCTGAAACTTTCTTTCTAGTGTAGAGATACTAAAGCAAATGGAAGAAATGAGAAGATAAAAGAGCTGAAGAGAAGCTTTCAAAGAGCAGCTCAAGAAGACAAGTCAAATCTTATAACGAAATGTTAGAAAACAAAACGGGAAGAACACATTCAGCATTTCTCAAGCTGAGGGAACTGAAGAAAAACATTCAAGACTTGACTTGAAATATTGAAGGATTTTATTGGCAAAATATTGAATAATGCAGAAAGCATCAAAAGAAGATGGGAGGAATACACAGAGTCAGCATACCAAAAAGAAATGGTCCATGTTCAACCATTTCAAGAGGTAACATATGATCAAGAGCCAATTATACTGAAGGAAGAAGTCCAAGGTGCATTGGAGGCATTGGCAAAGAACAAGACTCTGGGGAACTGATGGAATACAAACTGAAATCTTTCAACAAAAACTAATGTAGTACTGGAGGCACTCACTCATCTATGCCAAGAAATTTGGAAGACAGCTACCTGGTCAACAGACTGGAAAGAGATCCATACTTGTGCCCATTCCAAAGACATGAGACCCAACAGAATGTGGAAATCATCGGGTAATATCATATGTAAGTAAATTTTTGCTAAACACAATACAAAAGCAGCTGCAGCCATATATTGACAGAGAACTTCCAGAAGTTCAAACCGATTCATAAGAGGACAAGGAATGAGGAATATCATTGGTGATGTCAAATGAATCTTGTCTGAAAGCAGAGAATACCAGAAAGGGGCTTACCAGTATTTATTGACTATGCAAAGGTTTTTGATTGTGTGGATCATGACAAGCTATGGACAATATTACAGAGAATGAGTATTCTGAAACACTTAATTGTGCTCACATGGAACCTGTACTTAGACCAAGAGACAGGTGTTCAAACAATGAATGGTTTAAAATTAGGAAAGGTGTGTGCTATGGCTGTAGTCTTTCCCCATACTTATCCAATCTGTCTGCTGAGCAAATAATCTGAGAAGCTGGATTATATGAAGAGTAATGTGGCATCAGGCTTGAAGGAAGACTCATTAACAACCTGCAATGTGCAGATGATACAACCTTGCTTGCTGAAAGTGAAAAGGACTTAAAATACTCACTGATGAAGATCAAAGACTACAGCCTTTAGTATTGGCTACACCTCATTGTAAAGAAAACAAAAATCTTCACCACTGGACCATTAAACAACATCCATATAGATAGCTGTTGTTAAAGACTTCATTTGCTGTGATCAACCATCAGCACTCATGGAGGCAGCAGTCAATAAATCAAACAACCTATTGCATTAGGCAAATCTGCTGTACAGGACCTTTTTAAAGTGCTCAAGAGCAGACATCAGTTTGAAGACTAAGGTGCACCTGACCCAAGCCATGTTATTTTCAAAACCGTCATATGCATGTGAAAGTTGGACAGAGAATAAGGAAGACCAAAGAAAATATAATGCATTTGAGTTATGGAGTTGGAGGAGAATATTAAAAGTACTATGGACTGCCAAAAGAAAGATTAACAAATTTGTGTTGGAGGAAGTATAACCAGAATTATCCTTGGAAGTCAGGATGGCCAGACTTCTCTCATACTTCAGACATATTATTAGGAGGGACCAGTCCCTGAAGAAGATACCATGTTTGGTAAACTGGAAGGTTGTAGAAAAAGAGGAGTACCCACAAGTAGAAGGATTGGCACAGTGACAGCACCAATAAACTCAGGAATAGCAACTATTGTGAGGTTGGGCAGGACCTGACAGTGTTTTGTTCTGTTGTGCATGGGGTTGCTATGAGTCAGTGCCAACTTGATATCTAACAACAAAGGTAAGAGAATAACTAGAAGACAGTCACCACAGAACAAACAAAATCAACCCAGTACAAACATTATTATGTACTTAGCTTTGTATATACCATCACTACCAGTTATTGAGTTTCTTCTATTTGCCAGGTACATGAATCATCTCATTTAAACCTCACAATGGCTCCATGAAGTATCACTATCCCCATTCTATAGATAAAAGAACAGAGGCTATAGTAGCTTTGTTGTTGTTGTTAAGTGCCATTGACTGAGTTCTAACCCATAGTGACCCTGTATAGGGTTTCCATGAAGCAACTGGTGAATTTGAAACACTGACCTTAAGGTTCAAACCGACTTTGCAGTCCAGTAGCTTTGGACCGTGGTTAAGTAGCTTCTAAATGTCAGTAGCTAAAAAGTAGTGGAAAATGAAATCCTAATATTACCCAAGGGCTGTAGAGTTGAGCTAATAACTATATTAAAATAACTTTACTGGGGAGGGAGAGGGCTAAATAATTGAAAGGTGCAAGAAAGAACACTGGGCTAAGAGTCAGAAAACTGGAGTTCTGGTTCTAAGCAAGTTAAGATATCTAGACCTACTTTTCTTTATTTGGAAAATGAAGGGGCTGTACTAAAAAACCTTGAAAATCATTCAAGCCCAAAAGTCTGTACTAGAAACATCATCTATTCCGTGATGTGATAAGGGAGTATTATCATTTTTAATGTAGTTGCATAAATTCTTATGAACTGTTTAGAATGATCGAGGTAAGGTTAATGTGGGAAGGTCATGTGCAGTTGTAAGGAGTGTTTTGAAACAAGAAAGGAAATAGCATGAAGGAGAGACATAAGGAACACATCAGGATGGGGTATGGTCAGGAAACTGACTAAAGGGAAGGAACAGATGAGTCATGTGCACAGGATAACTAGCAGATTCACCTAGCTACAGTGGGAAGTACCATCTCAGCAGGAAACGGGGACAATTAGTCAAGAAAAGTCCAGGTGGTGAACAACCTTGAAGGACAATCTTAGAGGCCCAGAAATTTGCAATTTGGGGCAAAAAAGTCAATTCAACAAGTGTTTTGAGTTTGTCCAGACAAAAATGACAACATTAATAAAATTTTCATCCACTGATATGTGGTCTGGCTAATAAAATGAAAATAATCTGTCTAATGTTGTTGTTGTTTTTAAGTGCCATAGAGTCTGTTCCAACCCATAGCGACCCTGTACAGGGTTTCCAAGGCTGTAAATCTTTACGGGAGCAGAAAGCCTCATCTTTCTCCCGCAGAACCGCTGGAAGTTTCGAACTGCTGACATTAAGGTTTGCAGCCTGATTCGTAACGACTACCCTACTAGAGCTCCTTATCTGTCTAATTGTTGTTGTTGTTAAATGCCATCGAGTCGGTTCCAACCCATAGCAACTCTCTAGAGGGTTTCCAAGGAGCAACTGGTGATCTTGAACCACCAACCTTGCAGTCCAAACCAACTTTGTAGTCTAGTGCATTAACCCACAGCGCCACACCAGGACTCCATAATAGGAGCCTCAAAAAGGAAAATGATGGAATAGGAGGTTGTTCTAAAATGACACTCAAAAACCACCAAATAAAATATTTGGGGATAAAAGAATTCCCACTCATAGCGACCCTGTATAGGGTTTCTGAGGCTATAAATCTTTACAAGAGCAGAAAGTCTCATCTTTCTCTCATGAAGCAGCTGGTGATACCGCCAGCATTATGGTTAGCAGTTCGGTGTTTATCCTACAGTGTCTGCTACCGTGGAATACCCTATGGGGGCACTTCCATTCTGTGTTATGGTGGTTCTGTGCTGTGGAGTCAGTTCCAATTCATACATAGCAAACTGCATAGGGTTGCCAAGGCAGTAAATCTTTACAGGAGCAGAAAGTCTCATCTTTCTACCATGGAACAGCTGGTAGTTTTGAACTGGTGCCCTTGAGGTTAGCAGCCCGACTCGTAACCAAACTCTACCAGAGCTCCTTACTCTGTTTTGTATGGTTGCTATAAGTTGGAATTGCTTTGATGGCAGAGGGTTTGGTTTAAGATATAAGAGTTATACTTCCTTATAGCATGCTTAAGAATGTGTGTGCATGGTATGTGTATTGTGTGTATTTGTAAAAGAGAGACAGAGAGAGACTTCAGCGTGGTGTGTGCAAAATTTTAAGGGTAAATTGTGGAAGTATATGTTGTTTTAAATCAGGAAGTTGGGTTGCTTTAGGGTATTTTTTTCCAAAATGATGGCTAGCATATTTTCTTAATTTGTTCCCAGAAGGAAAAATTATCTAGCATAAATTTTCAAATGCACCAAATGCCTTAGTATTCAGAAGGAAAAATTTTAAGAAGAATAAAATGAATGAAATCATAAGATGAGGCACAAGTCAAAATGAGAAGAAACAACTGCAGACACCCATTAATAATTAGAACATTGAATATAAGAACTATGAACCTAGAAAAATTGAAACTTGTCAAAAATGAAATGGAGCATATAAAGATTGATATCATAGGCATTCGTGAGCTGAAATGGACTACTATTGCTATTTTGAATCAAACAATCATATGTTTTAAGTATGCCAGGAACAATAAACTTAAGAGAAATTTGATGCACTCATTGTGAAAATCAGCATTTCAAGATCTATGTTGAAGTGCAATGCTGTCAGTTGTAAGATAACATCTATATGACTAAGGAACACCAGTTAATAAAGCTATTATTCCTAATTTATGCAATAACCACTAAAGTCAGGATGATGAAATTGAAGAATTCTACCAACTTTTTCAATCTGAAATAGATGAAACATGCAATCAAGATGCATTGATAACTACTGGTGATTGTACTACTACAAAAAATATATATGTATATATATAGCACCAACTATACTTACCACTATATTCATCACTCCACCAGGTTCAATAATCCATTACAATGGCCACACAGAACTCAGACAACATACTCAACAACTATGTGATTTATTAGAAATAGAGGATCAGAAGATGCTCAGGGCATAGTTGTTCCAGTCAGCTGCCGATAAAGCCCACTGGCCACACCACTCAACCATAAGCCTCAGAATGAAGGTACACGGTTCTACCTCTGGGAGTCAGCAAACTTAGCTCCCTAACTTAAGTGCCTGGAGGCACCCGACTCTGCAAGCAAGCTTCCTGTCCAAAGTCACTCAGCCTTATTTGCTCCATGGGCTGGTAAACCCACTGGTCGGTCTTATGCTGGGGTTCTTGTTACGATTGCTGTTGCTCCTCTGCCACACCTCTGGTGCCACAGCTTTCTGTCCCTGGGTCAAGAAGGTTCAGTACACAGGAATCTTGGGATCCAAAAGACATTCTCTTCTGAGATAGCTCATTTTAAAGTCATGCTGGATTTTCAAGTTTTCACAATTACAATGAATTCTGCTAATACTTACAGTTGGATCATGTCATCCTATAAGTATCTTCTCCAATCTTCTCTTACCCTGACCTAGCAGGGCAGAAATATTATTTGGTGGGAGTTACAGACTATGGCTAGAAGAGACATTAGATATTTCACTGCACTGCAAATACAAACGTTTAAAACAAAGAGAAAGGATCAATAGTTGGTCAGAGGATAAGATCCAGACCCAGTAGACAGCAATTAAGCTTTGCCTGATCATCAGATATATTGGAAGCATGCCACACATCCAAGAAATCCTCATTTCAATTGACTGGCTGCTCATAGCAGATCTCATCATAGAGAATTACTACTTCTTAACTGTTAAACCACTGGAAATATTGGCCCAAAACCGTAACTACCATAACGTGGCATCAGGATTAGAGGAAGACTTATTAACAACCTGGGATATGCAGATGACACAACCTTGCTTGCTAGAAGCAAAGAGGACTTGAAATACTTACTGATGAATATCAAAAACTGCAATCTTCAGTATATATTGCAGCTGGTGAGTTTGAACCATCTATCTTGCAGTTCAAACCAACTTTGCAGTCCGATGCATTAACCCACAGCACCACACCAGCACTTATTGGGTATTATTTAATATATGTATTAGACCTAGCCAAAAATAGAATACATTGCTTGAACAAGGAGTAGGTTCCCATTAATGAAATTTTGTGGTAGCAAGGTTTCCTGAAATAGTAAAAATATTGGATGAGATCATCCCCAAAATCCATTCTAGATCTAAGATTCTAACACTCAAAAAACCCAGAACAGGCAACTATCAATAAGACTATAATTTTCCTTCAGTCATTCACTGATTTTGAATTAGCAGTATATGCACAAGGAAATATTCAAGGGCACAAGGGTAATATAGTGAAACTAAGGTCTTCCTCCTGTTAGTATATCCCAGCCATCCATTTCACCACCACAGAGGCTAATAACAACCCCTGCTAATATT
This sequence comes from Chrysochloris asiatica, assembly GCF_000296735.1. Lineage (NCBI taxonomy): Eukaryota > Metazoa > Chordata > Mammalia > Afrosoricida > Chrysochloridae > Chrysochloris > Chrysochloris asiatica. Next base: position 10,922,476 of record NW_006408526.1, read on the forward strand.
TCTTATTCAGAGATATTCTATGCATATGAAAGTATATATGATAATATATTTTTACACAAATGGTAGCTTGTTGTATTCGATGTTTTGCATCTTGCATTTCTTACTTTAAAACATATTTTACAAGTTGTTGTTGTTGTTAAGTACCGTGGAGTTGGTTCTGACTCATAGTGACCCTGCACAGGGCTTCCAAGGTTATAAAATCTTAACAGGAGCAGAACACCTCATCTTTCTCCCGTGGAACCACTAGTAGTTTCAAACTGCTGACCTTGAGGTTGGCAGCCTGACTCGTAACCACTATGCTACCAGAGCTCCTTATTTTACAGATTACATACACATCATATTAGTACATTTTTTGTTGTTAAGTGCCTTTGAGTTGGTTCCAACTCATAGCAACCCTGTATAGGGTTTCTGAGGAGTGGCTGGTGAATTTGAGCCACCAACTTGTGGTTCAAAATGACATTGTAGTCCAGCACATTATCCTACAATGCCATACCAGTACTCCATATTAGTACATAGAGACCAATTTTATTCTTATTTCTTAGTATGGAACTACTATACCAAACTGCTTAGCCAGGTCCCTACTGATGGATACTTACATATTTTTTATTTTTTAGTATTACAAACAATAACACAGGGAATATACACTAATGTCTTCCCTGTTTCCCATATATGAAATTGTCTTTAGGGTAACTTGTTATTGTTGTTCTTGTTAAATGCTGTTGAGTCAGTTCCAACCCATAGTGACCCTGTATAGGGTTTATGAAGAACAATTGGTGAGCTTGAACCTCCAACCTTGCAGTTCAAATGGCTTTGCAGTCTGGCACATTAACCCACAGCACCACACCAGGACAAATTGTTTTCTATTGAGGTTTTATCAATATATCTATTTACCAACAATGTTAGAGAACCTCTAACTCAACAGTGCTATCATTATCTTTGCCAAGCTGATAGATGAAAATGGTATTCACTGACATTTACTTTTACTGTGAATGAGATTGAGCATTTTTTATGTATAATATGTTTATGTATATGATGTGGCATTGTACAATAAGAACAAGACTACTAACCACAAGGTCCATGGTTCAAACCCACCAGTTGCTCCCCTGAAACCCTATAAAGGGTCGCTGTGAATCAGAACTGACTCCATGGCAGTTAACAACAGTATACATACATATATATATCTATATGTAGATATAGATATGCATATATACACACATTTATATATACACAGACACATATATGTGTGTGGAACTGTGGGATAATGCACTAGACTGCAAGGTCGGTTTGAACTGTAAAGTCAGCAGCTGAATTTACCAGCCACTCCTTGGAAACACTATACAAAGTTACTATGAGTTGGATCCGACTCAACAACAGCATATATACTTGTGTATATAAAAATATGCACATATTTGTATATGGTTATGTGCCATGGAGTAGGTTCTGCCTCATAGCAATCCTGTATAGGGTTTTCAGGCTGTAAATGTTTATGGGAGCAGAAAACCTCATCTTTCACCCATGGAACTGCTGGTAGTTTGGAACTGCTGACCTTGAGATTAGCAGCCTGACTCGTAACCACTAGGCTCCAAGAGCACCTTATATTTATATTTATATTTACATTTATATTTATATGTCTTGGGGGTTGCTGTAGGATAAGCACTGGACTGCTAACCTCAAGGTCGGTGGTTCAGCAGTCACTTCTCAGAAACCCTATCCCTATATAGGGTCACTATGAGTTGGAACCAACTCGACCACACTTAACAACAAAATCTGAGGCACTTGTGGCAATGTATGTTAAGCTTTGGGCTGCTAACCAAAAAGTCAGCAGTTCAAACCCACCAGCAACTCCACAGAAGAAAGATGAAGCTGTCTGTCCCTGTAAAGATTTACAGTCTCAGAAACCCTATATAGATCACTGTGAGTCAGAGTGAACTAGATGTCAGTGGATACAGGTATAGATATAGATATGAATATAGAGATGCATAGATATCTTGACTAGTTTGCTGCTGAGTTGTTCTTAATAATTAATTTGGGCTCTTAAAAGATTAAGAAAACTAGTCATTTGTGTCTGATGTAAAGACAAGTTACACATTTTCTCTCAGATTGTAATTGCATTTTGGTTATGTTTATAGATTTTTCCCTCATGGAGACATCTAAAATCTTAGGTTGTTGAATTATCAATGCTTTCTTTTTGACTTCTGAGATTTATTTCAACTTAAAAAGACCTTCCCTATTCTAGGGTTATATAAAAGATAAACTGTATCTTCTAGTGCTTTTATGATTTTACTTTTTGCATTTAAATCTTTGCACTACCTGGAATTTATTTTAGGTGGAAGTAGGCATTCAAAATTTTTTTTCAGAGAGCTATATAGCATGTTTTATTAAATGCAGACCAATGGATTCTACAGTCCTGAACATAATGTTCTTATATTATCACAGTACCTACTAGAAAAGAAATAGAGAGTGATACAATAATAAAAATAGCAACAACAACAAAACAATTATACCTGCATGGCTCTTACTATGTGTTAGGCAGAGATCTAGGCACTTTATCTAAAAGCTATTCGATAATTAGCTCTAATCCCAAGAATTGGCCAAGTTCATTAAAGCAGTTGATGCAAAACGGCAGAACTCTCCTGCACTCCAGAACATCTTGGTAAGAACACAAATAAAAGCAAACAGGACATTTCACATCTTTAGAGTGGAGTTGGGGCAAATTTGAGGAATTAAAATTATTGCTTTATTTGCCTGCTTAGTAGTCCAACTGGTATTTGTTGTATTTCTTGTGTCTACAAGACTTTTTACTAGAAAAATGGGTAAAGACTGGAGTTGATCAGACAGTGTACTACAGTAATAAGTTCACATGAACGAGGCGGGGCAGATATTCAGCTAATGTGAATCAGAACAATAGCACTGGCTGACTCCATGCTAATGGTGGAGCATACATTCTGATTAGTCACAGCTCAAGCTATATCGGTTGATAAATTATTAATACCACTATATGTCAATATGGAGTCCTGGTGTGGCACTGTAGGAAAAGCACTATACTGCTAACCAGAAGATCAGGGGTTGAAATTCACCAGCCGCTTCTATACAGGGACACTAAGATTTGGCACTGACTCCACAACACTTAGCAACAAGTGCAAATACCTGTGCTAAATCTTTACATGCACCAAAGGTGTTCTAACATCTCCCTGTAATTCTTCTTCATAACATTTATTATAATTATGTGTTTTTGTATAATTTGATTATTTTTCTGCATCATTATACTGTAAACACCATGAAAGTTGGAACACATTTGTTTTGTTCCACATTGTATCCTAGTATCTATCATCACATAAGAGCTCTGTTGGCACAAAAGTTAAGACGTCTGCTGCCAAAAAAAGAAAAGGTAATAGGTACATGGAGGGGATTGTAATCACTGCAATGATTTTTTTAATGTAAAATTGATGATCTACAGGACTGATTGTGAATGTTGGAAATGTAAAGCTTGATGTTTTATAGCAAGGAAGGGAGGGAATAACTTTCCAGTCTAGGAGCAGAGGTCCCTAGGACCATCAACGGAGAAAAGCCGAGAGTGGGACCCTACCCAGAGAAGCAGTGATGCCTGAGATGGAGGCAGAGACAATGACGTGGAGAGATGAGGCAGCTGGGGACTTTAGATCCAGAGAGGGAGAGCAACTGTGTGCTGAAGACTGGGGGGTGCGGGGAGGGTGGTAGTGTAGGAGGCAGGCTTGCAGTGTATACCCTTTGTTTGGTTGATGATGCATGGAGGGGATTGTAATCATGGCAATGATACGATATATGATAGAATGAATGTAAAACTAATGTTCGCCCATGTAAACTATCATATAATTCACAATAAAACACTTTAAAAAAATAATTGATGATCTGCCCTGTAAACCTTGACTCAAATCACAATGAAAGCTTTAAAAAAAATAGAGGTCAGCTGCTAACCAAAAGGTTGGTAGTTTGAATCCATCCAGAAGTTCTGTGGGAAAGACACCTGGCAATTTGCTTGCATAAAAATTACAGGCTAGAAAACCTTGTGGCGCAGTTCTACTCCATTACATGAAGTCACTATTAGTCAAAAATCAATTCCACGGCACCTAACAACAACAAAACTAGCACATTCTGTTGTTATTCAGTGCCATTGAATTGGTTCCGACTCATAGTTACTCGGTATAGAGTTTCTGAGGAGCACCTGGTGGGTTTGAACTGTCGATCTTGTGGTTCACAGTCCAGTGCTGATCCTACAGCACCTAGATGTTCAATAAATGTTTGTTAAATAAATGACTGCATAAATGATCTTACAATCAATCAGATGCAGTTTATAATTCTTTCTCCCCGACTTCCTAGATGTGTGACCTGGTTCTTAGCTTCTCTATACTTTAGTTTCCTCGCCTATAAATGGACATAAAAGTAAACATTAACTAATCCCTTGCATGGCAACAGCAGTGAGGTTGTCTCAGGATCGGGCAGTATTTCGTTCTGCTCTGCATAAGGTCACTATGGGTCAGTACTGACTCAATGGCACCTAACAACAACAACAACAACAATCCCTTGAGTGGAGTCCTGGTGTGGTGCTGTGGGCTAATGCCCGGACTGCAGTAGGGTTGAACCACATGGTTGGTGGTTCAAACTCACTAGCTGCTCCTCGAAAACCCTATACAGATCACTATGGATAGGAACCAACATGAAGGCGCTTAAAAACAGTTCCTGGTGTGGTGCAATAAGATAATGTCAGCAGTTTCAAACACACCAGCTGCTCCTTGGAAACCTTATACAGTGTGGCTGTGAGTTGGAACCAATTTACTGGCACTTAACAACACAACAATGTACTACTAACAAGGTTGGGGGTTTGTGCCCACCAGTCATTCCTCAGGAAAAAAAAAAAAAAAAGGTGAGGTTTTCTGCTCCCATAAAGATTTATGTCCACAGAAACCATATATAGAGCTGCTATATATGGAAACTAGAGGGCACATAACAACAACAAAGTAGTTAAGAAAATTTAATGCCGTAATACATCATTACCATCATTAGCACCATCATAATAAGTTCTTATTGTATATAGGTTTTCCCCTTAAGGAATGTGGTCCACACATTCAGGCTTTCCCTTAATCTTGTGACTCAAACTCTGAGCATCCAAAATCCACCAAGCACACACTCAGTTGAGAATGAGGGATCAATTATTTCTTCATATAAGTATTCTGATTTTGTCTAAGGTATTTGTCTAAGACCTTTAAAACCATGGTGATAGAAACATTGTATGTAATAAACAGATCAGTCATTAAAGCACCTATCAAACAAGTATGAACAATTTTAATGACAAACTGCTTGCACATTTTCCCTGAGGATTTGTCATTCAATACACTGTAAAACTAGATGAGCAATCTGTGGGGTACAAACTTGCAACTACACTCAAACTGTATTATTTACCATGCTGATTTGGCAATCAGTTAAACCTCTTCCATTATGACCTTGATAGTCTCCTAAACTGCTTTAAATTTTACATAAAATCTTCTCTTTCAATGATCATTTAACAGCAGATTTTAAAATTCCTTGGACAAAACTATAAAGTGCATTTGGGATGAAAGTGCTCAAGAGACTTCATGTAAAACTCCACTCCTGTTTTTTGTTGTTGTTAAGTACAGTGGAGTCGGTTCCAAATAATAGTGACCCTGTACAGGGTTTCCAAGGAGCAACTGGTGGGATTGAATTTTGTGGTTCACAGTCTAGTACTGATCCTACAGCACCACGCCATTTATAAGCAACCACTAATCTTCTTACTGCAAGGAGCTCTGGTAGCGTAGTGGTTACGAATCGGGCTGCAAACCTCAGGGTCAGCAGTTCAAAACTACCAGCTGTTCCGCAGGAGAAAGATGAGGCATTCTGCTCCCATAAAGATTTACAGCCTCGGAAACCCTGTACAGGGTTGCTACGAGTCGGAACCAACTCTATGGCACATAACAACAACAACAACAACAATCTTCTTACTACCTCTATAGATTTCCCTATTCTGGACATTTCATTTACATGGAACCATTCATACATGGTTGCTTTAATAAGTTGCTTCTTTTAAACAGCATATGCTTTGGGGTTTGTCCATGTTGTGGCATGTGTTAGAATTTCATTCCTGTATATGGCTGACTACCTAGAGTTAGAAAACCAAAAGTAGAGAACACACTCACTATTTCTCAACTTGAAAGAACTGAAGAATAAAAACAAAAACATGAGGGAGGCAGGGCTTGATGGTGGATAGGGTAGAGATGTAGTGAAGTCCTCACAGAATACCAGATGAAGCGGGTTCAGGGAAGAGCTCCAAAACTCTGAACCACATAGGTAGGAATATTTCAAAAGTTTGAAGATGTATAGCTAGTGAAATTGTAGTGGAAGTAAGAAATATTGTATTTTAGAATCTTCCAGGCTCAGCAGCCCAGAGCTGACAACTTGGGAAAAACAAAACAGTGGGACCAGGCTGGGGAACAAGCAGACCCGCCAGGAACTAAATCTCAGAGCAAAGGTGACAATATTCTCTGTTTGGTTTTGCTTTGTTCTGATTATTTTTTTTTATTTTTATTTTTGTATCTGTGCATTGGCCTCGATCTGTCTGGGAACCTCCATTCTGGTGACTAGAGGGGGTGCCTGAGAGAGTGGATACACCCCACCCACACCACTGGAGGATTCTTCCACCACACACATGCACAGATCCTCTCAGGATTTAGAAACTTGACTTTCTCGCTTGTTGAGGTGCCTTGGAGTCAGTTTCTGCTCATATTGACCCTGCATGGGATTTCCGAGGCTGTGAATCTTTGCAGGAGCAGAGGGCCTACTCTTTCTCCAGCAGGAAAAGCTGGTGTTTTCAAGCTGCCAGCCTTGGGCTTGCCAGCCCGATTCATATCCACTACACTACAAGCAGGCAGATCAAAATTGCCACAGCCGGCCCTGAACTGTTTATTAAATAGGGAAAAGGCCAGAACTGGGGGTGTAAAGAGGGAAAGAGTTTAAAAACAAAACAGGTCAAAAATTTAATCCTGAGGTACAGCATAACAATGAACAGCCTTGAAGGCAAGTAGCTGAAAAAGTACATTAAAGTCATACTCCGATTAGGCTACAGATGTTTCTTTTTTCTTTTTTTCTTTTCTTTCTTCTCTCTCTCCTCTCCTTTTCTCACAATTATAGACTACAGTATCCAATCTGGTTTTTTGTTTTGTTTTGTTTTGTTTTGGGGGGCGGGGGGTTGATTTTTTTTTTTTTTCTTTTCCTTGCCTTTTTTTCTGTTGCTGTTGTATTTATGTTTTTTATTTTGTTTTATTTTTCTTCAGTTCTGTTGTGTTTTGTTTTTGTTTACACTTTTACCTCTAGGGGGCTCTTTCTCTCCCTATACAACCCAAGAAGACACAGCAATTGCTGCCATATAGTTAAGATAACAATCATACCCTATAAAGCTCCACAATCCAGGCAAGAACCAATACCAATTTTCATACACAAGGGAGGCAGACAACACCTACGAAAATTACTCTGAGTTAAGCAATAAGAAGAGTGAAAAGGGAAGCCTATGGCCTGATCTTATCTACTTGGAAGTAATCAGAAAGTATTAAAAATACCAAAATACACACTCAATTAAGTATTAAGGCCACAGATAAACACTAAACATATCCAGAAAACAAAAACAGATGACCATATCAGCACATGTCCAGAAACAAGATAAAATGTCTGAGACAAATGACCTAGTGGTAGACCTGGACTCCATTCTGGAAGGAGGGCAGGCCTTGGAAATGCCTGACAAGGAATTCAGAAAAATGATTATAAAATGTTTCAAAACACTTTACAGTGGAGTTGAGAAAAATAAGGAAGAAGTCAGGAAAGCGCTACAGGAACAATCAAATAAGATAGATACAGCATTGGAAACAATTCAAAACCTATAGAAAGAGGTCCAAACGATCAACAATAGAATATC
>NW_006408526.1:10933802-10935759 GCF_000296735.1 Chrysochloris asiatica
AAAAAACAATTACAAACTTTATTTGGAAAGGAAAGAGACCCAGGATAAGCAAAGCACTGCTTAAGAAGAAGAATAAGGTTGGAAACCTCTCACTCCCTGATTTCAAATTTTATTACACGTCTAATTGGTACTGGTACAATGAAAGATACATTGATCAATGGAACAGAACTGAGAATCCAGAAATTAACCCATCCACATACAGCCAACTGATTTTCGGTGAAATGCCTAAGTATATCGCATGAGGAGGTGATAATCTCTTCAACAGATGGTACTTGCAGAACTAGTAAGTGATATGCAAAAGACTGAAACAAAACCTTTACTCACACCTTATACAAAACCCAACTCAGCATGGATTAAAGATCTAAATGTGAATCCCAATATTATGAAGGTCATCAATGTAAAAATAGGGACAAATGTGAGGGCTCTAATTCAGGGAATACACAGACTACCAAACATTTTGAAAACTACACAAATGAAAGTAGACAGAACAAACTGGAACATACTAAAAATGAAAAACTTATGTACATCAAAAAACTTCACCAAAAGAGTAAAAGGGAACCCACAGAATGGGAAAAAATCTTTTGTAATGACACATCAGAAAAGGGACTTATTTCTAAAATATATAGGAAACTACAACACCTCTACTAGAAAAAGACAAATAACCCAATCATAAACTGGGTACAGGACATGAAAAGACACTTCACCAAGGAGGAGATCTGGGCAGGAAACAAACATATGAAGAAATGTTAACGATTACTAGCCATTAGAGAGATGCAAATCAAAACAACAATGAGATATCATTTCATACCAGCAATAAAAGCAAAGATTAAAAAAGTAGAGGACAATAAATGCTGGTGAGAATGCAGAGAGACTGGGACACTCCTGCATTGCTGGTAGGATTGCAAAATGGTTCAACCTCTCCGGAAAGCAATATGATGCTTCCTCAGAAGGTTGGAAATAGAAATACCTTATGATCCAGCAATTCCTCTAGTTGGTATTTACCCACAAGAAATACGAGTCATAACACAAGTAGATATATGCACACCAATGTTAATAGCAGCGCTATTTACAATAGCAAAAAGATGGAGACAGCCTAAGTGCCCATCAACGGAAGAATGGATAAACAAACTGTGGTACATACACACAATGGAATATTATGCTACCTTGAAGAATAACAAGGTTTGCATGGGCTAAGTGTGACAGAGGTAAATAATGGTGTATGTACAACCTTGGAATAACAGGGTTTTGGATACAGGGATTGGGACATGGTTGTAATGGGCAAAAGGGAGAAAATAGTGTTAAGGTCCTTGGCTATGTTTTGAGTCTTGGTTTCCCTTGCATACCATTGTAAAATAGACATTTGAGAGGGAGAGAAAGGAATAGAAAGAAATACCATGATAGAAAGCTTGTAAATTCATCTTCTGCCTATAATTAATTGTTGTTGTTGTTGTTAAGTGCCATTGAGTCAGTTCTGACCCATAGCGACCCTGTACAGGGTTTCCGAGGGTGTAAATCTTTACGGGAGTAGAAAACCTCATCTTTCTCCCGCGGAGCAGCTGGTAGTTTCGAACCGCTAACCTTAAGGTTCACAGCCCGATTCGTAACCACTACGCTACCAGAGCTCTTAGAATACCTAAAATGGGGCTACAACTTGCCCAGTGGAGAAGGCTTCCTGCGGAGCCTCTGCACTACATATGACAATAGGTGGAATCCTGAACCCCATCCAGAATCTTCTGAGGTCGGAAATGTCTACTTGAAAGGACAAGCAGACCAGCCTGGAGTGGCTATAAGAACAGAAGATACTTCTTGAAAGAAAGACCAACAGGAAAAATACAAAACAATAATGGCTGTCTTACTGATTACTACAAGAACAATCAAGTTGCTCACCCAGGAGACATCAAGCCAAGTGGTCGGGTCCCCTCAGGGCAAACCCCCTTCCAAGACTAAGACTCAATGG
>NW_006408526.1:10936296-10953327 GCF_000296735.1 Chrysochloris asiatica
AGGCAAGAAGTGACTGGGTTACAAGCTTTCAAGAGGGAAGGTAGAATCTTCACTGAGTAGTATCCAATCTGTCTGGGAGGGGCTAATGAAAGGATATGCAGATAGGTCTCTTGTGGAACAATAGTGAATAATTGTTACCAGAACTGACTTTGAGGGTTGGAAATGTAAAGGTAGATGTTCTGTAACAAAAGGAGGGAAGTGATTGACTTTGCAGTCCCAGAGTGGAGGTCCCTGGGACCAGCAAGGGAGAAGAGCAGAGTGTGGGACCCTAGCCAGAGAAATATTGATGCCAGAGATGGAGGCAGAGACAATGACATGGAGAGATGGAGTGTCTGGGACTCTAGACCCAGAGAGGGAGAGGGTCTTTGTGTGGTTGACCAGGGGCCTGGCTTGCAAGGTATATACCCTTTGGTTGTTTGATGATGCATGGAGAGGATTGTAACCATGGCAGTGAAATGACATATGATAGGATGAATGTAAAGCTAATGTTCTCCCATGTAAACTATCACATAATTCACAATAAAACATTAAAAAAAAAAAAAACATGGAAAAATATACAGAATCACTGTACCAAAAAGAAATGACTGGTGTTAAGGCATTTCAAGAGGTAGCATATGATCAAGAACCCATGGTACTGAAGGAACAATTTCAAGCTGCATTCAAGGCAAAAAACAGGGTTCCAGGAATTAAAAGAAAATACATCGAAATCATTCAACAAACATGCAGTCCTGGAAATGCTCACACATCTGTGCCAAGAAATCTGGAAGACAGCAAGCTGGCCAACTGATTAGAAAGATTCAGATTTGTACCTTTTCCAAAGAGTGGTGGTCATTCACTGGAATGTGGAAATTATCTAAAAGTGTCGCTAATATCACATGCAAGTAAAATGTTGCTGAAGATAATTTAAAAATGGTTTCAGCAGTACAACAGTGGGGAGCTGCCAGAAATTCAAACCAGAAGAGAATGTGGAATTAGGAATATCATTACTGATATCAGACAAATCTGGGCTGAAAGCAGACAATATTCCAAAGATGTTTACTTACGCTTTATTGACTCTGCAAAGACTTTCAACTGTGTGGATCATAACAAACTATAGACAACACTGCAAAGAATGGGTTTCCAGAATACTTAATTGTTTTCACGAGGAACCTGTACATAGACCAAAAGGCAGTCATTAGAACCGAACAAGGGGATACTGAATGAGTTCAAATCACGGAAGGTTTGGGCCAGTGTTGTATTCTTTCACCATATATATTCAATCCGTATGCTGAGCCAATAATTAGAAAAACTAGATTATATGAAGAAAAACGTGACATCAGGTTTAAAGGGAGACTCATTAACATCTTATGATATACAGATGATACAACCTTGCTTGCTGGAAGTGAACAGGACTTAAAATACTTACTGATGAAAATTAAAGACTACAGTCTGGATTGGACCTCATTGTAAACAAAACAAAAATCCTCACTTCTGGACCAATAAATAACATCATGACAAATGAAGAAAAGCGTCAACGACTTCATTTTGCTTGCATGCACTATCAGCACACATAAAAGAAGCAGTCAAGAAAGCAAACATTTTGTGTTGTGAAATCTGCTGCAAAAGGTCTCTTTAAAATGTTAAAGAGCAAAATTTGAAGACTAGTGTGTGCCATGATATTTCCAACTGTCTCATATGCATGTGAAAGTTGAACAAAGAAAAAGGAAGACTGTAGAAGAATCAATACATTTGAATTACAGTGTTGGAGAAGAATATTTAAAGTACCATGGACATCCAGACGAACAAACAAATCTGTCTTGGAAGAAGTGCAGCCAGAATGCTTCATAGAAGCAAGCTGGTGAGACTTCATATCTCATACCTTGGATATGTTAATAGGAGGGACCAGTCCCTGGAGACGGACATCATGATTGGTAAAGTGCAGAATCAGCAAAAAAAGGAAGATTCCTGATGAGATGGACTGACACAGTGGCAGCAATAATGGATTCAACTCAGCAATCATTGTGAGGATGGGCAGGACCAGGCAATGTTTCGTTCTGTTTGTGCATGGGCTGCTATGATTTGGAAATGATTCTATAGCATCCAACAACAGTGGTCCATTGTATGAATGAAACATTTTATTTGTCCACTCATCTGTTGATAGACATTGTTTTTGTTATTTTCACCTCTTCTGTATTGTAAGTGATGCTGCTAAAATCATTTATGTACTAAAATAAGTGTGGTAACATCTCTAGTTTGTCATCACACCTAGACCACTGCCTCATAGACTATTTTTGCTAAGTTTTAGTCACTTCTGACTCATAGCAAACCTGTATAGGGTTTCCAAGATGTGGCTGTTGGGTTTGAACTACCAACCTTGCAGTTAGCAATCCAGCGCTTATACTCCAGTGCCACACCAGGACTCTCACAGACCAATGCACATTAAGAAGAATGTTCTTCAAGCTTTCTACCTAAATACATTTTGAAAGCTACTCAGTAAGACTTCACAAATTATTTAATTATCTGAACTAACAAATGCAACTTTGTATACTACCCTTGCCTACAGAGCTGTTTCTCACATTTTCTGATGAATTAAATTCTATTCATTCTTAAACTCAACAAATAATGATTAAATTAGTCCTCTATATTAAGATCATGACAAACTGTGGATAACAATGCAAAGAATGGGTAATTCAGAACACTTAATTGTATTCATAGAGCAAGAGGTAGTCGTTAGAATAGGATAAAGAGATGCTGAGTGGTTTAGAAAGTGTGTGTGTCAAGATTTGTATAATTTCACATTACTTATTCAATCTGTATGCTGATCATATAATCTGAGAAACTATATTACACAAAGAAGAATGTGGCAACAAGACTGGAGAAAGACTCATTAACAATTACTGTCCCAAATCCTTTAATTATCTGGTCAACCTAGTGGAAGAGATCCATATTTGTGTCCATTCCAAAGAAAGGTGACCAGTGGAATGCAGAAATTATCAAACAATTAGCATTAATATCACATGCAAGTAAAATGGTACTGAAGATAATTCAAAAATTGTTGCAGTAACACATCAACAGGGAACTGCCAGAAACTCGTCAGATTCAGAAGAGGACATGGAACAAAGGATATGCATCAGAAGGGTCTTGGCTAGAAGAAGAGCATATGAGAAAGATGTTTATTTGTGCTTTACTGATTATGCAAATGTTTTCAATTGTATGGATCAGGACATGCTATGGATAACATTGCAAAGAATGAGCATTCCAAAGGATAGGTATTTCAGAACATTGGTTTCATGAGGAGCCCATACACTATCAATACTCATGGAAGCAGCAGCCAGGAAATCAAACTACATATTGCATTAGGCAACTCTGCTGCACAAGACCTTTTCAAAGTGTTCCAGAGCAAAGAAATCAGTTTGAGGACTAAAATGTGCCTGACCCAAGCCATAGGACTTTCAAATGCCTCATCTGCATGTGAAAATTGGACAATGAATAAGGGAAACCATAGAAGAATTGATGCATTTGAGTCATGGAATTGGAGAAGAATATTGCAAGTACCATGACTGCCAGAAGAACAAAGAAAACTGTGTTGGAAGAAGTACAGCCAGAATGCTCCTTCAAAGCCAGGAGGGTGAGACTTCATCCTTCATATTTTGAACATGTTGAAATAAGGACATCTTCCTTGTGAAGTTTCAGGTCAGTTAAAAAGAGATCGAAAATCCCCAACGAGATGGATTGGCATGGTGGCAGCAGCAATGGGCTTATACATAACAAACTGTCAGGATGGCACAGGATCGGGCTGTGTTTCATTCTGTTGTGCATAGAGTTGTTATGAGCCAGAACCAACTTGACGGCACAAAACAACAACAACCAAAAAAAAAAACCATCAGATAAAATGCAAACAAAACCCTTAATGATTTTCAAATTAAACCCTGTCGGGCCATTTAATACAGAGAATCTTTATTAAGTCTTAAACAAGAGTAAACACAAGACAAGGACAAGTATAGATCACCCAAGTGATACCATGATGAATTTCTAAAGTTCTAGCTCCACGTGTTGAACTTCCATGGGGCACAGAGAACAAAAGAATCTCCTCCCACAACCACGACTGACAGCAGCAATGTATCACATATACCTGCAGGAAGGGAAAAATTACAGAATGGACACTCACAGACTGTCTCTGAGGTTCTCGGGGTATGACATTACAAACAGGTGACCATTAAGGGATGTGTCCAGGAAAACTTCTGTGAGGTCTGACTGGAGAAGATGACCCAAAACCCACTTTTAACTATATTCTGCTTCTAACTCTGGCAGTTCAGCTGTCAGAAGTGCATGAGGTACTCAAGAAAAATTGACATCTGAACACTGAAACCCAGCCACGAGATGGATTTAAACTCTGCCTGGCTAGAGTCGTTCACAAGCAAAAAGTCTTCAGATTTTATGCTCTACAGAAAATTGTACCTTTTATATAACTCTTTGACACAGTTATATTATCTGATCCCTCGCTACAAACTAAACAACTACTCAACCTTCCCAGGGACCAACCTCCATTAATTTTCGTCAGTGCTCTTCAGCTAGCGCATTCCAGTTTTCTTTTTTTTTTTTTTTAATCTGCTTTCTGCTTCAGTGAAGTTGAGATCAGACCTAGTTCCAATCTTTCTCCTCAAATCCAATCTTTTAAGAGCCCTCACCTCTTTGTTGTTTTTTTTTTTTGCCAATAATCTTTTTGAATACTCATCCTTATCCTTACCTGTTTTAGCATTGTCTGGTATAAATTTTCCTTTGACATTCAAATTCATCAAGTTCTCTTTCTATCCCTCCCCACAATCCTTATCCAATCTCTCATCTCCTAGTCTTAGAGTGATCACAATAAATCCCTGACTGGTTTCTCTACTTCCACTGTGGTGTCCCTACCTTCCACTCTTTTATACCACAACTAGATTGGTTTTTTTAGCAAATGGAAACTGACCATATACTACCCTTCTCTTCTTAACATGTTTGTTATTGTTAAGTGCTGTCAAGTCAGTTCCAACTCATAGCAACCCTGTATAGGGTTTCTAAGGAACAGCTGGTAGGTTTGAACTGCCAACCTTGTGGTGAACAGTCCAGTGATGATCCTACAGCGCCACCACTTTCCTGAGGATAAAGATGATGTCTTTATCACCACCATTCTAGACTTCTAGACCCACCTAATTCTCCAGCTTGGTCTTCTCTCCCACACTTTCCAATCCTGCTAAACAAACTAATTTCTGTTCCTGTAACATGCAGTTAAACACAGCCGTGTTTAGATTTTCTATCTAAGAAAACAAAATCAGTATAAATATTTGACCATGATGCAAGTATACCGGATGTGAGAAGGCCTAATCAGTTTGAGACCTATGTAACCAACCGTGAAGTTGTCTCAATAATCAGGATGTGATTTGTGTGATGATAGTACACACAAAAGAGGTAGAAAGCGATGAGACATTTCAAAGGTAGCATTTTCAGGACTGCATGTCTGACTGGTTATGAAGAATGAGGAAAAGGAAGCAGCAGCAAGAGAATGGTTCCCCTGACTGAAAGAACACAACTGGAAGGGATGAGAGGAGATAGTATTTTAGAAGACAATTCTGCTGTAGATTTACTAAGTGGAATTGAGGGAGAACTGACTGATAGTAAATGAAGGCATATGTTGTTAAGTACCATCGAGTCGATACTGACCTATAGCGACTCTGTATAGAGTTTTCAATGAGCAGCTGGTGAGCTTGAACCACCGACCTTGCAGTTCAAATGACTTTGCTGTCAGACACATTAGCCCACAGCGCTACACCAGGACTCCTAAAAATTACAACGTGGAGAAGCGGAACGGATAACGCACGTGAGGGCACCACAGTCCCACGGCCAAACCCCCAACCTCAGGTCCTGGAGGCATATATTGGGTGTTAATACAGATTTGGAAGCATCCACATTTAGCACAGAGGGAATGGCAGAGGCTTAAGAAGATGGGCTCTCTTGGAAAGATTGAAACCTGAGGAATCGCCCAGATTATGGAGCTCTGGTAGTGTAGTGCTTATAAATCGGCCTGCTAACCTCAAGATCAGCGTTCAAAATTACCAGCAGTTCCACAGGAGAAAGATGAGGTTTTCTGCTTCCATAAAGATAAACAGCCTCAGAAACCCTATACAGGGTCACTATGAGTCGGAACCGACTCCACGGCACACCACCAGCAACCAAGGAGTCAGAAGGATTTAGAGACGCCATGAAGGAACCAGGAACTACTAAGGAGGGAGGTGAAGCCTGGAAATAATAGCATGATTTCTTGGAAGTCAGGAATTTCAAGAAGGAGCAGGTGGTACATTATATCAAATGAAGTTTATACAAGGTCATGGAAAACAAAGTCTAAAAGAGTGCTTTTGGATTTGGTAAAAAAAAAAAAAAAAAAAAAAACCACTATTTTTGGATTTTCAGAGTCTCATTAGAAGATTAGCAAGACTTATCAACCAGAGAAAAGTGTGTTAGGGAATAAGCCATTATTGACTCTTCAAAACCAAAGCAGACTTGTGATGAGTCTAACTGATATATTTTGAAAAATTAAGAAGGCAAACTATTATTCACTTACCAGACATCCTGAAAAAACCTCTTTGTGTTCAAGAATAGGCTGTCATATTTTGTAAAACAGAGACCAAGGATACATAAAACATTTCTATTAAAACCTCAAAAGTTGGGCAACTTGTGAAAAGTTTCAGTCTGAAATGTTTTCAGCTTTCCCCATCTTCCACTCTTGCTTATTTAGGAGAATATTTGCTGTCAGTGGTTTTGCTAAATTATGTCAGTATTCCGTCATTGCAACATGCAAAAAGGCAGCTGACTGCTTTCTGTTTATGTTTTGTTCTAAGTAATTCAGACCTCAAATAGCTCAACTCTCCATCTATATATTGAAAAGCTTCTTAAAAACACCTAAACTCTTATCCATTCATTCTAAACCACCACGTAAATTGTTGTTGTTGTTGTTAACTGCTGTTGAGTTGGTTCCACCTCATAGCGATCCTATATAGGGTTTCCGAGGAGTGGCTGGTGGGTTTGAACCACTGACCTTGCAGTTAACACTTCAGTGCTTATGCTATAGCACCACAATTAATTACTCAAAATATGTATCCTCTAGTACTCATTCAAAGGAACCTTGGTAGTGTAGTAAGTTATAAGTTGGGCTGCTAATCACAAGGTCAGCAGTTTGAATATACCAACTACTCCATGGGAGAAAGACGAGGCTTTGTGCTCCCGCAAAGATTTACAGGCTCAGAAACCCTATACAGAATCACTGTGAGTAGGAACCTACTCAATGGCACACAACAAGCTCTCTTTCAAAGAAATGAAATACTTATATCCAAAAAAATTCTTTAAATATATTAACCATTAGTTCTGCAAGTGCCAAACATTATGCTAGTGCTATAGGGGAGAAAGGAGTCCTGGTTTGGCACTGTGGGATAATGCAGTGGACTACAAGGTCCTTTTGAATCACAAGATCAGTGGTTCAAGGTCACCAGCCACTCCTTAGAAACCCTATGCAGGGTCACTATGGGTTGGAACTGACTCGACGGCACTTAACAACAATACAGGGGAGAATTCCTGATGTGGTACTGTTGGATAAACACTGGACTTTTAAGCTAAAGTCTGGTGGTTCAAACACACCAACTATTCCTTGGAAACCCTAGGAACTGACTCAAAGGCACTTAACAACAAAATAGGGGAGAAGAGATTGCATCTTCAAATATATAAATATTGAAAGCTGTTGTTAAATGCTGTTGAGTCAGTTTCAACTCATAGTGACCCTATATAGGGTTTTTAAGGAGAAGCTGGTAGGTTTGAACTGCAGATTTTATGGTTAGCAGCCCAGTGCTTACCTTACAATACCACACCAGGGTTCCATAAATAGATTATGTTGTGTTTGTTAAGTGCAATCAAGCTGGGTCCAACTCATAGCGATCCTGTGTTGAGTTTCCAAGGTGGATTTGAACCACCAACCTTATGTCCAGTGCTTATCCTACAGTGACACACTAGGACTATAGAGATACTTTATTAAGTCTTAAATAGGAGTTTAAACAAGACAAAGCAAACATAGATCACCCAGATGTGGAAAATCATCACTATGATGAAATACCAAGTTCTATCTCCACATTGTTGTTGTTGTTGGTAAGTGCCATCCAGTAGGTTCTGACTCATAACGACCCTGTATAAGTTTCTGAGGAGCAGCTGGTGAGTTTGAACTGCTGGCCTTGTGGTTCCAGTCCAGTGCTGATCCAACAGCACCTCCCCAGGAGTAGGCGATCTTCACACGGTGACCTTTTATAGGCCGCAGGGAACGAAGGCATCTCCTCCCATAACCATAACTGAAGGTGTCACATACATGTCAGGTCGATAGAAGCAGTGAAGGAACTATTTTAAGTAGGAAAGCTTACTGACTGCCTTGGAGTCTCTTAGATTATGACACCATAAGTAAGTAATCCCAGCTCCTTTGAGGGGGTTTCTGTTCTTATGTTGGCTGGGGGAAGTGACCCAAAATCCACTTTCAAATGCACTCTACTTTTGATTTTGGCAATTCAGCTGTCAGAGTTGCATGAGGTATTCAGGAAAAATTAGCATCTGAACCCTTAAACCTATGTGTAAGATGGAACTAAGTTCTGCCTGGCTGTAGTCCTTTACAGTCAGAATGCCTTCAGATGTCTCACTCTAAAGCACTAGTCTTCTGAAAAGATGACTGAGTTCCTGCATGCAAAGGAACGTTAGTTGGGGTCACCTTGAGCTCTTTACAGAAGTCTATCTACAGAAAATAGTGCCTGTGACAATTAGTTCTACATTGCTAAATGGTCTCTTACAGCTGGTCATGGACACTGCAATGGTGGTAAATAGAAACCATCATTAGCACTTCCTCTGTGTGCCCTAGACATGCCTGTGGCTCATTGTCCCCTATGAGAGGATGTGTGTAACCCAAAAAGAGCAGATATAAAGATGTGCAAAGATTCGGCTCAGCTCCATACAGAGAGGGAGTGAGGGTAACTCGTGGATCTCCCACACCAGAAGGGAAATACTGCACAGCATTGCTCATCCCTGGAAATTACTTTGCCTAAGTGGGATATGAACTACCTATGGTGGTGCAGTGATTAAGTTGTTGGGAGCTAACTGAATGGTTGGAGGTTCAAACCCACCTGTGACTCTTCAGAAATAAAAACAGCCTACTCCTGTAAAGATTACAGCCTAGGACACCCTGAGTGGCAGTTCTGCTCTGTCCTATAGGATTAATATGAGTTCCAATCAACTCAGTGTCGCACAGCAACAACATGAACCAAGATAGGGAGCCAAGGGCTCTGTAAAGAAAATAATTTTTTCACCTGAATAGGGCCATGACTTATATATTATTCTTTTCACTTTGGTGTGCACATTAATGATCTTCCCTGCTTACTGAGAACCCAATTACAGTTTGTACTAAATTATGCTAAAAGGAAGATTATTAAAGACATTATTAGTGAAGGATTTGAGTGTCAGTATCTAAATGAGCAAATGTATTCCTGCTTTGAGGGAATCCTTGAGGGCACAGTGGGTTAAGCATTGTGCTGCTAACTGAAAGGTCAGTGAATTCACCCACCAGTTACTCTGCAGGAGACTATCTGCTTCTATAAAGATTTACAGTCTAAGAAAACCCAGGAAGGAGTACTACTCCATCAGAATCTGTTTAACAGCAACAAGTTTGTGTTTTAGTATTCCTGTTTTAGAAAATCCAGTTTCTTTCAATTACAGCAAAATAGAAATTCAGGTGAAATAATAATAAATTAAATACTTGTTAGCATTTGCCTCTAAATTTCTCTTATGTTTATGTTCTTAACAGCCTTAAACAGTGGCCTTGCCTTAAAAAAGGCAAGGAAATAAAACATGCCCCTGATAGGAAATGCTTAAAAATTCAAAGTTCATCAGGAATTCCCCTAATATTAAATATTGAATTCACCTTCTTGATTGAAAATGCTTAAAAATTCCAAGTATATGAGGAATTCCCCTAAAATGAAATGTTGGGATCACCTAGGAATCCCTTCCTTTTACTTACATCCTGTTAGTTTCAACTGCTAGAAATGAATTGTTCTTTGATTGTGTCATGTTGGTTCAATACTTCAGATATTAAATTAGGAATTATGTTTGAACTGTAAAGTGGGTGATTCAAACCTACCAGCCACTCCTCAAAAGCCTTATACAGCTGTTCCTGTAAAAAAGTTATCGTGTCAGAAACCCAGTATAGGGTTTCTCTGAGTTGGCATCGACTTGATGGCAGTGGGTTTTTTGGTTTTGGTGACCATTTGAATGTTCTCTTTGGTGAAATGTCTATTTAAGTCCTATGCCAATCTTATGATTGGGTTAATCTTTTTTGTTGTTATTATTAAGCTGTCAAAGTTTCATCTATAACTTAGTTACTCGGTACTTGTTAGATCTATGGTTTCTGAAGAAATTCTCTGAATCTGTAGCTTGTCTTTTCAGTTTTTTTATAGCTTCTCTGATGATCAAAAGTTTTTAACATTTTTTTATGAAGTTCAATTTATTTATTTTGTCTTTCACTCTGTGTGCTTTTGTTACTATATCAGGTAATCCATTGTTTAAAATTGGTTGAAAGCACTGCCCTAAATTTTCTTCTCTGTTTTAAGTTTAATATTTTATTTAATCCAATAATATGCAAAATATTTTCATTTAAACATACGATTCATAAAAACTATTAATAAAACACTTCACTTTCTTTTGCACTAAATCTTCAATATCTGGTATTTATTTTATGCCTCCATACAGCATGTCTTAATTTAGGCTAACCAAATCTCAGGTAGCAAGTGACTATGAAGCGAGTAACTAGTATATTGGGCAGCCCAGGTCTAGGAACTAAACCTGGAAATTTACAGACAAGAAAGCAGAGTCAAAAAGTTGATGTGATCAGCCTTTTGATAAGCTGAAGATAAACAATAGTAAGAAGGAGGTCACATAACCTGAAATCACAGGATTTCCCTACTGGGAAAGTTGTGATGACTTTTCCCTCTTAGTAGGCTTAAGCGATGCCTTGCTTTTTCCTCTGCCCAGTGCCTAGGCATTGATGATTAAATCACTGCCTTCAAGTAGAGGCAAGCAACTTGCTCCCAGGAACTGGTTGTATTTTCTCTGTTCCATCCACAGAAGCAGGAGAACTACTTAAAAATAAATAAATAAATAAATAAATAAATAAAAATTATATATATACATATATATATAGAGAGAGAGAGAGAGCTCTGGTAGTGTAGTGGTAGAATCCGGCTGCGAACCGTAAGGTCAGCAGTTCGAAACTACCAGCTGTTCCGCGGGAGAAAGATGAGGCGTTCTGCTCCCGTAAAGATTTACAGCCTCGGAAACCCTGTGCAGGGTCGCTATGAGTCGGAACCGACTCCACGGCACATAACAACAACAACAACATTATATATATATAGCTTTTATCCTTTTCCAGATATGCATTTTAAAAAAATACTCATATTGATTAACTGGTTTCATAGCTAAACACAATTTCAAGTTACACTTCAAGAGTTCCATGTTGAAATCTCACTTATTACCTGAAGACAAGAGTACATCTGTTTCTAT
Organism: Chrysochloris asiatica; assembly: GCF_000296735.1. Taxonomy (NCBI): domain Eukaryota; kingdom Metazoa; phylum Chordata; class Mammalia; order Afrosoricida; family Chrysochloridae; genus Chrysochloris; species Chrysochloris asiatica. The sequence continues at coordinate 10,947,883 of NW_006408526.1, forward strand.
TCAGCATCTTGTTCTTGGACTAATCGAGATGAGTAAAGTCAGTGAGGATAACTGAGGATGTTTCAAAAGTAACAGAAGAGAAAGAATACGGGTGAGGTGGACTTTTGAAAAATTGAACTTATTCCTCAAAGAAGTTATGGGTTGAAGCACCTTTCTGGGGCAAGATAAGCTCATGAGTGAGTTACACCAGGCTAAACCCTATGTTGGCATTGATTGTATTGAGCGGCACAAGTGATCCAATTATGCTTGATCATGTGACAAATGGGAGAACCAGGAATCTCAAACTAAGAGAAGGTAAGGGAATGCTACTGGAAACTGAGAATGGCAAGGTTACACTTCCTCAGAAATCTTTTCAGAAGGTGCTAATCATCAAAGATAATTTACAAATAAATGTCCAATAAAATTAAGATATAAAATCTCATTAGGAAACTATGGATTGAATATAGTAATAAAGCAGAACACACGATTAGGTAAATTGTAGAATAATGACAACTATTCATTCTGATGACTGGTGAGGAATGTGAGAGTAAGATTCTGTTCACTTTGATGGTATTTCTCCAACATTGCTTTAATTTTGAGAAAGAGTTCCTAGAGTACAACAGCACAACAAATCCAGACCAGAGCAGAGCATACACTGAGCAACCCCAGCTTCCAGAAAAAGACGGTCCTGAAAAGTTACATCATATACTTGGGTCACATTGAGCTAAGGTTTAGAGTTTGTCGAACAGTTCAGAAATAAATTAGTAATCAATACATTAAAAAATGTGCTCTCCAGCATTGAGATGCTAAAGCAGATGGAAGATATGAGGAGGTAAAAGAGCTTAATAGAAAATTTCTAAGAGCAACTCAAGAAGACAAAGCCAAATACTATAATGCAATGGGAAAAGATCTGGCATTAGAAAACCAAAAGGGAAGAGCATGTTCAGCATTTCTTAAGCTGAGGGAATTGAAGAAAAAAATGTAGCCTTGATTGCAATCTTGAAGGATTTTATGGGCAAAATATTGAAGGATGCAGAATCAAAGAAGATGGAAGGAATGCACAGAATCACGGTACCAGAAAGAAATGGTCAATGTTCAACCATTTCAAGAGGTAGCACTTAATTGTGCTCGTGAGAAACTTGTACAAAGACCAAGAGGCAGTTGTTCAAATAGAACAAAGGAACGCCAAATGTTTTAAAATTAGGAATGGAGTGTGCCAGGGTTGTATTTTTTCACCATACTTATTCTATCTGTATGCTGAGCAAATAATTTGAGAAGCTAGATTATATGAAGAAAAACATGGTATCAAGTTTTGATGAAGACTCAATTTGTGACATGAATATGATATAACCTTGCTTGCTGAAAGCTAAGAGAACTTAAAATACTTAACTGATGAAGATCAAAGACCACAACCTTTAGCATGAATTGCAGTTCAATGTAAAGAAAACAAAAATTCTCACCACTAGACCAATAAATAGCATCAAGATAAATGGAGAAAAGATTGAAGTTGTCAAGGACTTCATTTTTCTCAGATCATCCATCAATACTCATGGGAGCAGCAGTCAAGAAATCAAATGACATATTGCATTAGGCAAATCTGCTGCACAAAACCTCTTTAAAGTGTTGAAGAGCAAAGATGTCAGTCTGAGGACTAAGGTGAGCCTGACTGAAGCCATGGTATTTTCAATAATCTTACATGCATATGAAAATTGGACAATGAATAAAAAGAAGACTGTAGAAGAATCGATGCATTTGAGTTTTGGTTTCCGAGTAAAAGTATTCTTTTGGACCACCAAAAGAATAAACAAATCTGTGTTGGAAGAAGTATAGTCAGAATGCTCCTTAGAAGCCAGGATGGCCAGACTTCATCTCTCATACTTCAAACATATTGTCTGGATTGACCAGTTCCTGGAGAAGGATATCATGCTTGGTAAAATGGAAGGTCAGCAAAAAAGAGGAAGATCCCCAATGAGTTGGATTGGCACAGTGGCAGCAAAAAGGGACTCAAGCATAGTAATAATTGTTAGGTTAGTCCAGGACCAGGCAGTGTTGCATTCTGTTGTACATAGGGTCACTATGAATTAGAACTGACTTGATGGCACCTAACAATAATAACAACACATTAAAAAAAAATTAAGTTTAAGCAAAACATAAGGAACTTCATTGGCTGTAAGAAAAACATATATATAATATAAAAAACAATGTTTACATAAGTCCCAATAATGTAAGCACTTCTTAGAGAGTCAGCTGAATATTGTGATGTAACCCTATTACAGTGCTTCTTTAACTTTGGCTGCACAATGGGCCCATGTGGGGAGTTTCTAAAATACTAATGCCTGCATCATATTCCCAGATGCTCTGATTTATTTGTTCTGGGATGCAGCCTGGACCATGAAAAATGTAAAAGATTTCCCCAATGTGATTCCAAAGTGCAGCTGTGGTTGTGAAAATGCTCCAAACGTTGTTGTTGTTAAGTACTGTCAAGTCGATTCCAACCCACAGCGACCCTGTACAGGGTTTCCGAGGCTGTAAATCTTTACAGGAGCAGAAATCCTTATCTTTCTCCCATGGAACCACTGGTAGTTGCGAACTGCTGACCTTGAGATTATCATCCCAATTCGTTACCATTATAGTTCCTTACTGGTAGAGAAGGTCAATGTGTGGTAAGTTGTTTGTTTTATTTTTTGGTACCATGGGGTTGAGTCTATTTTGACTTTTCACAACTCTATTTGACAGAGAAGAATTGCCCCATAAGGTTTCTTGGCTGTAATCTTTATAGGAATAGATATCCAGGTTTTTCTCCCATGAAGTTGCTAAGTTGGTTCAAACCACTGACCTCTAAGTTAGCAGACAGTTAACTGCTGTACCACCAGGATGCCTTAGCATGTGGTATGTTGTTGTTGTTGTTGTTGTTGTTGTTAAATGCAGTTGAGTCAGTTCCAACTCATCTCGATCCTGTATGGAGCTTCCAAGGAGCAACTGGTGGGTTTGAACCATTGGCATTGCAGTTAGCAGTCTAGTGCTTATCCAACAACACCACACTAGGGCTCAGTGTATGATATAGGAGAGTTAAACACTAATTTTTATAACAGGAATTCGTACTTTCAAATACCAAACTTTTATATACAGACAGGATCCACGTCTGCACTTGTACAGCTTGGCCTCAGTCACTTCACTCTAATCCCAGCCCTGTCTGATCCTGTCTTTACTGAAATATTTGATACATAGCTCATCATGGAATTTATTTGAATAATTTTGAGTTTTTAAACTATTGCATGAATGTTTTATTTACCATGAATACTCAGTTTTATGCCTGGGAGAATGATTTACTTGCGTTACCCTAGTACAGAAAGCCACCGATACTATTTAAAATAGAAAAATTAAGAAATTCTACAATAAACACATTACATAGAAATAAAAATGGGACTATTAGGAGGAAGTGTTAACAGAATGAAAAGTTATACTTCCCAGAAGCAAAACTTAAATATGCAGAGGTGAACATCTTTTTTGTTACAACTTTAATGTACTATTGAAACTGAGTATTTGTACTACTTTGATAGAAATAAAATACAACCATTGTGTCAGCCAAATGTTTCTATGGGCCACATACCAACTGATTTTGACCAAGCACACATTTGACAGTAGAGGAAACAGGGATAGAGAAGTGAAATGGTTTTTCCAATATTACACTGCCAGCTAGTGGCAGAACTGAGACAGAGCCAAGATACTAATTCTTTGCTCCAAGATTTTCTGTTCTTGGATTGAACAGATTTTCTTCTTCAATCAGTAGCATCACTGCAAAAAATGTTTCCATCTTCCTACTCTATAAATTCTACTTCCTAAATGTGTCTCTTTGCTTACAACAGTACCGTGGACTTCCAAAAGAATAAATTACTCTGCTATGGAAGAAGTACAGAATGTTCTGTAGAAGTGAGGATAGCATGACTTCACATCTTGTGCTTTGAACTTGTTGCCAAGGAGGGGCCAGCCCATGGAGAAGAACATCATGCTTGGAAGAGTGGAGGGCCAGCCAAAAGGAAGAAGGCCCTGAACACGATGGATTGGCACAATTGCAGCAAACATGGGCTCAAACATAACAATTGTGAGGATGGTGCAGGACCAGGCAGTGTTTCGTTCTGTTGTGCTGTTGCTATGAGTTGGAACTTAACAGCACCTAACAACACATATGTCTCCTTGAGTCATATTATTGTAGCAACTGTGCTGATCATTATGATCTTGGAAATCCTGGACATTCTGACTTCTAGAAACCCCACTCTATACCATATGAAATGCATAAAAATGCACTGAAATCCCATAAAATAGTATTTGTTTAGGTGTGCAAAGCAGTTTTTACAATTCTCTTTTCAAATGATCTGTCTGGGAGTAACAATTTTTGGTTGACTATAATTTCTCAGAAATAATTTTACATTCTTTGGAACATTTGCAAAATGAGAAAACCTAACTAACCCATTAACGATTTTCAAAAGCAGTGAAGTTTCTGTCGCTGTTTAATTTAAATAGTTTATTAAATTGACACAATGTCGATTGTGTAGAAATTTAATTAAGTGGATCAATTCCAACTTTCAATTTTTCCAATTTATCCTGTTAGTCGACAATATGTTTATCATCTTTTAATTTTCAAAAATATTTAAGAGACTAGGAAAGATCATAGAGATAAGCATTGTTCCTATGGTATCAAATAGATTAAGTCCTCCTGTGTATCATTGCAATCAGTTTTCTGGTCTCTGTATCTCTAGTGTAACACTCCTTCCCTAATTGTAGTAATTATGGTTCTCGTTTCAGTCAAATCTTTCAATGGTATCCCACATAATATTTTCCATAAGCACCTAGCTTCTGCTATCTCTTCAGATTTAGCACTTAACCCATCTGTGGCACTATTACCTAAATTACATTCAATTCTGCTAAAATGTCAGGCTTACCTTGCCCCTCCACCACTCATCTGTCAGTTTGTCGTACTGTGGTGGCTTGTGAGTTGCTATGAATCTGGAAGCCATGCCACAGGTATTATAAATACCAGCAGGGTCACCCATGGTGGATAGGTTTCAGATGAGCTTCCAGACGAAGACAAACTAGGAAGAAGGATTGATGAACTACTTACAAATATTTAGTCACTGAAAACCTTATGAATATCCCAGAAACACTATCAGATATAGTGTAGGAAAATGAGCCCCTCAGGTTGGAAGGCACTCAAAATGCAACTGGGGAAGAGCTGCCTCCTCAAAGTAGAGTTGACTATGATGACGCAAATGGAATAAAGCACACAGGAGTAAAGCCCTCAGGACTTTCATTTGCTGATGGGGCACAACTCAAAATGAAGAGAAACAGCTATACACATCCATTAATAATTGGAACATGGAATGTACTAAGTATTAAACTAGGAAAGTTAGAAATTGTAAAAAATGAAATGGAATGCATAAACATCAATATCTTAGGCATTAGTGAGTT
>NW_006408526.1:10954492-10955879 GCF_000296735.1 Chrysochloris asiatica
CCAGGAATTGATGGAATAAAATTAAAATCTTTCAAAAAGTGAGGCGGTACAGGAGGCACTCACTCATCTATGCCAAGAAATTTGGAAGACAACTGTCTGGCTGACTGATTATAAAAGATCCGTGTTTGTGCCCATTCCAAAGAGAGATGACCCAATAGAATGCAGAAATCATTGGATAACATCTTTGATATCCCATGGGAGGAAAGTTTTACTAAAGATAGTACAGAAACGGCTGCAAGCATACATTGACAAAGAACTTCCAGAGGTTCAGGCCAGATTCAGAAGAGGCTATGGAATGAGGGATATCATTGCTGATGTGCGATGGATCTTGGCTGAAAGCAGAGAATATCAGAAAGATGCTTATGTGTGCTTAATTGACTACGCAAAGGCTTTTGATTGTATGGATCATGACAAGCTATGGACAACATTGCAAAGTATGAGTATTCTGGAACACTTAATTGTGCTCATGAGGAATCTGTACATGGACCAAAAGGCAATTGTTCAAACAGAACATGGGAACACCGAATGGTTTAAAATTAAGAAAGGTGTGAGACAGGGTTGTATTCTTTCTCCATACTTATTCAACCTATATGCTGAGCAAATAATCCGAGAAGCTGGATTATATGAAGAAAAACATGGCATCAGGATTGAAGGAAGACTCATTAACAACCTTGCAGTTGAAACCATCCTTGCAGTCCAGTGTATTAGCCTGCTATGCTACACCAGCACTCCATAATTTATGGTGGTGGTGGTGGTGTGGTGCCGTGGAGTCCAATCTTACTCCTAATGACCCTGCATAGGGTTTCCAAGGCTGTAAATCTTTACAGGAGCAGAAAGTCTCATCTTTCTTTCTTGGAATGGCTGGTCTTTTTGGACTGTTACCCTTAAGTTTAGCATCCAATTCGTAAGCACTATGCTACCAGAGCTCTTTATAATCTATAGTAGTATATTAAAAATTAATTTTTCAGTCTGAAAAGAGATTAATCATGACTTAAGGGGTGGGGGGGAAGTACAAAAATTATCATTGGTAGAAAGCTTAACTAGTGGAAGCAGCACCATCCATAGTCAAATGACCACCATGTGTGGTCCTGCCCCATCCAGCACCTAGATTTCAAGATCTCCAGCTACAAAATGATGAAGTTAGCTTAGATGACCCTGAGTTTCCTTCCATCCTGGCAGTTCCATGACCTCAAATGATCCTAACAGCATTGTCCAACATTGCCTAAATATTTCTGGTCACTAGCAGATTGTGAAGTAGTTTCATGCTCAGTTGAGAAATGTTGTAGACCACGCTGACCCGGTCAGGAGTTCGGGGCCACGTGGGCCCGAGTGTGGCGGACCGTACAGGCCGCAGGCTCTGAGGACCAGACTCTGGCCACCTAGCAGA
>NW_006408526.1:10956570-10970042 GCF_000296735.1 Chrysochloris asiatica
TAAAGATGGGTCTGTTGCTGTGGCAAGAAAAACACATCACTCTTGATACAGAAAGAAGACAGAGAGTGAGGAATCAAGCCAGAGCAGTAAGTCTGAATCGATGAACCAAAATGATTTTTCTCTTGAAAGGTAGAGAGAGTTTCTCATTCTTAGTTTGGCTCTTGCTCTAGTTTGTAACAATGATCACCTCTCCTAGGCCAACTGGAAGGTGTCGTGTAAAGAGTCACAGTTTGTAATTCAGACTCTATTGCTAAATCCTCACATAGACTAAACCCATTGCAGTAGACTCTGACTCATGCTGTTACATGAGTAGAACTCCCATGTGTTACAGAGTAGAACTGCCCATTGGGTTTTCTTGGCAATAATCTTCACTGAAACAGTTTGAACCACCAACCTTTAGATTAGGTAGCCTAGAGAAATCAGTTGTGACACCCAAAGACCTAATGATCACATATTTAAGTCTTTCATTGGTTGCCATCAGTTTGCTTCCAACTCATGGGTGGCTCCATCCATACAGAGTAGAGCTACTCTAGAGGCTTGTCAAAGCTGAGAACTTTCAAAGGAGATTTCCATGTCTGTCTTCCAAGGCACTTCTGCCAATCTTTCAACAAGTGGTCTTGTGTTTAACCATTTGCACCACCTAGAGGCTCCTATTTCTCACAGCTGCTACTGTCCCATGTTGTTGTTGTTGTTATGTGCCGTGGAGTCAGTTCTGACTCATAGCAACCTTGTACAGGGTTTCTGAGGATATAAATTTTTACAGGAGCAGAAAGCCTCATCTTTCTCCTGCAGAACAGCTGGTAGTTTCGAACTGCTGACCTTGCGGTTCACAGCCCAATTCGTAACCACTACAGATAAGATTGTTAAAAGTTAGAATCAAATCGATGATTCTAACTTACAACAATCTTTTTATATGACACAGTAGAACTGTCCCACATGAACCTAGATAAATTACTTAATTTCTCTGGATTTCAGTTTTTTCCACTGTAAAAAGATGAAAGTGAATAATGAATAAATTTGTTAGTAATAAACAAGGTGAAAAACGGACAGAAATTTTCATCTGTATCAGTAATTAAAACAAGTCCACAAGACCCAAAATATGACCTTGAATATATCCTACCTATATTTAGAGACCATCACAAGAACAGATTTGATGCATTAGACACTACTGACTAAAAGCACCCTAATAAATTAAGACAAGTGTATTGCTGAGCAAAATTGTCTGCAGTCAACTTCTGATAGCAGACACATGTTTAAACATGATTTGTTTGAAGGGGAAGGGGACAGGCATGTATTAAACGGGACACTAGTAAAAATACTTTTTGATTTGTCTTCTCACTAAGTGAAATAAATCAGGTACATAAGGACAAATATTGTATGAGCTCACTTATATAAGATATATAGACTAGGCAAATGCAAAGAGATAAGACTTTAACTATGGTTACCATATCAGTAGAAGGGGTAGTGAAGAATAATTGCTTAAGGGGTAATTAAGGGGTAACAAAAATGAGTTTTGTTTGAGGTAACAGAAAACATTTAGAAATATATGATGGTAATAACTGGACAGTATAGTGAATATAATTATGTCAGTGTATTTTATTATATATTTCAACATAATAAATAATTTTTAAAAGTAATGATGCTGATGAAAAAGGGGAGAATTGCTAGAGTTATGTTCTTGAGTAAGCCAGTAAAGATAATATCTACTACACACATGAAGGGCTTGCCTTAGACAGAAAAACAAGTCATCCATAATAACAAGAATGAAAGACAGAGAATATGGACACAGACACAGGTAGTATGCTTTAGGGGTAGTGATGGGTAGGTGGCAGGCTTAGATAGGTAGCTGTTGAGTCAGTTCTGACAGTGATCCTATACAGAGTTTCCAAGAACCGCTAGTGGGTTTGAACTGCTGTCCTTTCAGTTAGTTGTCCAGTGGTTTTCCTATAGCACCAGCTGCTTATGAATTCCTTAAAGCAACTCTAGTGGCACAATGGCTAAGCAAGCACTCAGCAACCTACCAAAGAGTTAGCAGTTCAAACTCACCAGCTACTGAGCAGGAAAAAGATGTGTAAAAATCTACTTTTGTAAAGATTACAGCCTTGGAAACCCTAAGGGGCAGTTCTATTCTGTCTATTAGTCAGTCTATTTGACAGCAGTGGGTTTGATTTTTTTAGTTACAAACTTAAGGCTATTGTCAAGTTTAACTTATAATTTATTTTATTCTGCTTAATGGATGGTTAGTTGTTCTTCCCCTTGACCAACACAATTGTAAGTTTCTTAAAGGTGAAGATTATGCCTTACTCCTTTTGAAGTTCCATTGAACCTTGTATAATATATTCTTAAAACATTCATTCCCCTTCTTCAATTTACTTCATATTTCTGCATCATACAAGATTCAAACGTGTTTAGTGAGAAACCTTCTTAGCATCCACCCACTGTACAGTTGTATGTTCAGATTCTTCTATTCCTGTTTTTCTTTTTTAAAAAGAAAAACAATATAAAAACGTTCATGCAGGACCTTCTGTTAATTTGGATCTCCTTAGTTGTTAACCATTGCAAAAGAGTTGTGGGAACATCTTGGTGGAAAACGCAACAGCCTTTGGAGAATTGGGTATCTAGTTGCAGAGACAGAATAGACGAGATAGACTTGAAATATGTCTGAAGAAAATGATGATAAATTATAAATGTGAAAATCAATGTGAGGCTCCACAAGGTCCCTTAGGGCTTTGACTGTCAGGGAGATTCAATTAGGGAAAATTTCTTGGAGCAGCTGAGATCTAAGCAGAGGCAAGTAGAAAGTAGGTAAGTTTTTGTTGTTGTTGTTGTTTTTAATAAGCTGTAAAGTTAATGTTTCAAACTTCAAGTCATAATTTGTGCAAAATTTCATTAAAATATGTTGAAAAAAAATCATCAAAAATGATTCACTAATTGAATTACACAACCCAGGAAATGTTTTGGCACACATGAAGGAACTTACAAAATCATTACAGTCATCTTTTGGTATCCACAAGGGATTGGTTCAAAGATCCCCTAGGATATAAAAAACTGAGGATGCATAAGTCCCTTATATAAAATGGTGGAGCATTTGCATATAACCTCTACACAGCCTTCCTGTATACTTTAAATCATCTTTGGAATGTTTATAACACCTAATACAATGTAAATGTTCTGTACTTTACACTTTCTTTTGGCATTTGAGGGATTGCTTTGATCACTTCATTGCTTTATCTTTTCATCTCCCTGAATATTTTCTTTCTATCATGGGTTGGTTTCTGTGGAGATGGCAGAAACTTCTGAAACAGAGAGCCAACTGTACTATTTTGTCTTCTGTCCTTTTAAAATCTAAATGTATCACAGCATTTTTGAAATGGTGTTAGGACTAACATTTATTGGTTATTTACTGTATATCATTATTTTATGCACTCTCGCTCCTTGGAAACCCCATACTGGGTCGCTATGAGTTGGAACTGACTTGACAGTACTTAACAACAAAACAACAACATATGTAGTACAGTTAGTTCCCACAACCATCCAATGAGATAAGCCTTAGTAGCACTTCCTTTTTATATTTGAGTAGATCAAGCACATAAACGCTAACTCAGTTGTCTCAAGGTCACAGACAAGTGAGCATTCACATCTGAACTGTCTGATTTTGCTATTCATAGGATATGAGAAGCTCAGGTGGTATAGTGGGTTACACATTGGGCTTCTAACCTCAAGGTCAGCAGTTGAAATCCACCAGCAACTTCACGGAAGAAAAATGAGGCTTTCTGCTCTCATAAAGATGTACAGCCTAGGAAACTGTATACAGGGTCACTGTGAGTTGGAGACAATTGGAGAGAACACAACAACAACAATGATAAGTGGCACTTCTCCTTCCAAGAAATAATGGCAGCCCTGCAAATATTTCCCTCTCAACAGAATCTTTTGATAAGAACAAATTCATGACATTTTGTAGCACAAGGAAGGGAGTGATTGACTTTGCAGTCTAGGAGCAGAGGTCCCGGGACCATCAAGGGAGAAGAGCAGAGTGTGGGACCCTATCCAGAGAAATAGTGACACCAGAGACGGAGGCAGAGACAATGACGTGGAGAGATGGAGCTGCTGGGGACTCTGGACCCAAGGAGGGATAGGGGCTGTGTGCTGACAACCAGGGGGCAGGCTTGCAGGGTATAACCTTTGGTTGTCTGATGATGCAAAGAAGGGATTGTAATCATGGCAATGAAACAATATACAATACGATGAATGTAAAGCTAGTGTTCTCCCATGTAAAGTATCACATAATTCACAATAAAAATGCAAAAAAAGAGATTGTAATCATGGCAATGAAACAGAATACGATACAATGAATGTAAAGCTAGTGTTCTCCCATGTAAAGTATCACATAATTCACAATAAAAATGCAAAAAAAAAAGAAAGAACAAATTCATATACTAATACTGAAGAAAAGCAGGGCCATGAGAAGAATGAGGCAGGACAAACAGTGTATAACTTAATGACATATGATTATTAGGTAATAAGTATTATAATATCATATAATTTAATCCTGAATATAGCTTTTTTTTTCTCACTTTTCTATACTACATAGTCTCCTAGCTAGCAAGAGATTTTACTGAGCTGTCACTGAATAAGATGATGGAGAATTAAAAAGATGCATGAATCAGTTCATGTCTTTGAAATGTCTGTAATCTAGTGAGAAAACAATAGTTATAAATAATGAACAATTATCCCAGACTAATCAAATAAATCTTATTCTTAGACACAAATCCTGTGAAAGCACAGGATTTGAGAAAAGAAATGACTAATTCTGAGTGGATGCTGGAGAGAACTTCAAAGCTTTGAAGGATGAGTAGGACATTCAATACTTAAAACAGGAGGGGGAGCATAGTCTGGGCATGAGCGGAGGGTGCTGTTCCTTAGGTGTCATTGAGTTTGTGCCTACTCAGTGTGACCCTATGTATAGCAGAACAAAACACTCCCCTGTCCTGCACCATCTTCAGAATCATTTTTATGCTTGAGTCTATTGTTGCAACAACTGTATCAATCATTTTGTAGAGAATTTTCTTCTTTTTTGCTGACCCTCTACTCCTCCAGGGACTGACTATTCCCTCCTGGCAGACAACATGTTCAAAATACGTGAGGCAAAGTCTTGCCATCCTCGCTTCTAAAGGGGTATTCTGCCGTACTTCTTCCAAGATAGATTTGTTTGTTTCTCTGGTAATTTTATTATTCTTCACCAATATCTTAATTTAAAGGCATCTGTTCTTTTTCCATCTTCCTTATTCATTGTCCGACTTTCACGTGCATATGAGGCGATTATTTTAGTCTTCGAAGTGACGTCTTTACTATTCAACACTATAAAGAGGTCTTTTGCAGTGAATTTGCCCAATGCAATATGTCATTTGATTTTTTTTTTGACTGTTGCTTCCAAGGGCATAGATTGTGGATCCAAGTAAAACGAAATCCTTGTCAACTTCAATATTTCTAACTTATGCTGTTGCTTATTAATCCATTTGTGAATATTTTTGTTTGTTTAAAGATTTACACCCTCGGAAACCCTGTACAGGGTCGCTATGGGTCGGAACCGACTCGATGGCACTTAACAACAACAACAATGTTGAAGTATAATTTATACTGAAAGCTGTATTATTTGATCTTCAATAAATGCTTCAAATCCTCTGTTTTCATCAAGCAAGATTCTGTCATTTGCATATTGCTGGTTGTTAATGATTCTTCCTCCAATCCTGATGCTGTGTTCTTCTTCACAAGGTCTCTTGGTCTATACACAGGTTCCACATGAGCACAATTAAGTGTTCAAGAATCCCATTCTTTGCAGTGTGATCCAGAATTTGTTTGAACCACATAGTTGAATGCCTTTGTAAGGTCAAAATACACAGGTAAGCATCTTTCTGTCATTCTCTGCTTTCAGCCAGGGTCCATCTAACATTAGCAATGACACCCCTCATCCCATTTCCTCTCCTAAATCTGCTTGAATTTCTGTTCGTTTTCTGTCAGTGTACTGCTGCAACAGTTTTTTAAATGCTCTTCAGCACAATTACATGCAATATTAATATTAATTTGATAATTTCTCCATTGTGCTGTATCACCTATTGTTGGAATGGGCTCTCTTCTAGTTGGTTGACCAAGTAGTTGTCTTTTAAATTTCTTGGCATAGACCAGTGAGCACTTCCTCTGTTACATTCTCTTATTAAACATCTCAGTTGGTATTCCATCCATTTCTGGATGCTTGTTTTTCACCATTACCTTCAGTGAAGCTATTGAAGGACTTCTCCCTTCAATGCCATTGGTTCTCGATCATATCTATCTCCTGAAATGACTGAACACTGACCTATTCTTTTCAGTATTCTTTCCATCTTCTTTTGATGCATCCTGTGTTGCTCAATATTTTGCCCATTGAATCCTTCAACATTGCCACTCAAGGCTTGCATTTTTTTCTTAAATTCTTTCAACTTGAGAAATGCTGGAAAAACCCTTTTAGTTTTCTAATTCCATATGTTTGTACATTTTGTCTTCTTGAGCTACCCTTTGAAAATTTCTGTTCAGCTCTTTTGCTTCATCATTTCTTCCAGTCTCTACATTCAAGAACAAGTTTGAGTCTCTTCTGACATCCATTTTGGTCTTTTCTTTCTTTCCTGTTTTTGTTTTTTAATGATTTTTTGTTTTCTTCATGTTGATATTCTTGATGTCATCCTACAACTCCTCTGGTCTTCAGTTATTAGTGTCCAAGGCATCAAATCTGTTCTTGAGATGGTTTCTAAATTAATTTTATTTCTAAATTCATACTATTTTGCCTTTCATTGACATGTTTTAATTGTTTCAGCTTCAACCTTAGCTTGCATATGAGCAATTTATGATTTGTTTCAGTCAGCCTCTGGCCTTGTTTTGACTGATCATGTTGACCTTCTCCATCTTCTCTTCCCACAGATGTAGTCAGTTTGATTCCTGTGTATTCCATCCATGAAGTCCACGTGTTTGTTTATCATTTATAATGTTTAAAAAAAAAGGGGTGGGGGGTATTTTCTATGAATAAGTTGTTGACTTTGCAAAATTCTATTATGTGATCTCCAGCATTATTTCTGTCACCAAGGTCACATTTTTCTTATTATTGATCCTTCCCTCTTTGATTCCAACTTTTGTTCTCCAATCTATCAATGCATCTTGATATGTTTGATCGATTTCAGACTGAAGACGTTGATAGAATTCTTCACTGGCGTTATTCGATAATGCATAAATGTGACTAATAGTCATATGAACTGGTCTTCCTTGTAGGTGTATAAATATTATTCTATTTCTGACAGTCTTGTACTTCAAGAAATATCTTGCAATGTTACTTTTGACATTGAACGTGACAAATTTCTCTACAACTTATCATATCTGGCATCTTAGACCATATGATTGTCCATTTTAACCCATTCTATTCAACTTTTCATAACCGATTGTTTCCTCACAAACTTTCTTCTTATCTCTTCACTTTTTCTTCCAGTTTATAATTTTTTTTTCTTGTATCCATTTGCTAAATACTAGGTGCTTGGCACTCTTCTAGGCATTGGGGATACAATTATGAGTATGACTAAATCCCTTTCTCCATGGAGACAAATAGACAAGACAGAAATTTAACAAATAAGCAAACATTTTTAAAATATAAGTACTAGCAACAATAGTTGCTACAAAGAGAAATTTATGAAGCAATTTGAGAGAGTGGCTATTTGCTTTGGCATCATTTAATTGGAAAAATACAGCAAAACATTTGCCAAGTCTACAGTATTTACGTGTTCAATTCACTGACATTGATCATGTTCATCAAGTTGCTTTGGCATTATCTTTATATATTCCCAGATCCCCCATGACATCTTTACTCAAGGGAAAAATATTACAAGATAATTCAAGTCTCATTGCCTTGTTCTGATCACTATTTATGGAGACCGCAGGTGTACAAATGCATGTTATGAGAAGACATACACCCCCGCCCCTGCCTCCAGTTCTGCCAGATTTCAGTTCATTCCATAACTTGATATGTGGTCAAGAAATGTTTTTTAGAATCACAAAAATAAATAGAACCATTCAACTTGTATAGGCAGTCAGGATCTGTTACATCAAGAGTAAGACAAAAATAATGTTTTCATCAGCTGCTGGTAAATTTTCCTCAGATGGTGATGTTAAAGGATTCAAGAGTAACCTGGATCAAAAAATGAATGGATAATGTTTTTAAAAAATAACTCAAGATGGATAAAATATCTAAATGTAAAATATGAATCTATCAAGATCATTAAAAAAGGGGAGGGGGTAAACTTGGCCTTAATACATGGCTTAAATACCCTATCAAACATAACTAAAAAAAATGCACAAACAGCAGAAGAAACTTGGTAACTGGGAACTCTTAAAAATTAAACACACACATCAAAATACTTTCCAAAAGAATAAAACAGAACCTACAACTGGAAAAAAATTGGGGGCAAGAACACATCTGACAAGGAACTAACATTTAAAATTTATAGAAAACTCAACAACAAAAATACAAACAATCCAATTAAAAATTGGGCGTACGACATGATCAATCACTTCACCAAAGAAGATATACAGGCAGGGACACTCCTACACTGCTGGTGGGACTGTAAAATTGTTCAATCACTTTGGAAAACTGTATGGTGCTTCCTTGGTAAGCTGAAAATAGAAATAACTTATGAATTCCTCTACTTGATATATATCCACTAGAAATATGAGCCAGAACACGAATAGATATACACACATCAATGTTCATTACAGCACTATTCACAATGGCAAAAAGATGGAGACAGCTTAAGTGCCCATCAGTGGAAGAATGGATAAACAAACTTTGGTACATATGGTACAATGGAATACTATGCTGCCCTGAAGAATGACGACGAAGCTGCAAAACACCTCACAATATGGATGAAACTTGAGGACATTATACTGAGTGAAATTAGTCACAAAAGGACAAATATTACATAATAACAATAGTGTAAATGCTTAAGAAATTATTTCTATACAAAAAAAAAATTATTTAAGGTTTCCAAGAATATGAGGGAGAGGACAGTAAGTGACAGTAAGGTTAGGGGGATAAAAACATGACAGAGGGAGGGCAGTGCATTAGAAGGTGGAGGGGGTAGATGAACAAGGAAGATAGGGGAAAACTTAGGGAAGTATATATGGGCTAAAGGGGATAGAGGGAAATAGTGATGTATACTCTACCTTGGAACAACAAGTCTCTGTGATACAGGGATCGAGACAGAGTCTGAATGGGTAAAGGAGGGGAAATAATGTTAAGGTGCTTGACTGTCTTGTGGATATTGGTTTCCCCTGCCTGCTATAGTAAAATAGACATTTAAATGGAGAATATGATTCCAGAAATTTGTAAGTCTGTCTTCAGCCTATAACTGATTGGAGTAGCTAAAAGGAAAAAGGGGTACTAGAATTTTCCCAGGGAAATAGGCTTCTTATTAAGCCTTTTGGACTAAGGGGTCTTAGGTGGAATCCTGAGCCACACCCAGAACCTTCTGATGTGGGATACTCCCACTTGAAAAGACAAGCAGACCAACCCGGAGTGGCTAGAGGAGCAAAAGATATTTCTTAAAAGAAAGACCAGCAAAGGGGTGAGGTGGGGTGGCGGGGGAGTGCAGACTGTTTGGCCATTACAATATCAAGCAAGTCGTTTACTTTGGAGCCACCAAGGTAAGAAAAGTCAGTCCATCAGAGTAAGCCCCCTTCTAAGACTGAAACTCAAAGGGAACACACGAGCAGGCTTGGTGACCACCCTGGTCTAGAAGTGAAAAGTGGGGGAAATGCAGCAATGAAGACATGGGCTAAATTTGGTAATGTTCTATAGACACCTGCAGACCTCGAGATGAGAGAGAATAGGAAGGGCTGGCTAGTCTGAAGTTTAGGGAGACGTGAGAACTTCCGAGTCCATGAACACTGACTAGTCACTCGGGGCTAGAATTGAAAGTAAAGTGGTCAGCTGGTCTGAAGTGGGGGAAGCATGCAAGAAATCCCAAACTTTCAAATGGTACCCATATGACCTAGATTGGATGGATTACTGATCATAGCCCAACCAGCTGAAGATAAAGGTGTTTAATACCAGAAGCATAAATTTCTACAATTTGCTGAATTTGACCTTTGCTTATGGATGTAGTTTCTTAAAATTCCAACCAAAAGGGAAGGATTCATCATATGAAGGATCAAGTTTGCCCCCTCAGTATGCTGGGTTCATAGGGACAGGTAACTTAGATATTGGCTACCAAAAATGGGGGTCTATAAAAGCACAAAGTGGCTGGTTTACAAGCCTCCATGAGTGTGCTTAGTTTCAGAATGAGGAGGGTAAAGTAGACTCCCCACCGAATAGTTTTCCTCTTGTCCAGATGGATCTGGTGAAAGGGAATGGGGGAGGATGGGGATATGATTTTTTTTTTTTATTCAATAGTAATTGTTATCATGACTAATTGTGATTGTCACAACTGTAAATGTAGAAGATGTGTAACTAAAAGTGGGGAGTAGTTAATCTTTCATTTCATGATCAGACCATCAAGAGGGAATAGCATGAATGGAGCATGGGATCCTAACCAGAAAAGCAGTGACACCAGAGACAGAGGCAGAGATGATAGCATAGAGAGCTAGAACAGCTAAGGACTCTAAGCCCATGGGCTGAGAAAGGCTGTGTGCTTGTAGGCAAGAGGCTGACTTGCAAAGTGTGCCTTTTGGATATTCAAACAAGTATATATTTTCTGTGTGGTATGTGTATAGCCAAAAGAAAAGGGAATAGAGGTAAATATTATTAACTAATGGTGCATGGTGGGGATTGTAAACATTGCAATGAAACAAAATGATTTGTTGAATGTAAAACTGATGATCTGCCCTGTAAACTTTCATTCAATTCACAATAAAAGCTTTAAAAAGAAAAGATACACAGGCAGTCAACAAATGTACGTTTGTTGAAGGAAATGTTTATGACTATAAGCCATTGTTGTTATTCTCAAGTGCTGTTGAGTCAGTTCTGACTCATAGCAACCCCATATATGGTTTCCAAAACTATAATCTTTGCAGGAACGGAAAGCCTCATCTTTCTACCACACAGCAGTTAGTGCGGCTGGAACTGCCAACCTTTTGGTTCAAAATCCAGTGCTTATCCTGAGAGTCACTGCACTCCCTCATTACCCATTTGTTGTTTTTGTTGTAAATTATCATCAATTTGGCTCCACCTTATAGCAACCTTATGCACAACAGAACAAAACACTGTTCGGTTCTGCACCATCCTCACAATTATTGTTATGCTTGAGCCCATTGCTGCAGCCACTGTGCCAATCCATCTGGTTGGAGGTCTTTTCTCTGACCCTCTACTTGACCAAGTATGATGTCCTTCTCCAGACACTGATCCCTCCTGGTAACATATACAAAGTAAGATAGACAAAGTCTTGACATCCTGACTTCTAAGGAGCATTCTGGCTGTACTTCTTCCAATACAAATTCATTTGCTCTTCTGGCAGTACATGGTACCTTTAATATTCTCCAACACCATAATTCAAATGCATCAATCTTCCTTATTCATGGTCCAACTTTAACATTCATATGAAGCTACTGAAAACACCATGGATTGGGACAAGCGCACCTTAGTCCTCTGCTGTTGAATGTTTTAAAGAAGTCTTGTGAAGTAGATTTACCTAATGCAATACAGCTTTTCATTTCTTGGCTGCCGCTTCCATGAGTGTTGATTGTGGATCCAAGCAAAATGAAGTCTTTGACAACTTCAATCTTTTCTCCATTTATCATGTCATTTACTGGACAAGTTGTAAGAATTTTTGTTTTCTTTACGTTGAGGTACAATCCATACTGAAGGCTGTGGTCTTTGATCTTCTTCAGTAAGTATTTTAAGTCCTATTCATTTCCAGCAAGCAAGGTTATATCATAGGTTATTAATGAGTCTTCCTCCAATCCTGATATCATGTTCTTCTTCACATAATCCAGCTTCTCAGATTATTTGCCTAGCATACAGTATGGTGAAAGAATACAAACCTGGTGCACACCTTTCCTGATGTTAAACCATTCGGTGTCCCCTTCTGTTCCAATGACTCCCTCTTGGTCTATATGCACAGGTTCATCATGAGCATAATTTAAATGTTGTAGAATATCCATTCTTTGCAATGTTATTCATAGTTTGACAGGATCCACACAGCTAAAAACTTTTGTATAGTCAATAAAGCACAAATAAATAACTTTCTAGTATCCTCTGCTTTCAGCCAAAATCTATCTGATGCCAACAATAACATCCTTCATTCTACATCCTTTGCTGAATCCAGCTTGAATTTCTGGCATTTCTCTGCCAATACTCTGTTGCAGGATTAGCAGCGTTTCTTTCTGTTGTGTATACTATTGCTATGAGTCAGTACCAACACAATAGCACCTAACAACAACATTGTAAATGATCATTTAAATTTTTCTGTACTAACACCATTCCTTTGCATTTATGTATTTATTGAACTTTCTGGACTTTGTATACTAAACAACCTTTGTAAGCAATATTTTTGCTCCATTTTTCATTTGCTTTCCAATTTTGCTTTTAGTTAAATATTTAAGTCTTTTCATTCATGGCTTCTCTCTTTTTGTTAATTATTTATATATCAAATTTTGTTAATCAGTATTATTTCATTTCATAGTCATTATAATTATAATAGCTACAAAATAAAAATTGTTATCCTTCTTAGAGATTATGACACTGATTTTAACTTTCTGAGTTCACATTGTTTTCTAGAACATTGCTGAGATTAGTCTTAGGTGCTCTGATTCTCTAACAATGCTTTTTCACAGACCCTGAACTCAAGTAGTCTAATAGAAAAATTAGAAATGTAAATAATATTAATAGAGCTGTCAGGGTGGCCTAGAAGAAAAATGTTGTTTAACCTGGAATGCAGTCCGGTTGGTAGAACTCAGAGAACTGTATTTTAAAACTTCCTTTCAGTTACTTTCTGGACAGGTGATTTATGTGTTTTTTTTCTATTAATTGAAGACTCAAAGATTACATCTAGCCATGTGACAGACACCAGATTGGGAAAAGCAATATTCTAATGGAAAATTTCATGTTTTTTTAAAACTGAGATATAAACGGCAGGGATAAGTCGCTGGAGAAGGATATGATGGTTGGTAAGGTGGAGGAAAAAGCGGAAGACCTACAATGAGATGGATTGGCCAGGTGGCGGCATCGATGGACTCAAACATGGCAACAGTAGTGAGGTTGGCCCAGGATCGGGCAGTGTTTCAGTCTGCTGTGCATAAAGTCGCTATGAGTCAGTACCGACTCGATGGCACCTAATAACAACAACACAATTCCAAATAGTCCAGATAGAAAGAATGTGATAATGATTTGTAAACTTTTTTTTTTAATTTGGAATGTAGATCAAAATATAACATCCCATAAGTTCCCCTATATAGTCAGACTTACA
>NW_006408526.1:10970142-10990678 GCF_000296735.1 Chrysochloris asiatica
ATATATACATACATACAAAATGCAGCTACTAATTACTTTTAAATTTAAGTCATACTAAGTCTTTAAGAGTATGATACACATTTTCGTCAGAAAACATCGCTGGTTAACAAAATACAGGAAATAGCAGAGGATTGTGTATATAGTTTCTAACAAAAGAAGTGTAACATTTCTGTAAAGTAAGCATAATTCTGACCACTGACCTCATTTAACTCTATTCCCAAGAAACCAGCCTAAACCAATCCTCCCTTTCTTGACCTCTGTCTTCACAAGGGTGAGAGAGAGTCACCATCAGAATCAAGTCCAAACTGATTCTTCTGAAGTGGAGATCAGAAATGCTTCCACCTGCCAACCTTTTTACTAATTCTGACACCAAATATTCCTCTCGTGGCACTTTCTGCTGCTTTGCTGAGTTCAACACTCATTGCAATGGCCTCACAAAACTCACAGACAGTACTCAAGTTTACGGGGTTTATTAGGGAAGTAACTTGGTTACAATTCAGGTTAAGGAATGCTCAGGAAAAAGTTTTTTGATCAGGACAACCTCTTGTCAGCTGTGCATACAGGCAGACCTTTTCCCCTATACCCAGTCTCTGCTATGCTTGGCCAAGTGTTATAAAACCTTTGCCAATATATGCTCAGAGACACCCCCCTCCACCTGGAAGCCTCTAGCTCCACTGGTCAGCAAAACCAGCTCCATCAAGCATCCAAAGACATCCCATTCCACCTTGCCTGAAGTCACTCATCCTTCTCACTCCATGACCCTGGAAGCCCACAGCTCTGCCTCATGCCAGTCTCTTGACTCTGTTGGTGCCAGTTCTCTGTCACTGCTTCCCACTGTCTTTTATTGGGTCACAGTGGTTTCCCTGATTGAGAAAGTTTTCTGAGCTCAGAGATCCTGGGTCCAAAGGACATGATCTACCCATGGCTTTTCTTTTTTGGTGGCCATGAGATCCTCCTTTCTGTCCCTGCGATGACTCATTTCAAGCCTAGCAGGTTGGCAAAAATGATCAATCCCTACATTAGGGTTCCATATACCTTATGCACTAGACTGCAAAGTCAGATTGAACTGCAAGGTCAGCAGGTTCAAGCTCACCAGCTGCTCCTTGAAAACCCTATACAGGGTCGCTATGGATTGGAACCAACTCCATGGCACTTAACAACAACAGCAACACCTTGTTTGCATGATTCAACCCCAAAAGGTACATGAACTTTATTTACATGATTAGCAAGCAACTTGATCCGCTTGATGTGCCACAGCGCCTCACATTTGCTACGAATTGGGCTGCAAGATGCAAAGTCAGCAGTTTGAAACTACCAACTGTTCCACAGGAGAAAGATGAGGCTTTCTGCTCCCGTAAAGATTTACAGCATCCGTAACAGGGTCGCTATGAGTTGGAACCAACTCCACTGCATATAACAACAACCCTGTCAATAACCTCATATGCTGGACAGTAAATAAGGAAGACCATAGAAGAATTGATGCTTTTGAGTCATGGTGTTGGAGGAGAATATTGAAAGTGGCATGGGCTGCCCATAGAACCAATAGATCTGTGTTGGAAGAAGTGCAGCCAGAGTGCTCCTTGGAGGCCAAGATGGCCAAACTTCGTCTCTCATACTTCTGATATATTGTCAGGGGGGACCAGTCACTGGAGAAGGATATCATGTTTGGTAAGGTCAGAGAAAAAGAGGAAGATCCCCAGCGAGATGGACTCAAGCATGGCAACAATAGTGAGGTTGGCCCAGGATTGGGCAGTATTTCGTTCTGCTGTGCTATGAGTTGGCACTGACTTGATGACACCTAACAACAACAAAAACCCTGTCATCTCTAACATCAACTACACATTACCCCTTCAGCACTTTCCATCCTAACTTAGAGTTTCATAAATCACTGCAAAGTCTCACAGAAATCACAAACCACCAGGGAAATGGCTCACATGGTTGTGGAGACTGGTAAGACCCAAATCTGTGGGTCAGGTATCAATCTGGAGGATTCTCCTCACTCACATTGTTTCAGGCTCTAACAAACCCAAATATGTAGATCAGATAACAGGATGCTGGCTCAAGTGCCAAGCACTGGAGATCAGAGAATAACAAGTCAGATACAGGACCCAGATCAAGAGAGAGAACTTTGCCAGAGCATTTTGTATACTGGATACAGATCATATCTTCAAGGAATCTAAAGGTGACTCAGAATACCTTCCATCCTAATTCAGCCTCAGTAACATAATGGAAAACTCACTCAAAATAGGACCATAACCACAGACATAGAGGCTAGGATTTACATCACAAAATGGAGGGCTATGGCAAACTGGCTGGCTGTGTGCCACTGAGTCAGTTTGAACTCATAATGACCCTCCATAGGGTTTCTGAGACTGCAAATCTTTATGGGAGCAGAAAGCCTCATGTTTCTTCCACAGAGCACTTAGTGGACTCAGACTGCTGACCTTGTGATTAGTGGCCCACTGAATCAGGCTTCCTCAGAAGACTATAACTAGAAAGCCTACATTAGGTAATTCATTGTATGCACCACACTCTACAAGTGGTTTGTTATATTGGTAGATTAAGTGAATGTTTTTTCATTAATTTAGGATATATCTGACAAAGTCTCTCTCAACATGTTGATCAACTTAGATGGATGAATAGCTAGTTGACTAATTATTCCCAAATCTTATAGATTTATGTCAAGTCATTTATTCATTACTCAATTATGTACACTTATTAAGCAATTACTATTGCCAGGCATTGTGCTGAGTGACACAATCAATTTGCACATGACTAATAATCCGGTGTGGTGCTGTAGGATAAGTACTTGACTGCTAACCACAAGGTCAGTGATTCAAATCAACCAGCTACTCCTCGGAAACCTTATACAGGATCACTATGAATCAGAACTGACTCGACGGCACTTAACAACAACTGCCAACAACAGTAAGGTTGGCAGTTTTGTTCTACCCAGTAGTGTCATGAAAGAAAAGCCTGGTAATTTGCTTCCACAAGTATTACAGCCGAGAAAACCTTCTAGAGCAGTTCTCCTCTGTAGCACGAGGAGTCTCCATGAGTGGAATTGAGTCTACAGCAATGGGTTTGAGTTGTTTACTTTAGATCTTAGGGATACTAACAAGACTGAGTTGTGGTCTCACAGTTTATTAAGTATAAACAGTCCTAGCACAAGTAATTGATAAACTAATATAGTAACTTTGAGAGAAATCTAAATTTAAGACCAAAAAACCAATTGTTATTGAGTCAGTTCCTACTCATGGCAACCCCATATGAAATGTAGATTAGAGTGAAGATTTTAGTGAGAACACACACACATAGTCCTGCCCAAGCCTTTTCTGGCTCAACATTTTTATCCATCTTTTACCAAAGGTTAATATGACACTGGTAGATAAAAGTAAGTTTTTTTAAAAATCTCAATAGGCTGAAAGGATAGGCTAAAACCAACAAGATAAATATAAATAATGCAGTGATTTGTATCTCAATTAAAAAACATGACCACACAAATACAGGACTGGGAAGACCTAGTTTGACAGCAGCTAATGTAAACAAAGACTCAAGTCTTAGCCAAACACAAACTCAATATAGCTCAGCAGTGAAACACCATGGGTAAAAACTCTCATGCAATTTGTAGTTGCATTTCAAAGCCAAGTATTCAGGCCAAGGAGTGACACGACATCACTAGACTCTAGCTTGTCCCAGTTCTGGGGCACTATTCAAGGCAGAATCTGATTTATCAGGTAACCAGGAGGGAATTATTTTATACAGTCCCAATAGAGTAAAGCTCACCAGCTGCTCCTAAAAAAAACCCTATATAGGGTCACTATGGGTCGGAACCAACTCAATGGCACTTAACAACAAAAATAGAATAAAACTAAGACCAGTGGTGAACTAGGAGCATCAAACTTTTCTATTGGGAATTATTCTTTACAAAGAACTATCATATGCATGATAGCAGTTGGTTTTCATAATGATCCTGAGAGTTAGGCACTATTACCATCATTTTATAAGTGATAAAACTCAGGTTATTATTATTTTTTTTTAATCACATAATTCACAATAAAAACTTAAAATAAAAAAAAAAAAGAGGAAGACTTCCAATGAGATGGACTGGCACAAGGGCAGCAGTAATTGGTTCAAGCTTAACAAAGATTGTGAGAATGGCACAGGACCAGGCAGTGTTTCATTGTTGTGAATAAGGTGGGTATGAGTTGGAACCAATTCAACAGCACCCAACAACATAAAATTAAAAAGCCCACAGAAATCCTGTGAGCCATAGCTGTAATATTCTTAGAAATTCAGCTCCAATGATCAGCATTTCCAAAAGTGTGGTTCTTGTCCTAGACTTTGTCTAAAACCCCAATTTCTATTTTTTAATTTCTAAGAATAGAATCTATTTGTATTTTCTTTCCAAATAAATCAAGTGGAGATTAAAAAAAAAAAAAATGTTATGACTTGCCCAAAGTAGAACGGTTGGGGCCCATTCAGAGGCCCCAATTTTCTGACCTCAGGCCTGTGCTTTTCCCATGCTGTCAGTCTCCCCAGAAGTAGACTGAATTTCAGTATGAAGGAAAGCTTTTCTTACCATTCGACAGTGAAACATACTGCCTCAGAAATTCATGATTTTCCTTTCCTAGAAAGATGCAAACTAAGTGTGGAGTACTTTGTGTCAGGGACATTTTGGAGGTGATGTTAACTTCATGATGGAGGCTTGATTAGGTAATTCTCAGATCCATTAGAATATATATTTACTCTGGGGGTCCTGATGGTATAATGTCTTAAGCATTCAACTGCTAACTGCAAGGTTGGCAGTTCAATCCCACCAGCATTCTGCTCCAGTAAAGACTTTAGTTGTTGTTGAGTGCCATCGAGTCGGTTCTGGCTCATAGTATTTCTACTCAGTAATATAGGGACACTATAAGTTGAAATTGACTCAATGACAGTGGTGGATGAGAAGAAGAGGAACAGAGAAAAGAAATGAGGGAGAGAAAAAGAGAGGGTGGGAAAGAGGGAAGGAGAAAGAAGCTTGCCATACTCAAGGTAGTAGTACTCCTGAGACCTTCTTAGAGTTCAACCATCCATTCATTGAAGATTTACAGACCACATACTATGTGTTACTAGATCCTGGAACAGTGAGTGTAAGTCCGTAGATTAGATTTATAAGCAGAAATTGTGGTATTAAGTACCAGTTCACTCAGTTTACATTTGTTTGACCTTTAGAGTCTAAATTTTTTCATATGTCAAATGAGGATTATAAAAGTTACTTCAAGAAGTATAAGAGTTAGATATTTTAGAACACTAAGAACATAGGAAGTGATCGATAAATATTAATTTCCTCCTCCTGTTTAAATGTGACAGGTGTCCTGAAGTTACTAGGTACAATTGAGTATGACAATAAAACAGGAACTGTAAATGAAAAAAAAATTGAATTGCAAGTACAACATCTTTTAGATTTCACATCATTTAGTTGGTCTGAGGGTTTAACTTGGTAAAAATAATGTAGATGTGCTTGAATTCTCACTCTATGATTTTTTTTTTTCATTGATCTTTTTTAACACACTATACTGGTTTCCTGCTCTCAGAAGGCACTGCAGAATAGGAATTATTTGTCTTCTGGATGAATTTATAAATGAAAAGGACACACGGGCCTTGTTCTGTAGTGATTTGTGTACCCAAAGCAATGGTTAGCTATACACACTTTCAATCAGCAAAAAAAAAAAAAAATTCATTGTCTATATATAAGAAATTTTCTACTTCTTAATATATTTCTGTTTTGGAAATTGAGCTTTCCTTAGTTATATCTATAGTGATTTATGATGTACTGTTATGGATAATTTTGCCAATTTCATAGCCAGAAATTAGAAAATGTCAGGAAAAATTGACTCAGCTGGTTTTGTAAGATTTTCTTTTGGAATGTAAACTAAGTCAGCTACAAAAGCAAGGTTTGTAAACAAAACCTTACTTTGCCCTGCTGAGCCATTCTTCCAGAAATAAGACTGAGTAACCATTTATTCTATTTTTAAAATTTTGTTTTACTTTAATACACAAATGAAATACTTGCTCTGCTCTCATCTTAAATCATTAACAAGCATGGTTAATTTTTGCTGAATGCAGAAATGATTTACACATATTTATTTCCTACTATGTACTATACTTATTCAACCTGTATGCTGAGCAAATAATCTGAGAAGCTATATTATATGAAGAAAAATGTGGCCTCAGGATTGGAGGAAGACTCATTAACAACCTGCGATGCAGATGATACAACCTTGCTTGCTGAAAGTGAAGAGGACTTAAAAACATTTACTGACGAAGATCAAAGAGCATAGCCTTTGATATGGATTACATCTCAATGTAAAGAAAACAAAATCCTCACCACTGGACCAATAAACAACATTCTTATCCATGGAGAAAAAAAAATGTTGTCAAAGACTTTATTCTTCTTGGATCAACCATCAGCACTCATGGAAGCAACAGTCAAGAAATCAAACGATGTATTATATTAGGCAAATCTGCTTCCAAGATCTTTTTAAAGTGTTGAAGAGCAAAGCTGTCAGCTTGAGGATTAAGGTGTGCCTGACCCAAGCCATGGTATTTTCAATAACCTCATATGCATGCAAAAGCTGGACAGTGAATAAGGAAGACTTTAGAAGAATTGATGCTTTTGAGTTATGGTGTTGGAGGAGAACATTGAACGTGCCACGGGCTGCCAAAAGAACCAATAGATCCATTTTAGAAGTGCAGCCAGAGTGCTCCTTGGAGACCAAGATGACCAAACTTCATCTCTTATACTTAGGACATATAGTCAGGAGGGACAAGTTGCTGGAGAAGGATATCATGTTTGGTAAGGTAGAGAGTCAGAGAAGGAAAGGAAGACCCCCAACAAGATGGATTGGCCAAGTGGCAGCATTGATGGACTCAAGTGTGGCAACAATACTGAGGTTGGCCCAGGATCAGGCAGTGTTTCGTTCTGCTGTGCATAAGGTCACTATGAGTCGCGACTGACTCTATGGTACCTAACAACAACAAATGTACCAAAAGGTTAAAAGATATTTTTTAAATGTAAAAAGAGTCTATCCTTAGTACCCCCCCACGTATAGAACATAAATTGTATTATTTAAAAAAAAAAAAAAAAAAAACAGCAATATAAAAATTTATTCAATGCTCATATAGAAATACATCAATTTTTACCTAATTATTATATGCATCATGCCCATTCTTGAGAAATGTAAGTCCTGTGGAGGCGAAAGGTATCAGGCCCAGGCAAACTTATAATAACAATATACTGGAAGATGGGTTTCAGTAACCTTAGGAACATGGGTACATCTGGAACAAGAAACAGTGATGTTTGTTTGTGTGTGTAAAAAGAGAGGCGATTGTCCCAGCTCTCAAAAAAAATTGTCTTGAACCAAGTTAGGGAGTCCCTGTATGTGGCACTGTAGCTCTGGTAGCATAGTGGTTATGAATCAGGCTGCTAACTTCAGGGTCAGCAGTTCGAAACTACCAGCTGTTCCGCAGGAGAAAGATGAGGCTTTCTGCTCCCATAAAGATTTACAGCCTAGGAAATCCTGTACAGGGTCGCTATGAGTTGGAACTGACTCCACGGCATATAACAACAACAGGGTAAGCACTATTCCACAGGTCAGTTTGGATCACAAGGTTGGCAGTTTGAACTCACTTGCTCCTCCTCAGAAACCCTATACAAGGTCACTATGAGTCAGAACCGATTTGACTTCACAGCAACAAAAACAGGGAGTCCCTGGCTGTTAATCAACAGGTTGGAAGTTTGAATTCTCTCAGAGATACCTCAGAAACCTGGGGAATGATCTACTTTAAAACAAAACAACAACAACAAAAAAATATATATATGTGTCAGTTGTTGAAAACCCCATGGAACACAATTCTACACTGACACACATAGGGGTAACACTGAGTCAGAATCAACTAGGTAGCAACTGTTTGTGTTTTAAATTGTTATAAAAATACATATAACTCAAGGTTTGCCAAGAGAATTTTTTCAGGTATATAATTTAGTGATATCAATAACATTAATCATGCTGTGCAACCATTATCCATCATTGATGCCAGTTTTTCCATCACCATAAACAGAAATTCACTACTTCCCAAATAATAACTCCCCCTTCCCACTGCCTCCCAATCCTAGTACTTACCATGAAACTCTGGTCTCTATATAGTTTCCTGTTCTTGCCATTTCATACAAGTGAAGTCATGTAATATTTATCCTTTGCTGATTGACTTATTTCACTCAGCATAATGTTTTCAAGGTTCAGTCATGTTGTAGAATCTATCAGGACTTCATTTCTCTTTATGACCGAAGAATATTCCATTGCATGTATGTATGTACATGTTTTGCTTTTTTTTGTTTTTTGAGATGTCATAATTTTAAAATTACACAATGCAAAATTTAACAAGAGATGCAAAACAGGAGTTGTCTTTCTAGCATATTAAGAATCAAAGCAGCAATTCTTAAATCTGAAATATATAATAATTACCTATTGTTATTATTGTTGTTGTTGTTTGTTGCTAAGTGCCTTCGAGTCGGAGCCGACCCATAGTGACCCTGTACAGGGTTTCCGAGGGTGTAAATCTTTACAGGAATAGAAAGCCTCATCTTTCTCCCGCGGAGCGGCTGGTAGTTTCGAACCACTGACCTTAAGGTTTGCAGCCCGATTCGTAACCACTACGCTACCAGAGCTCCTTATTGTTGTTAGGTGCTGTCAAATTGGTTCTGACTCATAGAAACCATATGTAAAGCAGAACGAAACACTGTTCAGACATGCACCGGCCTCACGAGACTCATTAGCTTGAGTCCACTGCTGCTGTCACTGTGACATTGTGTCTCATTTGTGGTCTTCCTCTTTGTTGCTGACCCTCTACTTTACCATGCATGATGTCCTTGTCCAGGGATTAGTCCCTCCTGATAATATGTTCAAAGTATGAGAGGTGAAGTCTTACCATCCTGGCTTCTAAGAAGCATTCTGGCTGTACTTCTTCCAACATAGATGTTTGTTCTTCTGGTATTCCATGGTACTTTCAATATTCTTATCCAGCACCATAACCCAAATGTTTCAATTCTTCTATTGTCTTTCTTATTCATTGTCCAATTTCCACATGCATATGAAGCTACTCAAAATGCCATAGCTTGGCTCAGGCACACCTTAGTCCTCAAACTGACAGCTTTGTGTTTCAACATTTTAAAGAGGTCTTGTGCAGGAGATTTGCCTAGTACAATACATCATTTTATTTCTTGACAACTGCTGATAGTATATTCAAACAAAATGAAGTCTTTGACGACTTCAATCTTTTCTCCATTTATCATGATGTTGGTTATTGGTCCTGTGGTGGTGGTGGTTGTTGTCAAGTGCCATTGAGTTGGTTCCGACTCATAGTCTGTATAGGGTTTTCAAGGAGCAGTTGGTGAACTTGAAGCACCAACCTTGTGGTTGGAACCAATCTTGTGGTCTAGTGCTTATCCTATAGGCCACACCAGGACTCCTGGTCCAGTGGTAGCATGTAAAAATGCAGATTCCTAGCTTCACACTCAGTTATGGTATGGTAATGTAGGATAAGCACTAGACTGCTAACTGCAAGGTCAGTAGTTCAAACCCACCAGTAACCCTCTAGAAACCCTAACAAGGTCAATATGAGTTGAGTTGACTGGATGGCACTTAATAACAAGTCTATTATGCAGATCTCATTCTGAAAAATATTACCAAGAGGTGGCCAGGGCAGGGAGAATGGGATAATTTTTCAACCACAGAATCCAAATCCTTAAAATTCCTCCAACAAAAAATATAAATTCCTCAAAGAAAGAACTCTATGAAGAGATGTGTTTTAAAAATTAAAGTAATTAACTATGATCATATTTGCTCTCTTCATTTCATCTAGATGGCAACGAAGAAGTGACTGAAGACAATCTCTAAGAGTAACTTTCTGGTCCAAAGAGTTTAATTGGGTGGTAGAATGAATTATTAGTGTATGCTAGAAATGGCACACGTGACTAACCCCTCAGTTACTAGCCAAAAGTTAGGTGGTTTGAATCTGCCCAGAGTTATCTCAGAAGGACCTGCTTCCAAAAATCACCCTGTGGATCAGTTCTTCTCTTTAGATATGGGGTGGCCATGAGTGAAAATCAACCAGACAGTAATTAACAACAACAGGTAATCTCACCCCACCCCTTTGTGTAATTGTTTAACTCCATTATATCACAACAATGAAATCAAATGACATTTGATGATCCAACTCATCAAATACTTCCTAAGGAGAACCAATCATGTGTATGATTCTATGTTAGATGCTTGATAACAGTGGGGAAAAAGGACAGGATTGTTGCACCAGTGAGGTCTGAGCCCTTGAGGAAAAGAAGACAAAACATAAGAGAAATGAAAAACACACACCAGATTGTATGCGGGAAGCAATTAATGTATGATAGCAACAGTAAGCATTGGATTAATTCAGCAAATCTCGACGTACTCCATTACTGATCCAGGAAAGGAGCAAAGATTGGGCTATATCCTTAAGTACAGATAGGATGGTTTCATAGCAGGAGAAGACCTTCTCAGTAAAGATGAGACAAAAGACAGTTAGGATGGTTTCACAGCAGGAGACGACCTTCTCAGTAAAGATGAGACACAGTGTCTTGTCTCCCAGGCTGCTAAACAAGTGACTACGTTGAATTGAGTGATTGTTCAGATCACTAAACCACAGCCTTTGTTTTTCAAAAATAAAAACCAGTAAAGAAGGATGATAAGAACAAGGAGAAAGAGACAGAAAAATAATGGAAGGGAAAATAAACATAGTAGTGTACAAAAAACAGTTTCTATTGTTAAATTGGCAACATATTTCCTCACAGAATACACCTGGGTTTATTAAAATAATAATGAGAAAACAGCAAATATTTATTAAGCACCGTTCATATGCCAGACACTAGTCCACGCTTTACCTGTTTTAATATCATGAAACCTCCTAAGAAATCTATGAGATAAAAACTCTTCCCATGACATCAGGAGTCTT
This sequence comes from Chrysochloris asiatica, assembly GCF_000296735.1. NCBI lineage: Eukaryota > Metazoa > Chordata > Mammalia > Afrosoricida > Chrysochloridae > Chrysochloris > Chrysochloris asiatica. The sequence goes on from NW_006408526.1 coordinate 10,981,174, forward strand.
CCATAGCCTATGGTCCTCAAAAACAATCTGCTCTACATCAAAGATCAGTTTCATTTTATTGTTTTCTATGCTTCCTGTTTTGATTTAGGAAATTGTCTTTATTTTCTATGGATAGTATATTTAATCAATTAAATTGTGATTTTTTAAGTTATAATTAGTATATTACAATTGAATGTTAAATACAAACTTTAAATTATATATATATATATATATATATATACATATAAATGAAAAAGTGGCACAAACGGTTTGCTCTTGACTGCTAACCTAAATGCTAGCAGTCTGAACCAATTCAGTGGCACTGTGGAAGAAAGGCCTGGCAATCTGCTTCTATAAGGATTTCAGCCAAGAAAACCCTCTGGAGTTGTTCTATTCTGTAACACACAGAATCACCATGAGTTGGCATAGACTTAATGACAACAGGTAGCATTGATGAGAAATAAAATATATAAAATATATACACCAATCAAAGAAAATGAGAAGTCAATTAATATGAAACAGGGAAAATGCAGGGCAATTATCAGAAGAAAGCCTTGAAAATTTAATAAGCAAGCCCAATAAAGTAAACTAGTAGCCTGCTGGGAAAATGTATCAACTGTAATCTTACATTTGCTATAATAATCCAGTTCTATCAGTAACATTTTAAGAAACACAGGTTCTTTTACCTACACTTTCCAGAAGTTAAAAAAAATCAAGTTTTGTTTTGTTTTGTTTTACTACTAAACTTTAGGGTGATTCTTGGATAATTTCCCTGATTCTATGGAGTCCTGGGGGGTTTCAACTGTAAGGTCGGTGGATCAAGCTCACCAAATGATCCTTGGAAACCCTATCCTGGGTCTATGAGTCGGAACCGATTCAGCAGCACTTAACAACAACAAAGGAATCCTGGTGTGGGACTGTAGGATAAAAACTAAATTGCTAGCCACAAGGTTGATGGTCAAACCCACAAGCTCCTTGGAAACCCTATGCAGGGTGGCCGTGAGTTAGAATCACCTCGACGGCACTCAACAACAAAAAGAAATCAATCATTTCCCAAGCTTATTGAGTGAAAATTAATAGCCTAAATGCAAATTTCAGTCTTTTTTAGTAACCACAAGTTACCCTATGGCATAAGAATACTTTCCTGAAAAACTGGTTTCCCCACAAAAAAGGGGGCTTCAAAAATGTGTGGAAGAATTCTATTGTGTTTTCATTAATGTTTGAAGTCATCCTGCATATATAAGTTGTCTTTTCATTGGTTGAACGTACAGTTGTCAGCCATCATGTGGTATTATGTGTTTGTTAAATAGTGTTTATGGTGCTAGTCATCATTTGTTGTTGTTGTTAAGTGCCGTCGAGTCGGTTCCGACCCATAGCGACCCTGTACAGGGTTTCCGAGGGTGTAAATCCTTACGGGAGTAGAAAGCCTCATCTTTCTCCCGCGGAGCGGCTGGTAGTTTCGAACCGCTGACCTTAAGTCATCATAGCAGATTTTAAAGTGACATGTTCATTGTCTAATGACTAATAGTTGCATAATTCTATAAATTTGCAATTAGTTACAAGCATTTAAACATAGATGCTCATTGGTAGTGGTGTGGCTGTGTGTCATGGAGTCGGCTCCAACTCATAGCGACCCTGTGCTGCGTTTCCGAGGCTGTAAATCTTTACGGGAGCGGACAGCTTCATTTTTCTCCCATGGAACAGCTGGTAGTTTCGAACTGCTGATCCTAACTGAGGTTAGCAGCCCAATTCATAACCACTATGCTACCAGAGATACTCATTACAGTATGAGATATTAGTAGTTCAGTGGTAGAAGTCTCACCTTTTATGTGGGAAACTTGGAGTTCGACTCTCAGTGAAAGCACCTCATGTATAGCTAAGCTACCACCCTTTCGTCAGTAGAGGCTGGCATGTTGTTATAATGGTGAACAGGTTTCCGTGGAATATACAGACTTAAACAGACTAGTAAGAAAGGTCTGGCAATCTACATTTGAAAATCAGCCAATGAAAACTCTATAAATCACAACAGTCCTAGCCATCATTGGTCATGAGCAGCATTTGCTTCTGTTGTGTATGGAGTTGTCATGAGTTGGGACCAACTTGCTAGCAGCTAACAACAACAATCACTCTAGCACTGATAGTGTTAATACCATTTGAAATTACTGAATAGCAATTTAGATTCTATGAAGTACCTTGCCCTACCTTACATCATTAGATTGTTGTTGTTAGGTGCCATCGAGTCAGTACTGACTCATAGTGACCCAATGCACAACGAAACACTGCCCAGTCCTGGGCCAACCTCATAATTGTTGCCATGCTTGAGCCCACTGATGTACCACTTTGCCAATCCATCTCATTGGGGGTCTTCCTCTTTTTCTCTCGTCCTCCACCTTACCAAACATGATATCCTTCTCCAGCTACTGGTCCCCCCTGACAATATGTCCAAAGTATGAGAGACGAAGTTTGGCCATCCTGGCCTCTAAGGAGCACTCTGGCTGCACTTCTTCCAACACAGATGTTTGTTCTTTTGTTAGTCCATGGCACTTTCAATATTCTCCTCCAACACCATAACTCAAAAGCATCAATTCTTCTAGAACCCTGAAAATAATATGAGTGAAGCATCTCTTTAGAGAAGGCAAAGAGAACAGTGAACTCTCAGGTTTTAATGAACAGACTTCTATTTGTAGTAAACTACATCCTCAGCTTCTCCAGCTTGACTTTTTTTTTTTTGGAAAAGTCAGATCAATGCCATAAAGTGGATGTTCAAATTCTCCTGACCTATTTTTTTCATCTACCATAAAACGTGAGACTGACCGTTCTCCCAGAAGTGTGTAAAGTTTTATACTTAAAAGAAGTAATCACTGACTAAAATATTGATTTCTATTGATCTCATTAATTTTCAGATCTTCTCGGGATTTTTCTTGACCTATTTTCTTAAGAAATAATTTTCTAAATTCCCATGTAAAATAGTTGAAGTCAGTGTTAGAGCCAAAATCTGATTCATGATGTTTCCTCTTTTTATAGTTGTCATTCTTTCCATTTAATTACTCTCTGAAAATTGGCTTGTGGAGATCAGTTTCCCAATAAGTAACACACATAGCTGCTCACACTTGTTAAGTACTTCCTGGTTGGTTTCTTCCTTCTATATATATGTATCCAATACGTTGGTATATGTACTCAGTTTGTTAGTATATACACAAATAGTTTGTTTGTGCTTTCTTAGCCTTGCAGTCCCATTTTGTGCAATTTTCAAGTAAAATAAATAGAAGGCAACTCGTGACACTTACAGCAATGTTGTTGTCTTTTGTCATCAAGTTAAATCCTGCCATATAGTAAACAAAAGGAAAACAGACAAGAGATCCTTAGACATGGTACAAAAGCATAATTGTTTATTTATCTGTTCATTTTCATTTGTTCCATATACTGAATGCCTGTATTATATTGTGGACAGGCCTGAGCACTGCAGAAACAAACGATAGCCAAAGATACACAGTCCCTGCTCTCAAGGAGCTCACAGTTCAGTTAAAAGGTATAACAATACAGTGTTATCTACACTCTAATAAAAGTATATACAAAGTTGGCAATGGCTCAAAGATGGGCAGGAAAGAAAGGGTGGTTCTTTAAAACTAACTAGATCCAGAATAAGGAGAGAGACCTTTAATGATCACAGGAAGCAGCAGGGATGTTGAGGTATCCAGAGACAAAGAAAGGTGCTGTGAGTTTGGGACTTTTAAAACTAAAGTTCTAGTTAATCCAATTCTCACATCATGAAGTTATTCATTCTAAATTAAAGAAGCAGATGTTTCCCTTCCTCAACTGGAGGTCTGTCATCTCATTTTAATTATCATGTAACATTAGACAAGTCAATGTAACCATCTTATGACCAAATTTAAAGAAATTAACCAACGGAGGGGGAAAAGATTCATTCCTAAAATGTGAATTGTTTAAGCAAAAGAAGCATCTGTTAGGAAGCATTTTTTTTTTTCTTTTAGATTTTCTGCATGATTTATCTTGTGGTTTGCCTCTTTCAACAAGACAGCAATCTTAGAAATTATGTCAGCATGAAAAACTCATGACTCATTCATCTCTGACATAACTTCAGAGTCTTACAGGAGTTTCCAACGGATCCAAAAAGTCATTCTTCAGATCATGAGATCTGGCGCCTGCATAGATAGGTCTTACCCTAAGTGTTAACACGTTTACGGGTAGATGCAGAGATTGACGTCCCAGTGGTTACAGTCAATAGTGTTCATTCATTGTCAGTCTGCAAATATTGATTTTGAACCCACTGCATTCAAAGAATTGCACTCCATTTAATTAGCATCTTACAGACACTTATATATCTGTATCCCTATTTGACAAAACAGGGAAAGAGAGCTGAGGTAACTGGTGCAAAGTCACATCGGCAGGTAGTAAAGCAAAAACTCTAAACACAGATCTTTTAACTCAAGCCCACAGCATTAGTTCCATTATGTGCCTTCCTTATTGGCCCTTCTGTTGAGTTTTTCCTCTGCAGGCACCTAATTGTTGGTTGCCAACAACTCAGGATTGCTGGAGTCAATTACAACTCAGTGACCTGTAAGATAGAGTAAAACTTCCCAAAGGTGGTAGACTTTATGGAAGCAGACTGCCATATCTTTCTCCTTTGGTTCCTTATTACTATCTTATTAATGTCCTTAAAACCTACTTTCATCTCCGTAAGTCTTCAGTGCCTACCTACTGCTTACTGAGTAAGGTAAAAATTTCTCAGTTGGGCATTTAATTTCTATGTCTGAAACTCAACAGTGTCCTATGTAACTGTTTAAGAGGTGCTACCTGGATTTGCTCAAATACTTACTCACCCTAAAACAATTCACGCCTACTCTGAGAAACCATCCCCACCTTTTCAGTGAACTCAAACCTACCTCCCTTAGCCGCTCTTGTTATTGAACACAACTGGTTCTAATTCAGAAAATGCATAATAGAATCACTGATGTCTTCAAATATGAAATTATTTTAGTGTCCATTTAGAAGACAATGAGCCAGGTTATGTGAGGCGACTTCACTACTATTCAAGTTCTAGTCACTTGTGCTAATGTTTTAGGTAGCCTGCTATGTGTCAGGCAGTATTCTAAGTACTAAGGGACATAATTCCTGTTCTCAAGAGTCAGTCTAACAGGAATGGAGACATATAACCATTGTTTGCATATAGGACTATTTCAATAAGCAAACTCCTAATTGCAGTTTAGGAAGTAAACACAAAAAATATTTAATTTATTCAATAAACATCTACTGAGTCCTTATGTGGTAGACACCTATGAATAATACAGTCCCTGCTCTCAGAGCTGTTTCCCTTTGAGGTTCTTAATCCTATAAAGTGGTGGTTCTGTGTCGGGCAGTCAGTTCCGACTTATAGCAACCCTGCATAGGGTTTCCGAGGCTGTAAATCTTTACAGGAGCAGAACGCGTCATCTTTCTCCCATGGAACCGCTGGTAGTTTCGAACTGCTGACATTGAGGTTAGCAGCCTGACTCATAACCACTACACTGCCAGAGCTCCCTAATCCTATAAATTAGATTCGGAATTATACTTTTAATCCTTAGTAACAGAGGGCTATGGAGCTTGGTGGCTCTGTTGATACACACTAGATTGCTAACTACAAGGTTGGCAGTTTGAGTCCACCAGTTGCCCTGAGGAAGAATGAGTTTTTCTGCTCCTGCAAAGACTGACAGCCTGGGAAACCCTATACAGGGTCGCTGTGAGTCCAAATTGACTTCATGGCACTTATCAACAGGAGACAACAACAGGGGCCTATAGTGAAGTCTCAGTTCATAGGCATTCTTTCATTCATTCTTACATCTATGCCTAATTTCTCTTGGTTAAAAAACTAACCTCGTTATGGTAGAATTGATAACAAACTCATAGAGATCTTATAGAACACAGTACAATTGCCCTGTCTGGTTTGCAAGGCTATAATTTTTATGGAGGGGTCCTGCTGTGGTGCTGTAGGATAAATACTAGACTGACTGCTAGCCACAAGGTTATTGGTTAAAGTCACTCTTTGGAAACCCTAGACACAGACATTATGATTCAAAACGACTGAACAGGACTCAAGTTTTCTGGAAGCAGACCGCTAAATGGTTGTGTCAGGAAGGGCTGTCGGGCTTAAACCACTGACCTTTAAGCAGCAGGACATTTAAGCACTACACCAGGAAGGCTCCATTTTCTCTTGGTGGTTGTAGTTGTGGTTGCGTGTCACTTGTATAGGGTTTCTGAGGCTGTGAATCTTTACAGGAGCAGAAAACCTCATTTTTCTACTATGGAGTGGCTGGGAGATTTGAACTGCTGACCCTGCAATTAGCAGCCCAATTCATAACCCTGGCTAGAGTTCCTTTCTCTCTTGGGTGGTCACTACATATTACTCTTTTTTAGACGAGCTCAAGATCATGAACCCAAAACATAATTATCCTAAATTTGATGGTTCTAGTATAAACATTTCTCATGGTATTTGATTCCTCAATTTATTCTAGCTCAAAAACAAAAACAACAAAGCCAACCATTTTGACTTTTTATGGAAAGAATGAAATAGACATGTACAAATAGAAATTTGTTTTCTCCATTATTTTACTCACATGTTTGACAAATCAAGGTGCAACCCTGGAAACAGTAGTTTTCAAAATACTTATGCTTCTTAGACAGTTAAGGATTTCTCAAAAGTAATAGTGGGGGTAGGCTGGTGAATGGGGAAAATTTGGAGCTTCCTAACTCAACAAGAGCATATCAGTTGGCTGCTTTAACTTTTACATTTCTGTTTCAAAGTATTGTGCTTCTAAGTACAGTTTCTTTTGTTTAAGGGTTTAGCTTTATTTTTTTTTTTTTAATGACTGATTTAAGAGAACCAGGCAATGTAATTATAAAAAAAAGTTCCTTATTAGGACATTACATTTATGCAATACATTATACATGTACAGAAAAATATCTTTCCTATGAGGTCACATTTAACCTGCTTTTAAGTACTGCTATGGATAAGCACTGGACAAGTAACTGCACGATTCGTGGTTGTTCCTTGGAAACATTATGGTGGTGGTGGTGGTTATGTGCCATGGAGTGGAAACCTCATACAGGGTCGCTTTGAGTCGGAACTCAATAGCACTTTACAACAACATAGCAGCTAAGGTTTACTGAACACTTGTCACTTGGTACCAGATGATGTGCTACACTGATATTACGTTTAATAATTTTAAACAACCCATAGAGGTAACTATTTTACTATACAGCTCACCTTAATAAAGCAAATAAAATTACTAGCTTTCATCATTGATATTTTAATTTCTTAGCAGGTATTTGCTCTTCTAAATGCATCTAGATTTTAGTGAATCTGGGTTTTTTTTGTTTTTTTTCCTATTATATGACATTGAATGCAGATCCATCCTAACCTAATTGATATACGGTTTTCCAGTTAGCAGACAGTAGCTAATATTTACTGTATATATTATTTTATTTCATTCTCAAAGCAATCTTACGGGGTTAGTACTATTTCTCAAGGTAAAAAGTGGGAAAAGGTATATGCTTCCCAGAGGCTCCATTTCTCCTCAAACTTTTTAAATTGATGTGTTAGATACAAAGACTAACCCAACTTCTACACATTCTTTCCTTTCCATTCCAGTGATCAAAAAAAAAAAAAAAAAGGCTAAACTCTCATTCTCTATGGTTACCTAAAGGCTACTGATGCTTATTGCTTTTAATCATGGAGGTGGACAAAGGGATGGGAACAAAGAATAAGAATTGGAATCAACTTCATAAACATTTTTAGACATGGTAATATAATGAAAGCTTCCCAAATGTTAAGAGAAAATGTGTTAACAAAAAAATAGACTTCCGGTAGAAGCTTTCTGCAATGGTCACAATTCCTTGACTCGTTCTTGTTTTCCCTCTTTTTATTCATTTATTAATAAGCTATTAGTTAATTAATATAAGTATCAGGCACTGTGATAGCATTTGGAGGTATTAAAGACAAATGAGTCAGGAGTTCAATTACTGAAGAGGTAAAAAAACATTAAAACAGTCAAAGTACAAGGTAATTATGTTGTAATAAGTTAGACTAAAGTTTAAGGCTTACAAAAACTACATTTTACTCAGTTTGTATTCTCAGTGCTTACCACAATGCTAGCACGTAACAATTCAGCGTACTTCCTGACTAAGGGTTTTCATGTCTATCATTTCTCCTGACTATTTTCAAATTCTCTTATGCTCATGTGCATGGTGAGCCCTCTATATCAGATCTGAATACACAACTATAGTATGTTATACTTAGCTCAGTAGTTCAATTCCCTGGGATTTCATATGTAAATCTATATTAATATCCACTACCATTTCAAGATATTCTAAAATCTAAATAGGGAATTTATGTTTTCTCAGAAATAAGAGAAAACATAGTAAACACATCACTTGAGATCAAGTATAGTCATTAATTGGGATGGAATATAGGTAAAATGTTTGACTAATTTAATCCTTAAATATAGCAGTTCATAATCTAGAAGCAAGCCTGCCCTCTAGTGCTAAACCTATCAAATTGAATAGCAATTTTTAACTATGCTCTTCTACTAGAAAAAAGTAACTCATACTTCACATACATTCTTAAAATACAAAACTGCATTATTTCAGAAAAAGATTCATTCCAAGAATAAATGGCATCTTCCCTGTAGCTTAATTCATTATTTTCTTATATAGTCATTTATTAAATTTCAGTGCTGCTTAAACATTATAGAAAATATTACTAGTTTGTTGTGGTAGGAAATGTTAACATTACATTCACAGAATAACAAACATCAGTTCTCTATTTTCATAGTCATATCATCAGGTATGTTTATTTTCTGAGTATACTTAATATCCTGGCTTAAAATAGTATACAATAATGACTTCCAAATCTCTCTCTCCAGCCCCGATTTCTCCTTTAAACCCCTGATTGAAATATCACACTGCTAATTCTACTTTTTTCTTTAGAGATCTAATATGCCTATATACCATGTTGTTGTTGTTGTTAAGTACCATGGAGTCAGTTCTGACTCAAAGTGACCCTGTATAGAATTTCTGAGGCTGTAAATCTTTATGGGAGCAGAAAGTCTCATCTTTTTCCTGCAGAATAGCTGGTAGTTTCAAACTGCCAACCTTGAGGTTGAGGTTGACAGCCCGACAACAAACCACTATGCTAACAGAGTTAGCATGTCCAAATTTAAACTCTTCATCTCTCCTCAAACCTGCTCCTGGGTATCTTCTCCATTTTAGTAAATGTACACTTCATTCAGTAGCTCGGCAAGCCCAAAACTTTCCAGTCATTGTTTATTTTTCTTTCATACCTTTCACTGTTGTTGTTGTTGGTATGTGACATGGAGTCGGTTCCAACCCACAGCAACCCTGTACAAGGTTTCTGAGGCTCTAAATCTTTACAGGAGCAGAAGGCCTTATCTTTCTCCTGCCAAACAGCTGGTAGTTTCAAACTGCTGACCTTGTGGTTCACAGCCCGATTCGTAACCACTAAGCTACATTA
>NW_006408526.1:10991156-10992807 GCF_000296735.1 Chrysochloris asiatica
AACAACAACAACACTCTAACCACTGTCATCACTGAAATCACCAAGCACACAACCAGTTCAGGGCCATACCATGGAATATTCTGCCTGGAATGCTTTTTTCCTAGATTTCCATATATTTCAAGCAATCATCTTTCTCAATGTCACTTTATCAATGATTTCTCCAGTAGCAATTTTATATTTGTCCACTACTGACAAGTCCTTCCCCTCAGTCACCTAGTCACTATATGATACACTGTTTTACAATTAAAATTAAATTAAAAAACGGCAAAGGGGATTTACCTATTCTGCGCCTTGCTATACATTCAGTCCTTGAATACTGTCAATGCTTGGGATTTACTGAATGAATAGTTTAAGAGAAGTAAACATAAACTTGATTGTTAAAAACAAATGATAGAGGAAGAATCATAGAAGTTCACAGAGGACATAGTTTAAGAGCTTCTGGAAGAAAATTTCCCTAACATCTTGAAAGATGATAAGATAAACATTCAAGAAGCTGAACGTACCCCAGGAAGAATAGACCCCCAAAAGAAAATCACTAAGACATATCATAATCAAGCTCTCCAAAATCAAAGACAAGGAGAGGATCCTAAAAGTGCCAAGGGAAAAGAGGTGTTACTTACAAAAACAAGCAAATCAGATTAAGCTCTGACTTCTCAGCAGAAACCATGCAGGCAAGAAGGCAACAGTGAGACATATACAAAACCCTAAAAGAAAAAACAACAACAACAACAAAAAAAAAACTGCCAACCAAGAATCATCTACCCAGCAAAACTGTCAATCAAATATGATGGTGTAATCAAAACATTCCAGGAAAAACAGAAGCTAAGAGATTTTGTCAAAGTCAATGCAGCACTTCAAAACATCCTAATGGGAGTTTTTTGGACAGAAAACCAACAACAACAGACAACAACCAGATATTGACAGGCATGGCAACACCACTTGAAATTCAGACGATGCATAGCACAGTCCAGAACAGAACAAAACTACAACGAATTCAAAGGAGCAGGGAGGTCAACCAAAGATCAAAATAATATCAGTGTCAAAGAAGGAATAAATGTAGGAATAGAGATCCAGGTGGTGAGGAGGTCAAGTAGATTACAGGATACAACAGATTCTCTAAAATGGAGAGAAAAGTTAATAGACTATAAGGTAACCCCAAAGAAAGTTAATAATTCACAACTTACCATGAAAATGAACTTCCAAGCAGAACAAGGAAACATGAAAACTAAGAAAAAACTGACAAGAAATAGAACAAAAAACCACAAACTCAACACAAGAAGGCATGCAGAACAAAGGAACGAACAGCCTACCAAAAATTAACATAATGGCAGTAATTAATTCATGCCTATCAATAATTACATTGAATGGCAATGGATTGAAAGTACCAGTGAAGTGGCAGAGAATGGCAGAATGGATAAGAAAACAAGACTCTTCAATATGCAGCCTGCAAGAGACACACCTTGCACACAAAAACAAAAACAAACTAAAAGTTAAAGGATGAAAAAAAATATACCAAGCTAACTGCAATAATAAACAAGCATGAATGGCAATACTAATGTCTGATAAAGTAAACCTTAAGACAAAAACCAGCATAAGAGATAAAGAAGGACATTATCTCATGAGCAAAGGGTCAATTGAGCAAGACGACATA
>NW_006408526.1:10992907-10994066 GCF_000296735.1 Chrysochloris asiatica
GAGTGATTGATTTTGCAGCTCAGGAGTGGAGGTTCCTGGGACCATCAAGTGAGAAGAACAGAGAGCAGGACCCTATTCAGAGATGCAGTGACACAATGAATGGAAACAGAGACAATGAAATGGACAGAGGGAGCAGCTGGGGTTACTGGACTCAGGGAGGGAGAGGGGCTGTGTGCTGATGCCCGGGGGGTGGGCCTGTGGGGTGTACCCTTTGGTTATTTGATGATGCATGGAGGGGACTGTAATCACTGCAGTGTAACGAAATACGATAGGATGAGTGTAAAACTGATGTTCTCCCATGTAAACCTCACAATAAAAACTTATGAAAAAAAAAAGAGAGAATAAAATAGAAAATTACAACTCTTTGTGTTTATTCAGGATAGTAACATTTGTTGGTAAAAATACGAACAAATTTGCTTTTTGTTCAAATATCAAGGTGTACTCATTAAAATTTATTAATAGCTATAGATAGGGAACCGACTCCACAGCACATAACAACGATAGGGTTATAAATGATAATACCTGTTATAAAGTTTGCACTTTATAACAGGTATTATCATTATTTCTTTTACAGAAGAAATTGAAGATGATAAGAGGTCAAGTAATTTGTCTAAGAACGACCCAACTAGGGTGAAGCAAAGAGGAAACAACTCAGGTTTCACTAATATTACTTCTAAAAATCCTCTGTCAATATTCAAAGAATAATTTCAAGAAATTATATATATCCCAAATAGATGACATTTCTACACTTGTAGATAAAAATAACTTTGTATGAACTAACTACAAGCTATTTCATTTGCAAGATAGGACACTACAGGTTCTCTATGTAAATGATTAAAAACCAAACATATTTCTGCTAATATGGTCAGGTAATGAAAAAAAAACAAAAAAACACATCTCAAATGACAAGATGCTTAAAGAATTTAAATTCTGTCAAATGCAATCGGTAGCAACAAAATGAAAGTAAATTTTCTTTTGACCTTCAAAATATGAGGGATGTTTATCCAAAACGTATTTCCTATGGAAGAAAATAAATGGTAATATCCAATGTCATACATACACACATACCATAAAATCCGGGAAAAATTTGGCTTTATATAGACATTTGTCACTTATTTTTTTTTATTGTTGTTGTTGCTAAGTGCCGTCGAGTCGGTTC
>NW_006408526.1:10994881-11051819 GCF_000296735.1 Chrysochloris asiatica
GAGTCGGTTCCAACTCATCGGACCCTGAACCAGGTTTCCAAAGCTGTGAATCTTTACAGGAGCAGAGAGCCTCATCTTTCTCCCGTGGAACAGCTGGTAGTTTCGAACTGTTGACCTGGCGGTTCACAGCCCAATTCGTAACCAGTAAGCTACAATACTTAGGACATGGTTAAGTCAGAACCCATGAAAAACAATAAGCTGTGGTTCTCTTTATGTTGTTGATAGGTGCTATTGAGTTGGTTCTGACAGTGACCCTATGCATAGCAGAACAAAACAGTGCCTGGTTCTGCACCATCCATAAAACAGGTGCTATGAGTTACAGGCTCTAGGCCCATGGACTGAGAAAGCTACAAGATTGCATGCAGGCTGGCAGAATGTGCCCTTTGAATATTTATATGAATATTTTTTATAAGTGTATAAATAAACAACAATGTGAACAGAGGTTTTAAAAAAAAGGTATGTTTGAATCATTATTACAGCCACTTTGTCAATTCATCTCATTGAAGGCTTTTCTCTTTAATGCTGACCCCTTATACAATACAAATAGCAAAACAGCTCACTCATTCTACAAAGAAAATGGCTGTACCACTGGCCTAGGAAAAGACCACAGAAAGTACTATATTTACAAGATACAAAAGATATTAAAATGGGCATAGCAGATTTACAATCAGTTTTATTAATATTTATGTTTGGGAAAGATAAATTGTCTTTTCAAAGATCTAAAGATTTGCTCAAGTAAAACTCATAAAATATCTACAATTAAATATTAGTGATAATTCACCTAAGTGTTGGGGCAGAAACTTATTTTCCCACTACATATGTTGTTGTTGTTGTTAAGTGCTGTCATATAGTTTATCTTAAAAGCTAGACTGCACTTTAGGCTTCCATGGTACTCTCAGGTAGCTAGTCTACCAACAAGAAAAGACTAAGTTCGCAATTCTTTATTAAAGCAACCTATAAGTCTCTTAGTATGGATGTTACCAAATGTCCATGAAAGTAATAAACTTTCATTATATAATTATATGATCCCAAACACTTAATAATTCAGAGTAGGCTTTCACATTAGGAAATGTAATTTTTTTTTTTTTTAATGCTTCTTTGTGATGAATTCCAATACTTCCTCAAGAAGGGAGAATTCTTTAGAATTAAGATTAATTCTTAATTTTGTCTTTTCTTAATTCTGTCTTTTCTCTTAACAATGAAATGTATTTAAATTATGTATTTGAAATTCTCCAAATGATTTGACGCTTTAGACCAAGCGTGGGGAACATCCTTACACAGTCAACAAAATCATTTGGTCTGGCCCTGCCATGGGAACTGTAGTGGTTATGTGCTGTGGAGTCGGTTCCAACCCATAACGACCCTGTACAGGGTTTCTGAGGCTGTAAATCTTTACGGGAGCAGAAAGCCTCATCTTTCTCCTACAGAACAACTGGTAGTTTCAAACTGCTGACCTTGCGATTCGCAGCCCGATTCGTAACCACTATGCTACCAGAGCTCCTTAGCCATCACATTAGGGGTGAATCAATTAAATGTTTGACCAAATATAGCAAGCTAATTGTTAAGTTGATAATTTTGTAAGGCCCACAAATGATGTTATAAATTTAGGCAGAAAAAAGGTTTCCCACCCACTTTAGACATTTAGGACACACGTGAGAGATGTACAACAAAACCTTTGGTTAGGTTAGAGTCTTGAAAGCCCAAACAAAATTTTATCATACTAAAGAATTATCACAATAGTTTAAAGTACTCTTTTTCAAGCATTAAAACAAATTAAGTCAACATTCCTAATACTTGCTTCTCAAAATGAGCACATATTTTAATAAATCATTTTATAACCTCACATTAGCAATCAGGCAGAATGGCATGCTTTGAAATGTTTCATTAACAATTAGATGGGACCTAAAAAGTTTGTGGAAAAAAACGCAATGAAAAGATAACAGAATTTTTCCACAAGCTTTTTGAAGCCCCTCATATACTTCATGTGTTCTGATTCTGAGCTACTCCACAACTCTGTACTCCTTAAAATCTCTGATTTTATGAACCCCTAATCGGTTCGAAACTACCAGTCGCTCCGCGGGAGAAAGATGAGGCTTTCTACTCCCGTAAAGATTTACACCCTCGGAAACCCTGTACAGGGTCGCTATGGGTCGGACCCGACTCGACGGCACTTAACAACAACAACAACAATCCCACTCCCAAGGAGCTCTGGTAGCGCAGTGGTTATGAATCGGGCTGTGAAGCACAAGGTTAGCAGTTTCAAACTACCAGCTGTTCTGTGGGAGAAAGATGAGGCTTTCTGCTCCCGTAAAGATTTACAGCCTCGAAAACCCTGTACAGGGTCACTATGGGTCGGAACCGACTCCATGGCACATAACAACAACCCCCACTCCCAAGTGATGGTAGCAAATACTGTTAACACAAATTTTGGTTCACTAGATGAAAACATGTGTATCCTCAGGGTCAATCTAACATCCTCATAGAAGGTCCTTAAATTCCAGCTTATGAAACATTAAAGTACTCAAAAACAGGATAAAATTTAACAAAGCTCATGAGGGTAAGTCAAAAAAGTATTGCTACTAGGGTTCCAGTTCAGGCATGCAAGGATTCAAAGGATTCATTTCTCACAACACATGTTTAAGCATGGCTCTGCAATCAGTGTATACAGACAAGTTCTCTTAGTAATACACTGGCCTTAGTCTCATGAGGATACCTTAAAAAAAAAAAAAAAAAAAAAAGCAGAGTTCAGCTCAGAAAGTTAGGCAACATTTTTTGCAATCCCAAAAAGGTACTCTTGACAGATTTTCTAAAAGAACAAAAATTGATCACTGGGGCTTATTATGAAGTTTTCAGACAATTGAAAACTGCACTGGTGGGGAAAATGCCAAGAAAGTTGCACCAAGGGATCTTTTTCCCCCCATTATGACAGTATACCTGCTCATTGCTTCCTTTTGTTCCCTAAACTCAAAGAACATTTAAATGGACATGATCTGAGTACCTCAAGGATGCCCAAAACTGCTGTTTTGGTGTAGCGGAAGTTGAAGACTACAGAATTCTTTGGGGAAGGGTTAGAAAGATAGAACGTGGTACCACCTTCAGAAGTTTAACAAACATCATACAGGCCTAGATGGAGGATTATGTCAAGAAACAATAGGTTCACATATTGATATTTTTGTTTAATAAAGGTTTCTATAATTTTGTAGCAATACTGTTTAACTTAACCTCATACATAAAACAATACTTTAAAAAAAAACACATGTCTAGAATTTTATCTGTATTTAAAAAACAAGAACTCATTAGCTAATAAAAGTTGAGCATGGTTAACTCAGATATAGATCAGAAAACAGGACAACATATTTGATCATCCTGGGAGTCCTGGTGTGGCACTGTGAGTTAATGTGCCAGACTGTAAAGCCGTTTGAACTGCAAGGTCAGTGGTTCAAGCTCACCAGCTGCTCCTCGGAAAGAACTGACTAGACGGCACTTATCAACAATAACAACATGTTAACTGAATCTCGGGTAATTTCTTAAAGATCCCACGCTTTGTGCCATGGAAATGAAGGGACCGGGGTCGGAGGGAAATCCCCTCCATCCTCCTAGCTTTCTTATATGCTTTTCTATAATAAACATCTACCTAAATGCTATCAAGCACCACTGAGTATTTCATCCAGTACAAAGGGAATTCCAAAATTTTTGAACAGGACTCCTATGAAGGCACTTAAAGCTGGCTAGTCAAGTGGAGTCACAGCAGTTATGAGAGTTTTTTGTTTTTGTTTTTATTTTTTACTACAGGTTCTTTAATACTGTCATCTTTGTTTATACTATAACACTTAACTTCTTAATCACAAGTTACCCAATAAATTAACTGTTGCACAAATATAAATTAAGACATAGAAGAAGAGACACATTCTACATCTATTCACTTGATAAATGAGATGGAGTAAATCTGCCTCAAAAGCAAATGAAAGTTGTAACTGAGGAGGTCAGAGAAATAGATGAAATAAGAGTACAGCAAGAAGAGAGGCTTTAAAGTCTTAATGGTATCTCAAGATAAATAAGCACAGTAAATATTTTTATACTTTTATAAAGGCTATTTAGAAGTTTTCAGTGGAGGCCATGGGTTAATGCATTTAGCACTCAGCTTTAACTCTGGGTGTACCCAGAAAGCACCTGGGAGAAAAAAGCCTGGTGGATATACTTCTGAAAACTCAGTCATTGAAAATTCTACAGAGTTCAGTTCTAGTAATTTACATGGGCTACCATGAGTCAGAAATTCAACTCAATGGCAACTGATATATTTGTATTTTAATCATATAATAAAGATCAAAGACATTACAAGTATGGTCAAGCTATAAATTGACACCTGGCAAGATTTCACTTATTATGTTTTGGAATTAAAAAAAAAAAAAAAAAAGTACAATATTCTACAAGTTTAGAAGTTTTTCCTTGGAGAGAAAATTCAAATGTCTAAAAATTTAATTTTTTTCTTTTAACGTATTTGATACTAAAACATCATTCAAGATGTAAATCATAATACTATTGGTATGTTCAGTTCTAAGAATTCAGTGATTACACTACTTAAAAAAAGAAACATTCCAGGAAAATTTTATATATAACACATTTTAGGAAAAAAATTTTTCACTATTATATCAGTGTTTTACAAAACTGTACAAAGGCAATTAAAACACTGGCAATCATTTCTGCCCAGCTCATTAACCAGAAAACAAAAAACTTTAAAATACTATTTCCCTTATGAAATCAATACCAAAAATCACTTGTTAAACAAATTCACCATCAAAAATTAATCCTTACACTAAATCCTGATAGATATTTCATTATGGAAAAATAATCTATTTACTTTTCTGCACTCATCCATTGAAACTAGGCGTATTACTGAGGTTGTGACTGGTCTATGAATGTGAACCAAGTTTTCATATCACTGGGAAACTGTTCAGTTTAAAAAGAAATATATAAACAGTCTTGCTGATAGTACAACAGGAATTTGAAAAGCTGCCCTTTCCTAAAGATACTTATTGCCATTAGAGAGACACTGTGATGATGATTACTAGAGTAAATGGCACTCTTTTGTGATGGCCAAGTATATCCACAATTCCTAATTCTTTACCTTTCTTTTCCTGTACATATACTAAAGAAATCCATGAGATCAGAGATAACCTCTTTAAGAAAAAAAAAAAAAAAAGTGCTCATGACAGAATGACCTATATCACAAAATGACAGTTAAAAAGATCATTAGTCTATAACTCATAACAATGTCAATTCAAGTTCAGTATTTGCTCTATTCTCTCACCAGGCTGAGAGATTTTGAGACCATTAATATATAAACCTTGTTCTTCAAATATAAACAAAACTTTTTAGCTAAGAGAAAATCAGAAAACTTAAAATTCACATTCAGAATACACATTTGCAATGCTGATTTAAGATTACAGACAACACTGTTGAATGGTTAGAAAACAAAAATAATAGGACATAGTCTTTCCAATTTCAAATAAAAAAATTAGAGGTGCACAAGACCTTAGCAGCTTTTACAGAAACTTCAAGCCAAAAGTTGGAATACTTCCAATATTTTAATTAGCTACATCAGTAAATCTTTATTCCATGAATCAAGGCCAATAATTGTTCTTCCTAACTATGCAGAGATGAATATAATGAGCCATGCCACCAGCAAATTCCACTGGCAAATGTTGACTTTTTTTTAAGTCTTAAAAATTTCATAAATTCAGAGAAGTTAGAACCTCAAAAATTCAATCATTCAAATTTACAAAAATAAATACCACTCTGACACTCAAGGGACATCTTCACTTTAAGGCCTTTGTCACAAATCTGAATCTTTATTGTTCTGAAATAAATGTTATAAACATAACTCAAAACAAAACTTCAATATTCAGTCTCAGAAGAGGTGTGTGGCTCAATGCCCATCACATGTAACAAGAAATTTTCCTTTAAAAAAAAGGAAAGAAAGTACTATAAGGAGTCTTTCATTTGAATGAAAATGCACCCTTTGGATTTTTCCCCCTCATCTTATTAGTTTGTATACACATGGGAATCAAAAGGTTTGCATTTTCTTCACAATAGTTCTTGTTATGATGCTTGACGGACTTTTTGCCACTCAACAAATTCATCAAGAAGAACAGGCCCTAGAAATAAAGAAACATTTTTTGTTAGAACTTAATGAACTCATTTCTCCAAGCTAAAACAACAACAACAAAATTCCCAAGGAGCTCAGTGGCAACAGGCTGACCCTGTCCAGCTTCAGATGTCTGGCTTCCAGCCACACTCTTTCTTCTATGTAACAGTGCTTTCCTTAGACTTTTCTTTTTGGCCTTTAAAGACTTACAGGATTTCATATGATGATGTTTGTTAAGAATGTCCTTCTCAAGGTATAAATGTCCAGTGAACCCTCCAATAACTGAGTCATCTGGCATCTCTTTTTTTCGAACTGTCCACAGTATTCTCCCATTCAATTATTAAACAATCTTAAAAGTGTTTAAAGATCATATTTCTTTGTAACCTCCCCAAGAAGTATGTAAGCTTGTTAGGAGGATTGACTATATTACACTCACTTTGTTCCAGTACCTGGGCCTACTAAAAACTGAAAAGTTAAGTATAAAATGGATAGCTGATAGTAAACTAAGAACCATTCTAAAAAAAGACCTTTCTATACCTACAGAAGCCAGGTAGGTACTTTAAATGAGCTTATTATCTGTTAATATGTAAAAAAAAAAAAAATTCATTGCCACAGAAAAAAATATGCTTGCCCTACTTTTCTTGACACACTCTGGAAGTGTCTTTTTTTCTCTTGCTTCTGACAAACATGTTTCTCTAGAGTAAGAAAACAGCACAGCAAGCAATCATAAATGGTAAATGGAAAACAGCCTAGGTGTTAGCACATTGCAGATCAGCAACGTAGAAAACAAGTGCAATGTCAGGGGCAGCCACTACTTGAATCCCGCCCCTGCTTCCTATGTAGAATATAGATACAGTTTTGTCATCCACCCCGCGCCCCCAAACTAAGTTGCATTTTTATACAAAACCTACAATTTAAAATGGTGAATTACAACATACACACAAACAACACATCTGCAGGCCACATATGGCACTTGGACTGACAGTTCACTGCTACAAGGTAGCATTTCTTTATTCCTTCTTCAGCATTTTACTTCTTCATCATAGAAATAAGTCCATAACTTGCTTATATTTGTAGTAATATGTCTTCCAAGTTACACAACTGAATGTTAAAATAACACATCTACCAGAGAACTGAAAGCGTTACATACTTGAGAAGAACTAATCTGGCATGATCTACTTCGTCATTGCTTCAAAGATGTTTTATGACGCTCTAGTTTTTTAATGAAGTGTATGAACAGAAATTTTAATTTGAAGGACTGAAAATATTTGCTACCTGTTTATTCAGAAACAATTTATAATTTTCAGAGAAAAGTTATTTTCACAACATCTGCTATTTGTATAAAAGGGTACTAAGATAGTAACTAAAGTTTCTTCTATTGTATTTTACTTTTATGTTTCTAAAATCATGACTGTAGTTTCCGTCCATAGAAAAATACCAAAAAAAGATAAGAGTACAGCAGGATTTTCGCGTCTAGATAAACAAATTATAATTTAAACTTAGCAGCAATGCTTGGTTGCCAAGAAATTAAAAACATTTCATTTATCACCGGAAATTTTACATGACTCAGTCTAAGCTTTCGCTTTACCTTCCTTCTTCCACATTATTATAATAATATAAGTTACTGTTAGGCAATTTAAAATCTTTATGCTAATGCTATACAAATGCATACTGCCATTTAACATTTTTAGGAATTTTATTTTCCTAAAAAAAAAAAATTATGTAATACTTACAAGCACCATCTTCATCGTAGTTACTAAGATCAGCGTGGACCGTTCTGCTGAATTCTAATACATTGTACCACTGATCTTTGTTCATAACACGATACTTTGATTGCTATGAAAAATGATAAAATATTTGGTTGATAGAGCAAACATTATATTGGGCTCTGATTTCAGTAAATCTAGTTATTTTTAACTTTGTGGGTCATTTGGTCTTTAATATTTATTCCTTTATAATTATTTGTATGTGCTTCTAACACTATTCTTGGGGAAATTTACATGTCAGTGTCATCTAATTCATTTTATTCTTTTTTGTTCATTTTTGTGGAATACAAAGTATATGTCAAGTGTACTCATTTTAAGGGCAAAGCTCAATATATTTTTACACATGTATTTAAATTGGGTAGTCTCCAACAAAACCAGTATGTAGAATATTTTCTACACCCAGAATGTTCCTTGTGATGCTTCCCAATAAATGATTTCTTTTTATGAGAAATTTAATCACACTTTGAATGCAGTATCTTTGGAGGCTAAGGAAATAGTTCTGATACTTAGTTGAGAGACCTACCAAAAATTACTTAACTAAGAGAATTCATTTGCTCATTTGTTAAATGGGAATGAAACTTAACACAAAATGGTGCCATAAAAATGGAAAAAAAGTGTCAAACACTCTGCATGTTGTTGTTGTTGCTATGTGCCGTGGAGTCGATTCCAACTAGTAGCGACCCTATACAGGGTTTCCAAGGCTGTAAATCTTTACGGAAGTAGAAAGCCTCATCTTTCTCACACAGAACAGCTGGTAGTTTTGAACTGCTGACCTTGCAGCTCACAGCCCGATTCGTAACCACTACGCTACCAGAGCTCCTTAGTACCCTGCACACAAGTACTTAAAAACCATTGAATTCATTTCCCCTCAGCTCTTCAAAGTAAATATTCTCACAACTAGTTAAACATTTTTTTCCTGCTCAGAACTACTAATAGGAGGAGAAAAGATGATACCCACCAAAAACATTTACTTTATTGGACTAAAAACGTAACTGTGCATAAAACCCATTCTATAATTCCTTTTCAACACCACTATTTCTCATCACAAGCTCTGTGTAAAAATACTCTGAGAAACTTGCTATCATAAACAATCAGCTTTATGAGAAATTATTTTCAAAGCAATAAACATTTGCATTAACAAAATGGTATTAACTATTATACACACAAAAAAACTAAAAAGGCAAAAAAATAAAAAAATTGTTTTTGTTCTTAGGTGTAGTCCAGTCAGTTCTGACTCATAGAGACCTTATGCACTGCCCAAACCTATACAATCCTCATTAGCTGCTACGTTTAAGCCCACTGTTGCTGCCACTGTATTCATCAATTCTTCTACTGTCTTCCTTATTCATTGTCCATCTCTTACATGCCTATAAGGCAACTGAAAATACCATGGCTTAGGCCAGGTACACCTCAGTCCTCAAACTAATAGCCTGGCTCTTTAATACTTAAAGAGGTCTTTTGTTTCAGTTTTGCCTGATTTGATATGTCATGCTGCTTCCATGAGTGTTGATTGTGGATCCAAGCAAAACAAAGTCTTTGACTTTAATCTTTTCTCCATTTATCATAATGTCATTTATTGGTCAGTCCAGTTGTGAGCATCTTTTTTTTTCCCTTTTCAATGAGGCACAACCCATACTGAAGGTTGTAGTTCTTGATCTTCATACTGAAGAATTTTAAGTCCTCTTTGCTTCCAGCAAACAAGGTTGTATCGTCTGCATATCACAGGCTGTTAATGAGTTTTCCTTTGATCCTGATGCCAAATTCTTCTTCATATAATCCAACTCTCATATAAATTTTATTTGCTTAGCATACAGGAACTCTGATAGTGGTTACAAATCGGGCTGCGAACCACAAGGTCAGCAGTTCGAAACTACCAGCTGTTCCGCGGGAGAAAGATGAGGCTTTCTGCTCTCGTAAAGACTTACAGCCTCGGAAACCCTGTACAAGGGTAGCTTTGAGTCAGAAATGACTCCATGGCACATAACAACAACAACAGCACACAGACAATGAGCATGGTTAAAGGATACAACCTTGGCACACACCTTTCCTGACTCAAAACCATTTAGTATTACTTTGTTCTCTTCTAACAACTACTTCCTAGTCTGTGTCCAGGTTGTCTGTGATAGGTGCTATGATGTTGTTGCTAAGTGCCATGAAGTTTGTTCTGACCCATAGTAACCCTGCACAGAGTTTCTGAAGACTGGCTGGTAGGTTGGAATCACTGACCTTGCAGTTAGCAGCCAGTGTTTCTATATTACAGTCCCACAACATGACTCTAAGAATAGCTTCTTCTTAAAATCAGCACACCTTATTTTAGTAATCAGTACATTGAAGTATACTATTACAGACAGTTCTCCTTTTGTGGGCATAAACTATCAACGTTTTATTACATTTCTTTAGGTTAAACCTAAGTAAAAAAGCAAAGTTGTATTACCACAATTCGTTTTCTTAGTTGGATTTCAGTTTAAACTCTATACAACAAAAATAAATTGACTTAAGAACACAAGATTTCTGTTGTAGTATCAATTCTATCTTGAAAAACCTTGAAAATATGAATTTTACATGAAACATGTGTGCACTAAAATGTGCAATTTTTGATAATGGGGATGATGAATAAAAATATCTTGTGGACAAAATTTATTAAGGACACAAATTTAACGTTTAAACAATAAAAGCAGATACGTGCACACTATAAATATCTAGAGTACTAGATGTTGACAGACTTTTCACACTACTCAAGCAGATGGAATAATTAGCGATATTAAGATCTGTTTTTCCTCAAAGGTGCATTTTCAATTAGATTAAATTTTGAAAATATTTCCATGATGAAAGCAAACATACATACCTCCAGGTACTGGTAAAATACTGAAAACAGTGGCCATGTCCTCCCAAGCAGAAGAGCTAACATAGATTTAGCAGTATCAATATCAAGGCTTCTCTGATCTTTATCCTAAAATGCAAATCAAAAAATTTTCCTAAGTGAGGCATCATAATGAAAAGATAATAAAATTACTAAACAAGAAAATTGTACCTACCCTTGCAAAATCAAAGGCATATCTGTAGATATTCTTAAATGACGAAATATCATTCAATTGTGAGCGCAAAAAGTCAAATTTGTTCTGTAACTTTTCTGTGCAGTCACACCTTAAATAAAAACCAAAAAATTATACAATCAAGAAAATAAAAAATCTCTTTAAGGGCTAAAAGGAATGCACAGAAAAAATGTGGATGCATTATGAAGTTATTTTAGGTTGAAAACTTTGATTCACAAAACTGATGTCTTGTATCTAATGCATTAAAAAAATGGGAAAAAGATAAAATTACAACTCAACTGAAAGACTTCAGTAAGTCTCAAGTAACTCAAACAAAACTATTATCAGAGCAAATGAAATCAATCGAGGGTCTATCACATATTTCTTTGAAAAATTCTTTAGGCAGCAGCTTGGTGAAAGATATTTACCATTTGCCATGGGTGGTTTTAAAAGTTTAAGTAAGATTTAACAAAGAAAATCTCTCACACACACACACATACACACACACACACACACACAGTGCTGGTGTAGCGCTGTAGGGTTAACATGCTGGACCGCAAGGTCGGTTTGAGCCTCAGGTAGGGGGTGAGCTGGAACCACCAACCTTGAGGCTCAAACTTACCTTGTGGTCCGCATTATCCTGCAGCATCACACCAGGAGTCCATATATTAATTGTTGAGCCATAAATCCAAAACTCCTCATTATGAGTGAACAAAAGTCAAAGTAAATTAGTTGAAGCACTTATGCAAACAACAGTAAGTTTTAAAAATTATATCTAAAGATAAGAATTAAATATAAGCAGCTAAATATATGGACTATTAACAAAAAAAAAACTTTTTTACTAGCTCTCTGAGTCTCATCAGGTCTACAAATTCCACTAGT
This sequence comes from Chrysochloris asiatica, assembly GCF_000296735.1. Lineage (NCBI taxonomy): Eukaryota > Metazoa > Chordata > Mammalia > Afrosoricida > Chrysochloridae > Chrysochloris > Chrysochloris asiatica. Next base: position 11,006,707 of record NW_006408526.1, read on the forward strand.
TTGCAAGAAGCAAGGCAGAAAAGGATTTTTACACTTCGACTCAAATCTCCACTCTCATCTCCTACTACTTCCCAATAGACTAACTACACTACTTCCTTGTAAGTAAAGTGATAGGATCATTCCCCAAACACTATGTATATTTTATGCTATTGTTGTTAAGTGCCATAGAGTCACTTTCGATTCATAACCTTGTGGTTCAAATCAACCTTGTGATCCAGTGCTTTATCTTATAGCATCACTTTCCTGTTTTAGCATATGCTATATGCTCGGGCTGCGAACCTTAAGGTCAGCGGTTCGAAACTACCAGTCACTCCGCGGGAGAAAGATGAGGCTTTCTACTCCCGTAAAGAGTTACACCCTCGGAAACCCTGTACAGGGTCGCTATGGGTCGGACCCGACTCAATGGCACTTAACAACAACAACAACAACAACATATGCTCTATATGAAATGTTGTTACCTCTACTATTCTGACAGAATATTACCTATCAAGACCTAACTCACATTTTGCCACCTATGAGAGACGTTCAGACTTCCCACAAATCAAATTAGCTGCACCATCTACTGGGATCCCCAGTATATCACTCAATTGAATTTTCTATTCTTCATGGCAATCTCAGATTTAATGAAGACTTTCACTATTTTAAATTAGCATTGTGAAGGTCCATGGCATGTAATAAGTTATAATGTGCAAACATAATGGATAAATTTCTAATGTTGTGTAAACCTTGCATTCCTAGAATAAATCGAATTTGATTGTGTTGCTTTATGCTTGATTTTTTTGTATGTTTATGAGAGACATTGGCTTGTAAATTTCCCTTCTCCTAACTCTCCCTTCCTAGTTTTGGTAACACACTTATACCACTAACTTCAAAAACTGAATTCAGGATTACTATCTCTTTTTCTGAAAATCTTTATATAACACTGGAATGAGTAATTCTCCAACCCTAGTTGTAAAAACACCTGCCTTTTCATTTAAGGAAGGAAGGAATGTTAAATACAAAAATCAACATTTCTAATGGCTATAGAACCATTAAGATTTTCTATCTAGTTTTGATCACTTGTACTTTTCTGATAATTAGTATAATTCTTAGACAATTTTATTTCAACAGATTAAAATTTTATAATTTATCATTTTTAGTAAAATTTAAAATGTTTAATTATGCTAAGTATCTAGGTAACAAAATATTTAGATGCTTTAATTATAAAGACATTACTGAATGCTGATGTTATGTGCCGCTGAGTCAGTTCTGACTCAAAGAGACCCTATATATGGTTTCCAAGGAGCAGCTGGTGGGTTTGAACTGCCAACCTTGTAGTTTGCAGTCCAGTGCTGATTCTGCTATGCCAATTTTGACTTTTCAGAGTAGAACTGCTCTATGGGGTTTCCAAGGCTGTCCTATTTACAAAGCAGATTATCACATCTTACTCTCATAGAACCAGCAACCTTTCAATCAGCATCTGTATTCTTAACTACTGAGCCACCAGGGCTCCTTAAAAAAATAAAATGTAATAAATATTTAGATGCAATTCTAACAAAGTATGTTCAAGATGTATATGTAAGAAATTATACAAAGTTGATTTAAGAAATCAAAGAAAATCTGATTAATGGAGATGCATATTATGGAGTGGAAGGCAGAGATGTCAATTCTTCCCAAAATACATGTGTAGTTTAATCCAAAATTTGGCAAGTTGTTTTCTTTTTTGTAGATACAGACATGATTTCTCTAAAATTTATGTAACAATGCAAGGGAACAAGAATAGCTAAAACAATTTTATAAAAGCAATCATGTGATTTCCAGACACATTACACAACTATAGTAATTCAGACTGTGGTATCAGTAGAAGACTGAGACAAAGAAATCAATGGAACAGAACAGAGAATCTCAGAATAGAACCACACAAATATACCTAAATGATTTCTGACAAAGGTGCAAAAGCAATTCAGTGAAAAGAGAGCTGTTTCAATGAGTGGTGCTGGATCAAGTGGACATTCATAAGCACAGAAATGAACCTTGGCCTGTATCATCCACCTTAAATAGACAGTAACTTGAAAAAGATCACTGACTTAAATATAAAATGTATAAATACAAAACTTCTACCAAAAATAAGAGAAAGTCTTTGGAATCTAGGGCTAGGTAAAAAATTCTTAGACTTGATAGTACAAGGAAAAACTAATAAATTGGATTTCATCAAAATTAAAATGTTTGCTTGTAAATGACTTAAAAGGATGAAAAGACAAGCCAGAGAGTGGGAGGAAATATTTTCACACCATATTTTCCACAAAGGATTCATATAAAAAGACGTTAGAACGCAACAATAATAATTTAAAAAGATTAATCCAACTAGAGACAATTCACTGATGATGATATACAGATGGCAAATAAGCACACAAAAAGGTGTTTGACATTAGCTGCTGGCAAATGCAAATTAAAACCAGAACAACTGAAATAAAAAATACTGACAACATCAAATGTAAGCAAGAATGCAGATATTTTGATCATACATACAGTGCTGATGAAAATATAAAATATAGCCACTCTAGAAAAGTTTAGTAGTTAATAAAAAAAAACACTAAACATTCAAGTACCACATGACCCTGCAATTGTACCCATGAACATTTATCCTAGAGAATCAAAAGTTATATTCACACAAAAATACCTGAACACAAATGTCTGTAACAGCTTTATTCATAATGGTCCCGAACTGGAAATCAACTAGTTGTCCCTCAATAAATGAATGCTGAGTATACACTATAGTACACATCCATACCATGGGATATTACTCAGCAATAGAAAGGAACGAACTCTAATACAACAACCTAGATATCACAGAATTATGCTGAGTGACAATGAAGACCCAAACCAAACTCACTGTCAGTGAGTCAATTCTGAAGCATAGTGATCCTCAAGAGTGAGTAGAACTGCCCAACATGGTTTCCAAGGCTACAAATCTTTATGGAAGCCTACTGTCATATCTCCTGCAGAGTGGTTGGCTGGTTTGAACCACTGACCTTTCAGTTTAGCAGCCAAGTGCTTAACCACTTCACCACCATGAGACAAAATTATAGCAATGGAGACAAGTGCTTTCCAGGAATTAAGGAGTGGGTGAATATGGGAGGGAAGTGGGTTGGATATGTGAGAGATCCTCTAGTGAGAGAAATATGCAATATCTTGATTACATCAACATCAATGTTCTTGTTGTGATACTATACTGGTTTTAAAAGATGCTATTAAGGGAAACTGGGTAAAGGGCACACAAGATCTATTTCTTACAATCATATGGCTATCTGTACTTATATTCAAAATATGTTAATTTTTTTTTAAAGGAAATTACAGTAGGTTTGTATATGCTAACAAGCATGATCCAGTAAACAGGAAAATACAAAAATGCAGGAAAGAAAGCAGACATTGTTGAAGCAACATCCCTGAGTAGGTGAGAAGATGGAATTTTCTGCACTGAGGAGTTACTCTTAGACGCATGTGCACAGTTAACATGTAGAAAAGAAGAGCAGATGGGAATAAATTTGTTGTTGTTAGGTGCCGAGTCGGTACCTACTTATAGCAACCCTATGCACAGCAGAATGAAACACTGCCCAATCCTGGGCCAACCTCACTATTGTTGCCACGCTTGAGTCCATCGATGCTGCCACCTGGCCAATCCATCTTGTTGGGGGTCTTCCTCTTTTTTTCTGACCCTCCACCTTACCAAACATGATATCCTTCTCCAGTGACTGGTCCCTCCTAACAATATGTCCAAAGTATGAGAGACAAAGTTTGGCCATCTTGGCCTCCAAGGAACACTCTGGCTGCACGTCTTCCAACACGGATCTGTTTGTTCTTTTGGCAGCTCAGGGCATGGTATAAATATACTAGATCAAAATAGGTGGTGGGGACAACATGTGGAAGTTATCTTCTAATTGGTTATATTTTCTCAGTGAATATGACGTTATTAACCAAAAGTTTAAGTGGACAATGTAGAAAAATAAGGAACGATTGTGAAATACTCCCGTAGGCATTTCCTACGTTTTGGTTTTTAAGAAATTATTTTCTCATAGTTCATGAAACTAGAAGTCAAAATTCAGTTCAGGGTAGAGCAGTTAGGAAAAAAGTACAGAAGTACAAAAAGGAAAGTATAAACAAGGGGGGTGAGCTATCAGGAAAAGTATTTAGAGTGAGTTCATTCTTTGCCTATTTCAGTTACTAATTGTTGTTGTTTCAGCAACTAATTGTTGCTGTCGAATCAGTTCTGACCCACAATGACCCTATATAGACTTTCAAGCAGCTGGTGAGCTTGAACCACCAACCTTGCAGTTCAAACCAACTTCGCAGTCCAGTGCATTAACTCAAAGCACCACACCAGCTGTCAGCAATCCTCAGCATTCAAGGACTTGTAGCTGCATCTCTGTGTGTCTGTCTTCATAAGTTGTCCTTCCCCCATGTGTTCCTGTTTCAGTCCATTTTGCTCTTTATCACTTGGAAGTGGTTAGATTTAGGATCCACTCTCCTTGAGTATGGAGTTCTGGTGTGACGCTGTGGGTTAATGTGCTGTACTGCAAAGTTGGTTTGAACCACAAGGTGGGTAATTCAAACTCACCAGCCGCTCCTTAGAAACCTATACAAGATCACAAGGTCGGAACTGACGTGATGGCACTTAATATCAACAAGTCCTTGGGTATGATCTAAATAACATTACAAAGAAAACCTTATTTCTAAAAAAGATCACATCTATGGTTTCAGGGGCCAGTACTTCAATACACAGGGAGCATGGGCAGCTCTGTAGGATAAGCACTGGACTGTAAACTACAAGGCTGGTGATCTGAGCCCATCAGCTGCTCAACAGGAGACAGATGAGGACTTTTGCTCCTGTAGAGATTTATAGTCTCGGAAACCCTATACAGAGTCACTATGAGTCGGTACTTAATAAAAACAAAATGGGTATAAAACAATTAGCTTATTCTTTTATTTGTTCATAGACATTTGATCTGTTTCCAGTTTCTGGCTACTACAAATAAAGCTGCTATAAACATCTGTTGAACAAGTAAGTCTTTGTATGGACATAGGCCTTCATTTTTCTTAGGTCAACACCTAGTAACAGAATGGCTACATTATATGGAGGTATATATGTCTAACTTTTCAAGAAATTGCCAAGTTGTTTTCCAAAGTGGCTGCAGTAGTTCTATCATTTCACACCACCAGCAGCAATGTATGAGAGTTCCAGTTGCTCCCTAGGAAGCTTTGTATACAGTTGGTCTCTTTAATTCTAGATGTACTAATCGTTGCATAGTGTACAGCTCATTGTTGTCTACTTTGTGATTTATGTATTCTCTTGTTGTTGTTGTTAAGTGCCGTCGAGTCGGTTCCGACCCATAGCGACCCTGTACAGGGTTTCCGAGGGTGTAAATCTTTACGGGAGTAGAAAGCCTCATCTTTCTCCCGCGGAGTGGCTGGTAGTTTCGAACGGCTAACCTTAAGGTTCGCAGCCCTATTCGTAACCACTACGCTACCAGAGCTCCTTTGTTCTCTTAAGACTTCATAAAAACAAAAAGATGAGTTTAGAATGATCTGGCCCACACAACTGCTCTAAGACTAAAAGGCTATACTGATTATGGTTTTCAGTAAATAATATTTACATTAATTTCTGTTACTTTTCCTATTCAGCTCATCCCCCTTGTTTACACTTTCCTTTTTGAACTTCTGTACTTTTTTCCTAGCTACCCCCTACTGAAATGGGAGTCGTGGTTTGGTACTAGACTGCTAACCACAAAGTAATTGGCTCAAAACCACCAGTCACTCCTTGAAAACCCTATACAGGGTGTCTATGAGTTGGAACCAACTATGTAATACATATGACATATAAATATTATATTTATATAACTATATAAGACATATAAATGACGGCATTTAATAAAACAAAATCAATCCTAGATTCTATTTCATCTTTTCAGTGATTCCCTAAATATTTTACCTGAAATTTAAAGTTAATATATTAACTCCCTACCTAAATTAAACACTCTTAATGATTTTACCTTAATCATTCACTTCTCAACTGCACGCTTATTCCCACTGTCACTGTATCAATTAAGACTATGACACAGTGACACTACATAGCATTTCTGAGACTAAATCTCTGTGGGAGCAGACAGTATTATCTTTCTTCTGGGAGCACCTCATGGGTTTGAACCGCTGTCCTTGCAGATAGCAACCTAATGCTTCTAACCCACGTTGCCACAGGGCTTCTGTACCTGCTAATGCTGATCAACTTGTTTTATTGTTTTTTCAAACCCCTCAAGCTACTCATTACTGTTCTTTCTTCCAAAGTACAACCTACAAAAACTCTTTGAATGAGATTACTGAAAATTTTGGCTTTCTATACTAAAATATTTTTAACTCCCTCCTTTTTAGTTGAATCTCTAGATACACAATTCAAAATTTAGAGCAATTTTCCCTTAGTATTTAGAAGATATTATTGTATCATTTTTTTGCTTTTTGGTTTCTGATTTGTGTTTCTATTTGTGTGGTGAATTCAGATGTCAACCTAATCACTATTTCTTTATTGTCTAGTTCTCTACTGTTTCCATTTTCTTTTTGACTTCAGTGTTCTACTATATCACTCTAAGTTCTGAATTTCTTTTTATTTATCATGCTTGGGGTTTGAATCTGAGAATTAGTAGATCTCAATCATTCTGGAGATTTTCCAGCTATTTTCTCTTCTAATATTACCTCTTTACTATGCTTCTGAAACCCTATACAGGGTCGCTATGGGTCAGAACCTACTCGGCGGCACTTAACAACAATGCTTCTGAAAGTTCACTTCAGATTTTACTGAACTGGCTCAACTTATCCTCTATGTTTTAGAACCTTCCCTTCTTACTTTTTTACTGCTTCTCTGCACTAATTTTCTCTGATAGCAAAGGTGATGGAGTCCTACTTCAGCTATATCTATCTCATTTCTAATTCATCCATTGAGTTTCTAATCTTAACTTTCAAAAAACTATAATTGTTCTAAATCTGGTACTCTGAATCTATTCCTTTTCTTTGGTGGTGGTGGTGGTGGTGGTGGTGGTGGTGATGTGCTGTTGAGTCGGTTCCAACTCACAGCGACTCTGAATGGGGTTTCCAGGCTGTAATCTTAGGTGGTGGTGATTATGTGACATGGAGTTGGTTCTGACTCACAGCAACCCTGTACAGGGTTTCCAAGGCTGTAAATCTTTACGGGAGCAGAAAGCCTCATCTTTCTCCTGCGGAACAGCTGGTAGTTTCAAACTGCTGACCCTGAGGTTAGCAGACTGATTCCTAACCACTACGCTACCAGAGCTCCTTTGTAAATCTTTATGGGAGCAGAAAGCTTCATCTTTCTCCAGCAAAACGGCTGGTAGTTTCACACTGCTGACCCTAAGGTGAGCAGCCTGACTCGTAACCACTATGCTACCAGAGCTCCTTGCAGAGCCATGTACAGGCAACCAAATCTCCACCCATTGGATTGGCATCAATGACTTTATGTGGGGGTTTTCTAATTGAATTCCAATCCTTCGTAGCCTCGTGATTTTGCTTTGTCTCTTGTCACCAACATGCAGAGCAAAGTAAAAGGAAAACCCTGGTTGTCTAGGGATAGGTAAATGCAGTCAGGGTAAATGTTAGCTCCATAGAACCCTATGGAGTTACCACCTCTCACCATTTATGGCCTCTAATTATTTTTCTTAATTTATAATTAGCTAGCTCAGGTATACTCTTTAAATGATGTTTTCTTATTTTATCAGGCATTTAAAATAATATAGACACTCAGTTTGCCATACTTCCGGAAATAAAAATAAAAATTTGGAAAAGTTAAGTAGGCAGTGGCCTGGTTCCTTATATGTAAGTATGTGCATTGTATGATTCATGCATTAACAAAAAGTATATTCTTAGTACTTATTACATATTACTACATCAGTAAGCAGCTTTGATTATTATAAGTAATAATCAAAATCACATGAAAAAATAAAGCTTCAAAGAAAGCTGAAAAACAGCTGATTTCTATAAGAGACAGACTCATACTATAATGCTGTTGGAAAATGTGAGGTGAAATCTACATGATCTTCTGACTTATCACTGGAGAATGTGCCAAATCAAAAATTAAATGCACTGCTAGGAAGTTGATTCTGCCTCACAGTTACCGCGTAGGACAAAGTAGAACTGCCCCCAAAGGATTTCCAAGGATGTAACTTTTACAGACGCAAGCTGCTACATTATTCTCCCAAAGAGTGGAGGAAGGATGGGTTTGAACCACAGATCCTCTGATTAGCATTTGAGTGATTAACAACTGTGCAAACAGGGCAGTAATATTAAATATCTATTTATATGTACTTCCTTTCCCGCCATTATGTATCTTAATATTTTCACTTTTTATATTAATTCTTTCAGCAATATGACCCACTTTTTCACCCAAAATCATGCAGAATCCTAGTGCTATTTAAGGTTCAGAAAGACAGAGAAGAAAAATGATGCCCCCTACATCCACATATTCTTCCTTTCCCAACCACCAGAGTTTGAAAACCACTGCCACACAGAACATCAATAGAAGCACTCCAAAAATATTTTCTGAAAATTTATCAAAACAAACCTTTAAAATATAGGTGGTATATTTATGTAAGCATGTTAAAAATTTAAATTTTCTATCTAGAAAAAGATCAGAGTAGGAAACTGCACTTTAGACAAAATCCTTAATGATATAAGTCGTGAGCAGTAAGTCACTAAGGAATCCAGAACCTAGGAAATATTTTCCAAATATTTTATATTCTAGTGGTATCCCCAGCAACAATATTTTAGGAAGTGATCCAAATAAGCTTAAGACAAAAATATCACACACTGCTGTAGATTCTGACTCAAAGCAACCTTACAGGATAGAACAGAACTGGCCCATGGGTTTCCGTAAATCCTGAAGGAAGCTAGCTACCTCATATTTTTCCTTGATGCAGCTGGTGGATTTGAGTTGCAGACCTTCTGGTTCACAGCTGAGCAATTTAACCACTATGGCTATAGTAGAGTAAAAAATCGTAAGTATTAAGTCAAACAGAATTTAGTTAAAATTCCAACTTATCCACTTCCAGCCATGATGCTTAAGCAAGCTACTTAACCTCACCTTTTAGCTTCAGTGTTCTATTTCTTTAAATGATAGTAAAAATAGCATCGAAGGCCAACCATAGATTATGTGACAATACACATATAAATTGTACATACTCAATGCAGTTCTTAGCATCAAATTTGTCCCTTTCCAAGCAAGCATCTTAAAGTCACCAACACAAGCTCAGTAGCAGTCCCATGGGACATGGTAGTCAATTGGTACAACATAGTCCACAAAGACAATGCTATACATCCTACTTAGGTAAGTAGGGACTGGGATCTTGAAAGCTCATGAGTGGCCACCTAAAGTGCAAGTATTGATCTCTCCCTGTCCAGAGGGAAGGAGTGATGAAAATTCAAGGCACTTGGAAACAATTAGTTCAATGGAATAATGGACAAAGTGAGTATCAGTCTCCACCACCATGAGACCCCGGCTACCATGATCAACTGTTCTAAAAGAGATCACATTAATAAGGTTCAGGGTAGAGTGGAAGAAAATGTGGAACAAAACTCAAATTCATAAAAAAGACAAGGCTAACTTATCTGACAGAGACTGGCGGAACTCCGAAACTACAGTCCTTGTTCACCCTTCAGGTCTGGAACTTAACTCACGCCCGTGGCTCAATTTTCAGTCAATCAAAGATAGGTATAGATGAGGAACAATGCCAGTAAGGTACACATATCACAGAATGATCAACCATTTTAGACCAATAGGGCAGCATTTACCCAAGGACAAAAGTTCAGATGAGTTGTGAAAGGAGGAATGGAAACAAGAAACACAGGGAGAAAGGAGGATACGTGCTGAGGGGACTGCAACTGAGATGACATAAATTGTTGAATCTAAAACTTATGATCTGTTTTATAAACCTTCACTCAATTCACAATAAAAAGTTTACCACATAATAGAGAAAAAAGTAATATAAAATAGCTTGGTGGTTCTGTCCAAGTTCTTTTATACTAATCTTACTGATATATTACAAATCTTGAGCAGAGAAATAATCCAACTGAGTAACTACAATTAATGTTTTCCTTGCAGGTAAGACAGGGGGGAAAATAAGAATACAGAAATCCACACTTATTACCAATGGCATAAAAGACTGAATGGACTTGAAAGCAACACAATATACCATTCTCCAAGGTCACTGTAGATAGTGAGAAGAAATGGTTTTAAATTTTAACAATGAAGACTAGGAAAAGAATTTACATCAGATTACTATGGGAAGCTTTCAAATATCTACTTCATTAAACATCTTTAAAATAAGGCATTCTCATTTCTGTATTATATCTAACTGAAGTTCTTCCTAGACAGTAAGTCCTAGTAAGTGTGCTGTGACATACTGATGTGGAACAGGAAAAATATTATGCACAAAGTTCTGAATTTAGGATTTCCTCTAAATCAAGTTTATCAACCAAGGTAACATACTTCATCTCTAGGGGTATTGTAAATGTGTGTAAGGGTGGGGAAAGGGACATTTTGGATTTCTGATGATGACCCTGGGAAGAGTAAAGGAATTCTAATGACAATATTTGACCTAAAAGCTAAATGTCACCACTATACATAACATCCCATTTATCCCACTCTTCCATCTTCATCAAAAATCGTATAAATGTTCCCCTCCTCAAGAGAATCATGCCAGAACATGTTATCTAATCTTCGGAATAAGAAAATTCAAGGTTAATTTGGAGCTCTAAAGATACACAACTTGTACTTAAGGCAAACAGGTAAGTTGCCACCACTGTCTAAACAAGGTTCTTCACCTTGCACCTTAATTCATTACACTCAAGTACAGTCCTTTTCAAAGGCTTAGCATTCTCCAACAGTATGGTACTTCATCCTTACTTCTACTCCAAGCTTTCAGTTAGCAGATAAGAGAAAACAACTCCATTCCATTAAGGCATAGCAGATCAAAACTTTGTAAACATCCTTGGAACCTTGTATCCATAGATAGGGAAAGAGCTTTCCCTATCTATGTGTGAAATTTCTGTGTGGCACCACATGCACATTCTTATGAAGACTAAGTACACAGTCTTAATAAGACTCTTAAGAGTCTATGAACTTCGAGCATTAGAACAACTGCTCTTCTGAAAATTCGTGAGAACAAAACCAAAAAACTTTGATGATTCTTATGCTCAAAAATCTAACTGATTTTCATCATCTACAACATATATTTTAAGCTCTCTGAACATGTTAACCTGGAGTCCTGGTGTGGCGCTGTAGGATAATGGGTCAGATAGCAAAGTCGCTTGAACTGCAAGGTCGGTGGTTCAAGCTCACCAGCTGCTCCTTGGAAACCCTATACAGGGTCGCTATGGGTTGGAATCAACTCAATGGCACTTAACAACAACAACAAACATGCTAACCCAGGCTCTTTACAATGTAGCTATTAACCCCAACATTTTTCTGAAGCTATCCTGGTGGTTTTATGTACTTTTTAATTCTAACAAACCCAATTACTTACCACTTCCTCAAATACATCCTTCCCACTCTTGGTTTGACTCACAATTTCTTTTCTGAAACTCCTATATCCTCAACCATCAAAACGTTAATTATTCTTCACGATCCAGTTCAAATGTCACATTCAGAAAGCTTTCCCTATGTACTCAACCGAAATTAACACTTCCATAGCATTTTTGTACTTTTACTCTCACACTTGTCACATTCTACGAAAATCTAGCACTATCAGAATCTAACTAAAGGGCAGGAGTTGTGTCTTATGTCTCACTGTTATCACTAGTAAGTGGCATAGTACCTTACATAAATTAAGTGATCAATTTAAATATAAGGGGGCTTTAACAGTCTGTGGGGAAACGGAACGAAAACATAATAAATGTTTTTAATGAACTCTGAAATCCCCTTGTAGATATTAAATTTGACTCTTAAAATGAAAACTATGTGGAGCAAAATACCTAAAAAGATAAAGCAATTTCACCCCCTTAAACATACAAAATGGCCAGTCTAGTCCAATTATATACAAATTCATACCCATAAATTATTTCATATAAAAAGAAAGTAATTCGACGTGGAGCGATGGAGCAGCTGGGGACTTTAGATCCAGAGAGGGAGAACGACTATGTGCTGAAGACCCAGGGGGTGTGGGCGGCAGGCTTGCAGAGTATACCCTTTGGTTAGTTGATGATGCATGGAGGGGACTGTAACCATGGCAATGAGACGATATACGACAGTATGAATGTAAAACTAATGTTCTCCCATGTAATCTATCACATAATTCACCATAAAAGATTTAAGAAAAAAGAAAGAAATTCAATTAAGGGAAGTCGGTACAAAAAGTTAGCCTTAAAATAAATGAGTGTAAAAGTATTCTGAAAACTGTAAAACGTTATGCAAATACAGATTATATATATTCCACTATCTTTGAACACAGTATATGTCTTAACAGACTATTTCTATTCTTTAGCATAACTGTATTCACGTTTTCTAAATAAATTTGAAACAACTGATGATACTAAGATTTTAAAGACCATCAGATAATATGCTCATGTGAAACTGAAATCCTAAAAGTATGAAAAACATTTTTTTTCAATTTGGAAAAGTAAAACTTCCTATTTCATGATGCTATTATACAAAACTATCATAATAAAAAAGATTTAATAATTAAAACTTAAAAATAGATTATTTTGTCTAAATTCAATTTTCAATTTTATTCCTAGGAAGTTATTCACAAGATTCAGGGGTCGATAAGATCTCATCAACTGAGAGAAGATACATTTTACATAGTAACCTACAATAATGGAAAATACACTATTTTCTGAGCAGGAGAATTTACTTAATTTGAGCAGCTTCAGGATTACATCCTATTGAGCGAGTTACAGACAGATGTGCAGGGAGGGGATTATAAACAGCTTTTATTTTTTATAGCCTGCAACCTTCCAACAGGAGAGATGTTCTAATAACCATATTTATGCTGTTGCTGTTAAGTGTTATCAAGTCAGTTCCCACTAAGAGCAACTATGTGTAGGGTTCCCAATGAGTGGCTGCTGGGTTTGAACCACCCACGTTGTGGCTAGCAGTCTAGTGCTTATTATTACATAGCGCCACACCAGGACTAGCCAATAAGAGACATATGCTGATAGTTATTTGTGAGTAAATATTAGAAATGATTTATGCTTATACATTTTCGCTAGAAAAGATTCTTTGTATCTTGTTTTGTAAAAACATCAATAATTAGGAAACTTATATTTAAAAATATACAGACTGCATGAGGGGACTTCAAAGTTTACATACAGACTGTATTATCTTTTAATTCCATTTTTCATAAAAAATTTTAAGCCTTCTCATATTAACTAAAATACAAGTAAAATACAAAGCTCTTATATTACCAAGTGAAAAAAACTTATAATAACTCATGTTACAACTGACATGCTACAATGTTACAATCTGACCTGTAGAAAAGCTAGTTTCCATCCTTTGCACAACTTACATACTTTATTTAATCTTTCTCCGAAAAGTGAACTAAAGGGTAGAAAATAACACAAAGATATTCAGAATCGACATTTATATTGGGCATATTACAACACCCAGAAGAAAACATAATTCATGGTTGCAAATGTTATGATTTTAAAAGACAACCAAACCCACTGCTATGGAGTTGATTCCAACTCATAACAACCCAATGTGTGTCTAAGTAGAATTGCATTCTGCAGGGTTTTTAATGGCTGTGATTTTATAGAAGTAGAAAGGAGGGTCTTTCTCCCATAGCAATGCTGGGTGAATTCAAACTACCACTTTTCTGGTTAGTAGTCGAATGCAAACCAACTGTCCCATCCATAACATTAGCCTTCTATTTTATAAAGAATATTAACGAATATACTACATAATGGCATAATTAGAAGTAGAGTGTGCTAGTTTGGTAATCAGAAAACAGATTCTAGGTCTTTCCTTGTTCTTTCACTAAATAACTGTTTAATCTTTCACTAATAGATAATGGAAATGGTTTGTAAAAGCAAATACTTTCTACTGAATAAAAATATATATAATATTTATGTGTCAATGCTAATTTAAAAAGGAAATTGTGAAGGTTTAGAAATTGAAAATTCAAATATAAAAATTTAAGTGCCATATGAGCCAATAAACTTTTATTCTTTCATTTTAAATCAGATATTCTCAAATTTAAGATAGGCAAATAAGCAGTAAAGGATAGTTAATTATGTTAATAAAAGCATGATCACAACAGAAAAAGCATGGCTAATTACCCTCAGATTTTTGCTTCAAAACTGCTATGTTAATACTTTTTCTCCAATTATTTAGAATGCTGACATTAATAATCCTGCATGAACATTAGGAATATGGCTTACTATAAAATTATTAATATAATTACTAAATGATTCTAAAACTAGAGAGACTTTACTCTGGAAAGCCATATTATTATTTTTATAAAAAGGAATTCTATAATTTATAAAAATGTTCAAAAGTAGCGTCCAAAAGTGAAAATATAGAATTGTAAAATGGAAGCAGCACATTCGTCCTTTATGAGATTCATTGGCAAAAAAAAAAAAAAAAATCATGAAGTATCATGTAATTCTGTTTTCCAATTTCTTTTTTTAAAATCAAGTATAAAATTAAAAAGGGGATAGAAAGCCCTAAAGCTTCGTACACCGAAAGATCAAACTTCTCAGACAGTGGTTGTATATTCAGAAAAGGAAAGATCTTATTACTCAAACAACTTTTGAATAAATAATCCTTTGATCCATGTACCTCTAATTCATCCATCAAGGAAGGAAATGAATTTTAATACGATTAAATTGAGATTCTTTCTTAGAGAATATGAAAATACGGAGTAACTATTCATGAGGCTAGACAGTATTATTCTGTTAATCTTCTAAATTGATTGTTACAGCTCAAACCAAAATTTGATTATTTTAATGGTAAAACCTTCTAGAAATCAGGAAGTACAAAATATTAAGATCTTCAAATAGGCCATCAAATTTGCTTTTTAAAAAAATTTCTTACTGTAATGAAGTCATCCCTTTTAACCATTCTTCCTTGGTAAAAAATCCCATGCTTTCAGCCTCCAATTTCCACGCTAAAACTAACATAATAATCTGGAAAGAACAGAACATAAAGGGTAGGGGAAAAGTCAGCAGAGATAATCATGTCTATATTTACTATGGAGAGCATTTTTATATAACTATTTCCATCCTTTATTAAAGAATATAACCACCTCTGGAATTATTAACTACACAGAAATTAGAATGGACCAATTTCTTAAACGTAAAAAAGTTGGAACAATTTCTAAAAGTAGAATTTCTCTCATCCTATTACATATGACATTATCAAGAAAGAGAATAGTCCAACTTTAAATGATCAAAATATACCCGAAAATGCATAGTCACAATATTAAAACATGGGGAAAAAAATGCTTTATACAAGACTTACGTGTCTCAATTTTTGGAAATACACAGAAATATGCTCTACCCCACCTGTACTCCATTCTACTTAAGAAATAAAACATACATTTTCAGGTTCAACACCAATGTCTTCGCAAAACTTTTCCATTCCTTCTGGCCCTACAACTTCATCAGGACCTTCAAAGACAAAAATAGTTTATTTTATTGTTATAATTTAGCATCAACATAAAACATAAGCCATCTGTGAATAAACCAAACAATTTATGTTAAGTGCCATAAAATCAATTCTAACGCATAGCAACCCTTTCTATGGTTTCCAAGGAATGGCTGGTGGGTTTGCACCACTGACATTGTGATTAACATTTCAGTGTTTATCCTATAGCGCCACAACTTTCTGTAGGTAACTGGATTTGAATTTTTGAAATAACTTTGAAAAAATTAATATTTGCTTCAGTACTTAAAACTTGTAGATTTTGAAGTTTTCTTGGAATACAAATTCACAGTACCACATGAAATTATACAAATTTAAAAAAGAGTAAAACATTCCATTAATACCAATATCCAGTTTATAATAACTTGTATCTGCCTATTAGAAAAAAAAAATTACTGAGTCTACTCTGGTAGCGTAGTGGTTACAAACCAGGTCGCGAACCTTAAGGCCAGCAGTTCGAAACTACCAGCCGCTCAGTGGGAGAAAGATGAGGCGTTCTGCTCCCGTAAAGATTTACAGCCTCGGAAACCCTGTGCAGGGTCACTATGGGTCGGAACCAACTCGAAGGCACTTAACAACAACAACAAGAACAACTTTGAATAAGGTTCTTGGAAATGTAGAAACTAAACTTAAGTTTGTACCTTCTCATTCTTTCATAATATTAAGATAATCAGGGGGAGAATATTTACTTATTAAAGTAGGTAATTATCATTTTGAAATATTCTCAAATATGATTTAATTCTGAAAAAGATATACATAGTAAAGAAAACAATGAAAAGGACATTACTACATTTCATTTACAAAATGAGATATTTATTTTTCTTGCCATCATTGTTTTATATTAGACATTAAGATTTTAGTTACCACTATTTGGTAAAAAAGTTTAATCTCTCAACTGGACGCTGCTGTTGTTAAGTTCTGTCAAGTCAATTCCAACTCATAGAGACCCTGTATAGGATTTCAGGAGGGGCTGGTGGGTTTGCACAACTGATCTTGAGGTTAGTAGTCCAGTGCTTATCTTACAGAGCCTACGACAACTCAGCTGGTTATCTGCCCCAAATTAGCAAACTTATTTTACTCCCTTGTTTTTATTGTTGTTAAGTACCGTTGAGTCAGTTTTGAATCATAGCAACCCTGTACAGGGTTTCTGAGAAGTCGATGGTGGGTTTGAACTTCCAACCTTTTGTTACAAAATTCAATGCTGACTCTTCAACGCCACACTAGGACTCCGTTACTCCCATAGTACCTGTAAATTTAACTCAATACAGCAATTCTGTTACTTTTACAGTTTTATCAGACTCCCCAAATACAATAATTACATTAGTGCCAAGTCTGTTCTGTGGCTGTGTAATACTAAAACAAGCTTTACAACAATATGAAATGACAGACATGTATTTACCATTCTGGCCTTTTGAAAATACCGTCTAAAAGGTGAAGAGGATGATAATTACCAGAGACTTACACTTCCTAATATATTCAGATGATTTTTTTTATGAGCATGATAAAAACTTACAAAAAAATAAGTATTTTTGTTATTTATCTCTATTTTGAAATGTGGCTTGCATGGGGAAAAAAAAAACATCAAATAAAAAAGTTTATTAGAGGAAAACAAAATTGTCTTCAACACAAGATAGGAATATGTTCTAAATGTCTGTCTAAATTGCAATGAGAAAGCAGACTTGTTACTAGTTAGCTGAAGAACGATGTCAAGAAACATCAGTAACAATTATAAAATTTAGTCCCCACCCTTAGAAACTGGGAAGAATCCATTTTACTTAATAATCAAACTTTTATTAGAATCAAGTCAAATTACATTATATACAAACATAGAACATATGTTATCGTTAAGTCTAGTTGGTGGGTTTGAATTGCCAATGTTGCAGTTCATAGTTCAGTACTAATCCTATAGCATCACACCAGGACTCCAAATACTATAGTTGTTATTAAGTGACACCGCATAGGTTCCAAGTAGATTCTATCTAACAGTGATGCTATAAATAGGGTTCCTAAGGAGCAGCTAGTAAGTTTGAACCACCAACCTTGCAGTTAGCAGTCCAGTGTTTATCCCACAGCACCATGCCAGGACTTAAAGAAGTATTATAGGAGTCCTGGTTTGGCGCTGTGGGCTAACGCATCATACTGCAAAGTCATGTGAACTGCCAGGTCGGTGGTTCAAGCTCACCAGCTAGCTGCTCCTTGTAAACCCTGTATAGGGTCACTATGAGTAGGAATCGACTTGACAGCACTTAACAACAAAGTAGGACTATGTAATTCGAAGTATAATTTCTTATAGAACTTAAAAGTGTCCTTTTAAATTTCCTGATTTAATTTTTTTAAATTATAACCATAAAGAAATGTTCCTAGCTATATTTTCAAGGCCTAAATCCATGTTAGTTATAGCAGATGCTGGGGGAGGGAAGGCAGGTGCTCCATCAGTCACACAGTCCCTTCAGCATAAGCTACATAAAACAGTTGTTAATTTGGGGAACAGTGTTATAAAAACACACTAGTCAATCAGACGTTATAATGCTATTATTCTTTCAAAAATAATAGCTAACATTTATTTAATTCTGACTATATGCCAGGCAATGGTGTATGTAGGGTGACTATGAATCAGAACCCACTCAACAGCACCTAACAATAACAGCAGCAAATATGCCAGGTACTGAGTTTTACATGGCACATTTATTATTTCCATTTTAATAAGGGACATTCCCATTTTAAGCTGGAATAGTTACTGCTTATGTGGCAAACAAGTGATTCTTCTCTGTCAATCAGGTCCCTGCCAAAAGTCATCTCCACTAAGGAGTTTTCACTAGCCATTCTACTGAAAGTCCATCACATCCCCAATATTCCATTACTCTCCATCCCTGAACCCAATCTCTACAGTCTATAATTATCTTGCCTATTTAACTATTGTTGACTGTTGTCCATCCTAAAGGGCAAGTTCCCCATGGGTAGAGGTCTTGTTTTACTTTTTCAACAAGATCTGCAAATCCCTAGAACACAGTGTCAGACACATAAGGTGTTGTTAAATGCCACTGAGTCAGCTGCGACTCATAAAGAGACACACAAGTACCTGATAAATATTTATTGAACAAATCATGACCTTAAGTACAGTTTTCTCATCTATAAAAAGGGGACAACACCATCTACCTACTAGAATGACCAAAAGAAAAACTGATACAATTAGCACAATTCCTGAAATAACAGAAGCAAATATCATATTGGCTATTAAAAAAAAAAAAATGCAGGAAATAAATTATTTTATAATTTTTACTTGCTAATCTTTTAGAAACTAACCTTATGCTACCCAGAAAAGTCTGAGGCAAGGTAATACAAGTAGATTGAAACCAAAAAATTTTACTAATTACTTTTATGGTACTTAGTAACCTCTACAAGTGAACTAAAGTGAACTGAAATACGTGATCTTCTGAATCTATATCACACACACCAGTGAAACTTATACTTTGAATAACAGGGTCAGCACTTTAAATAGAGGTCAATAAAAAAGTAAATTATCTTAATTTAGATTGGGTTAGTGGTGGCCTTGGGATGCCACTATAGCATTTTTCCCCTACAAAGAATATTTGTTTTCTTACTAATAATTTTTAGTTTGTATTTTTAAGATTACTTGACTGATACCCAAAGTAAAGTCACTGTCTTCCCCAAACAGTCTTACTCTCCATGGATTTAGCTTAAAGTGGACTTCAAGTACAGTGTATACGTCACTAAGTATAAGGCAATGAGGACATACACTGTTTTTCAACGAAGACTCTGAAAACGATAGTGATCAAAACAAAGCAAACATAATCAGGGAGGCACATAAGAGAAAGGAAACAAGGAAAAGGAATGGAGGTGGCTTTAAAGGCATCAACTCCGTAAGGACCAAAACCATTCCAAGGGATCAAAAAAATGTCAAATGTGCTTGTGGAAAAAGTTGGTAGCAAATGAGAAACAAATATTCTTTTTATTATATTTGCTTAACTCTTCAGCCTTATTCCTGGTATTGATTTCTACCGCTAAGCTGTACCACTACTTTGGACCTACAGCTTTTTCCACCTCTTATAGTCAAGTTAGTGCTACCAGGAAGCATTCCCTGACACTTCCAAGGCTATGGTAGATATTCCCTCCATGAACTTTTATATTGTATCTCCCTACTAAAATAGAATTATCACACTGTATTAAAGTCAGGTTGTTTACTTTCTTATTTATGTATTTTGAGTAGAGCTGAATGGCAACATTAAAAAGGTGAATATCTTGTGCAATGACTTATTTGAGTTTTAAATCTTTTACTAATTGTCTCCCAAAAAGTTTCAGAAAATGTTAATTTCTAGTTCAGAAAAAAAACATAACATTGAATAGAAAAAAGTAAAAACTATAAAGTAGAAAATGTTTAATTACCAACTTAGCGTTTTCCAAGAGCCCTGGTGGCACAGTGATTAAAGCACTCAGCTGCCAATTGAACGGTGGGTGGTTCAAATTCACCAATAGCCCCACAGGAGAAAGATGTGGCAATCTGCTTGCTTTGGTATATATTTATATACCCTTGGAAACTCTAGGGGCACTTCTACTCTGTCTTTATCGGGTCACTATAAACCAAAATTGACTCAATGGTAATGGATTTCATTTAGGGATTTGGGTTTCCAAAACGCTGACTCTACTTTAGTGACTGGATATAAACAAATCAGTTAACCTCTTTGTTTCCCAACTTTATTAATAGTAATCGAGCTTCGCCTCTGCTTCAAGTCAAACACTATTGCTACAAAAACACAGAAATTTTTATCAAACAAAAATATAAAAATATGAAGCTACTGTGTCATGATATATCCTCCATCTAGGTTGATACATTATGAAGTTAGTGTTCCCATCCCTCTAACCTTTTCTTAAAGAATTCTGCACTCTTGTTACTTACACATCAAAATGGCAGTTTTGACATCCTCAAGAAGTCAAAATCATGCTCCTTTTAATTGTTCTTTTAGCTATGGAACAAAAAGAAGTGTGAAACAGGGTCGACAGGGAGGAGAACTTAAGACGTTGGCTACCCAAAATGGGGGGACTACAAAGGCTAGAAGTGACTGGCTTACAAGCTTTCAATAGGGAACCTAGCTCCAGAGGATACAGGGAAAGGTAGAACCTCCACTGAATTGTTTCCAACCTGTCTGGATGCGGTTAATAAAAGGTGAGGGGAAAAGGACTCCTCTGGTTCAATAGGGAATGATTGCTATCAGGTCTGATAGTGAGTGTTGGAAAGGTAAATGTAAATGTAAATATCTGGTAACAAAAGGAGTGGAGCAGCTGATTTTACAGTCCAGGATTGGAGATCCCTGGAACCATGAAGGGAGAAAAGCGAAGTGCAAGACCGTGTCTGGAGAGGCAGTGACACTAGGGATGGAGGCAGAGATGATGACATGGACAGGAGTGGCTAGGGACTCTGGACTCAGGGAGGGAGAGGGGTCATGTGCTGGTGGCCGGGGGGCAGCCATGTGGAGTATAGCCTTTGATTGTTTGATGATGTATGAAGAAAACTGTGAACATCGCAGTGAAACAAAGTACGATAGGATAAATGTAAAATAACGTTCACCCATGTAAACTAACACATAATTCACAATAAAAACTTAAAAAAAGGTGGTGGTGGGGGACGGGACCACATTAACCTAAGAAGAGTTGGGAAAGGAGGAATGGAAATATAAATCACAGGGAGGAAGAGCAATAACTGATGTTCCAAGGAGGTGACTGCAATCATTGTGATGAAGGATATGATTTGTTGAATGTAAAACTGATGATCTGCTCTGTAAAACTTCACTCAGTTCACAATAAAAACTTTAAAAATGAAAAAAAGAAAAAAGTATGATGGGGCAAGATCAGGGCTTTAGGGTGGATATGGTAAGGTTTCCTAATGAAATTCTCATAGGACAGGCTTACCACCTTGAAGAATAAGCAGGTGGTGTCATGATGGGAAAAAAAAAAATAAATAAATTCCTCTATACAACTCTCCTGTCCTTTGTCTCACTAATTCAGTTTCCATTTTCTTAAAAACTTAATAAGCCCATGTAATCATCCTATGTCCTTAAAAAAATCTACTAACGGATTCTTTGGGATCCCAAAAATTCATCACCATAACCTTCTGAGCTGACCCCTTGGTCTTGAATTGAACTAGACCAGCAGATCCCTTCAGAAGCCACTGTTTTGATTTTACCTGTTTCCGAAGGTACTCTAATGAGACTAATACAAGTGTATTATTGAAAGAACTTGTCTGCAGATATCTATAGATAACAGAAACATACTTAAACACATTTTGGTTGTAATAAACTTCTGCACGTATGAACTGGAACCCTAGTAGCAATACTA
The DNA here is from genome assembly GCF_000296735.1 of Chrysochloris asiatica. Taxonomy (NCBI): domain Eukaryota; kingdom Metazoa; phylum Chordata; class Mammalia; order Afrosoricida; family Chrysochloridae; genus Chrysochloris; species Chrysochloris asiatica. Next base: position 11,028,734 of record NW_006408526.1, read on the forward strand.
TTTGACTTATCCTTGTATATATTGATTATATAGTTAATGAAATATCAGCTTGAAAAGACATCAAATTCTTAGCCTACCTACAGCTCTCAGTCTAGACCCTGAAAACTCAGCACATACCATTAATACATACCAGACCTGTAATAAACTGTTAAATGAACTAAAAAAAAAAACTTTTAAAAAGCATATGACTGATATCTTTACACATTAAATTCATTACCTGCATACTCATAAAACCAAGCCAGGCACTTCTTGCTTGAAAAATGTTCTTCTCCACTTATTAGTCTAGCAGGAGGTTGGGATCTGCAATAACTTAGAAAACACACAAATGTCTAAGATTTTTATTAGGCCTCAATTCTTAGTGAAAAACTAAATTCAGCATGTTGTTGTTAAGTGCCATCGAGCTCATCCCAACCCATAGCGGCCCTATACAGGGTTTCCAAGGAGCGGCTAGTGAACTTGAACTGTCATCTTGAGTTTCAAACTGACTTTGCAATCCAGTGCATTAACCCACAGCACCAAACCAGGGCTCCAAAACCACCTCAGTTCAAACTAAACAAAGTTTGTTTTTTGTTTTTTTTAAAGAGCTAGCATTATAGACCAAAAAGGAGGTGTATTTGAAGATGTTTACAATTAAAGACAACAGACTATAAACATACAAGTTTCTGGCTAACAAACCCAAATGCTACTTTTCCCACAATTAAATTCCCAAACCATCAACTGACATTACTTCATCAAATTTCAGAGACAAATGGTCTCAATGCAGGACTGACAGTTGAGAAAGTATAAACATTTCCTGAAACTGATTTGCCTGGAAATTATTTTGGTATACAACAGATAACCTCCAAACATTTTGAAAACAAAATCTTACAAAGACTATTTTGATAATTAACAAATAAGTATTTCAACTTTAGATAGATATTATCTACCAAACGTATACAGATTTTTTTAAACAAAAAATTATTTAGGACCTAAGAATATAATTAGTGTTTACAGACTGTTTTTAAGTAAAAAAAACTCTTTAAAGTTAATAGTTCAAATAATTGGGTCAATGCTATTCAATTCCAGTCTGTTTATTTTTAGGACATACTTTGACAGTTCAGCTATTTTAATGCATTAATTTAAAATGTTTTAATATATTCACTTTTTTCCAGTCAAATAAATGCCCAATATCTCATCCTATCAGCGATGTACAATTGCAACTGGTTGCATCTTGTTACTATGCAAAATTACCCCAATTTCAGTATTTGAAAATGAAATTTGTAAATAATCTGAATACATTATACGTTTAAGATAATCAAATGTTAAGAGTATGCTTCATAAAAGTATGAACTAACAGAGAAATTATGTCAAATCCCAATGCGCAGTTAAGAAATATAAGAAAAAAGCATCACCTTTCACATTAATAGTCCTAGACATACTCTTAAATTCCATTGCAAAAACAGTAATGAAAGAAAAAATTCAACCAATTACAAAAGGGAAGATGCTGAGTAAACAAACCATCTACCTTACATCTTAATAGATCTCTCTTTTAAGGAGAGCTTTATCATTCTTTCCTCCTTACAATTCTTTCATTTAAGGGCAACATCTGAAGCTGTCATATTGTGTCAACCACTGATAAAGCTGCTAAGGAAATTAATAAAAGAAATCACTTCTCACACCTAAATTGCAATGACTTTATTTTGCGCAGCATACAACGTTGCTGTGAAGCCTCAATGATATGCTGCAACGGGATACAGTTGCTTTGTTTTCTTTATCTCCAGGAGGATACAGAGCACAATAGCTTTCAGATGATTATTAATATTTATATTGAAAGCTAACAGCATCCGGAATGCTACAAAACAAAGAATATGCCGTCTTTCCAGCTCCATACAGAGGGGCTTGGCACAGGTGAAGGCACTGATACCTTCACAGACTGGGACTTACAATGTAAAAGGCTCTTGTTGGAATCGTCCGGATTGGACTACTCCAAATACTAAATGTAGAAGCCAATTATAGCACAGGGCAGTTGTCAAGATTCCTCAAGCTGTGCTCTTTTCCTTACATGATATGTAAAGAAACCCTAGAAGAGCTGGGAAGATGTGGAGGGAAGAAGGAGTAGGGGTTAGGAGAAATGACAATTCAAGTCCGCATCCCCATGTCTCACCCTCCCGGGCTTGCAGACTCGAAAGTGGGGCGACTCTTCCAGTCCCCCCCGTGAGCGGCGGGGCGCACACATGCGCGAACACGAGGTCGAGAGAGGAGCCTTGCAGTGCTCTGCACCTACCACCTAGGTGGATCAGAGGGGCCTCACTTCTTGACGCCCGCGCCGCAAAGGTCTGGCCCGCCTCCTTCTGCTGCTCTCCAGCGAAGGAGGAAGGAGGAAAGCTTGAGTGGTTGGGGGAGGTGGTACCTGGAGATTTTACACTTCTTGAGGCCTCCGTCTTCCGCTACTGCCGCTGCCACCCCGGGGGATTTTCTCTTCTTCTTCACCGGCATCTTCCGCCCTCCCCGGCAGGGCGGGTAGGGGAGCCGGGGAAGGGGATCACTGTCCCCTAGGGGCCCTTCAGCGCTGGCACCCGGTTCCCAGAAACAGCAGCAGGCGGAGAAGCAGAGTCTACAGCCAGAACCAGCGTGGCCCAGTCCAGCCGCCACTCACTACCAGGTCTCTTTCTGGTCCTTCTCTGCCTGGGACAGTGGTGGCTCCTTGCCGGTAGACTGCAGTTCCGTTTCGTCAGGAGGAGATAACACAGACAGCGCGGCACCTCCACCAGTCACAGGCTCGGAGAGCAAGAGGCTAATCCTCACCCGGATGCGAATCGCACTGAGCCGGAAGTGACGCAAGGCGCTAAGCAGGTTGCTGGGAGGGGCGTAGCTCTGACTGGTCCCGGCTTGCCTTAGTGGGGGCAAAGCTTCTGGGTCTGTGCATCAGTGGAGAAATCTATTTCTTTTGGCTCAGTGACCGTCTTCGGTTGCTCAGGGTATCCCGACCTTTACCTTGATGCTTCCTCCCAGTCATCATCCAGAAATATTTTTTGAAACTAATACTCTGCGGGGATATGAAAAATAACGTGGTCAAGTAGATCAACTTCAGTTCTGAGCTCTTCTACACGTTGTGTTGTTAACACCATTAAATGCATAGTCACCCGCTACCCTGTGTGCTTTCTTTAGGGACCTGCGTTCAGCTTCTCAGATTCCTCTCCCTCCCCATCGTCTCTGACTTACCACTTTCTCCCCGATTAAAATTTCGCTTACTATTTTTATTTTCTCAGATCTCAACGCTGGTAAGAAACAGTAACAATAGGCGTTAAAATATTACTGACTTGGTAGAGAGGAATTTGAAGTACAGTTCTAGGGGCCCTTCCCTGGCACTGTTGTTGCTGTGAAGTGCCATAGTCAGTTTCGACTCAAAGTGGCCCTGTATAGGGTTTTCAAAGAGCGCCTGGTGAGTTTGAACCACCTACCTTGCGGTTCAAACCGACTTTGCAGTTCAGCGCATTTAACCCACAGCGCCACACCAGGACTCCTATACTATCCCCAAACATTCTGCCTTCTCTAAGTGGAAATATTGTTTATGCACAAGGGTTATTGTATGTAAAGATGACATGAGACAAAAACCTACTGCCATCCAGTAAATTCCAATTCATAGGACCCTGTATGCAGTTTGATGCTGTAAATCTTTAGCTCAGCAGAAAGTCTCAGCTATCTCCTGAAGCTGCAGGTGGTTTTGAATTTTGGACCTTGTAGTTTGTAGTCCAGTGCTTTTCCTACAGCGTCACCAGGGCTCCTTAAAAATTATATGTTGTTGTGAAGCGCTGTGGAAGGGGTTCCGACCCTGTGTAGGGTTTTCAAGGAGCCACTGGTGATTTTGAACCACTGACCTTGTTTTTAGCAGTCCAGTCCTTATCCTACAGTGCCACACCACAACTCTATTACATAGTGGAAAATTATTTTAGTCATTATGTGTAAAATAAGCTTACCTCTGTAAACATCATTTTATTATTACTTGATTTTGTTGTTAGGGGCCATCAAGTCCTTTTCAACTCACTGCATCCCATGTGACAGTAGAACTATCCCATAAACTCTTGAAGGCTGTAACCATTAGCAGATCGCCAGGTCTTTCTCCTGTGGAGCTGCTGGGTGGGTTAGAATTGCCAGCTTTTTGGTTCCAAAGGACTAAAAATATCTTCAATTTTATTTTTATATAGTTTTAGTTTTGGTGAAATTATCTATACCATAGTAGCCTTTGTTGTTCTTGTTAGGTGCAATGGCGTGGTTCCAACTCACAGTGATCCTATTTACAACAGAACGAAACACCATCATCACAATTATTTTTTATGATTGAGCCCATTTTTGCAACCACTGTGTTATTCCATATTGTTGAGTGTCTTCTTCTTTTTCAATGACCCTCCACTTTGCAAAGTTTGATGTCCTTTCAAAAGGACTAGTCCCTCCTGCTAACATGGCCGAAGTATATGAGACAAAGTCTCTCCATCCTTTCTACTAAGGAGCATTCTGGCTGTACTTCTTCAGAAATTTGTTTGGGTTTATTTTTTGGCGATCCATGGTATTTTAAATATTCACCAACACTACAAATCAAATGTGTTATTTCTTCTCTTGTCTTCCATAGTCGTTGCCCAACTTTCATATGTACATGGTGGTGATGGTTATGTGATGAGGAGTTGGTTCTGACTTATAGTGACCTTGTATAGGGTTTCTTGAGGTTGTAAATCTTTATAGGAACAAAAAGTATCATCTTTATTCCTCAGAATGGCTGGTAGATACAAATTGTTGACCTTGCAGTTAGCAGCCCAGTGGTTAACCCACTAAGCTACCAGAGCGCCCTCATTGGATGCATATTATGTGATTGGAAATACTACAGTTTGGTTCAAGCTCACCTTAGTCTTCATTGACATCTTGGCTCTTTAAAACTGTGAAAAGGTCCTTTGCCGCAGGTTTGCCTAATGCAGAACATCCTCATTTGATTTCTTAATGGCTGCTTCCATGAGCATTGACTGTCAATTCAAATAAAATGAGATTCTTGACAGCTTCAATCTTTTCTCCTTTATCATGATGTTTATTGAACCAGTTGTGAGAATTTTCATTTTCTTTACATTGAGTTGCAATCCCTACTAAAGGCTATATTCTTTGATCTTCATGAGCAAGTGATTCAAGTCCGCTTCACTTTCAGCAAGCATGGTTGCTTCACCTGCATATTGCAGATTGTTAATGAGCCTTCTACCAAACTGGATGCCATGTTTGTTTGTTTTTTCCATATAATCCTGCTTCTTAGCTTATTTACTCAGCATACAGATTGAATAAGTATGGTGAAAGGATACAACCCTTACACACACCTTTCCTGATTTTAACCTCTGCAATATCCCCTTGTTCTGTTCTAACAACTGCCTCTTGATCTATGTACTGATTCCTCATGAGGACAATAGTGTTCTGGACAATTCATTCTTCACAATGTTATCCACAGTTTGTTATGACCCATGGTCAAATGCCTTTACATAGTCAATAAAGCACAAGCAAACATCTTTCTGGTATTCTCTACTTTCAGCCAATATCCATGTGACCTCTGCATTGATATCCCTCATTCCACGTCCTCTTCTGAATTCAGCTTGAATTTTTGGCAGCTCTCTATCGATGCACTGCCACAACCATTTTTTAATTCTCTTCGGGAAATTTTTACTTGAATGTGATATCAATGATTGTTCAATAATTTCCATATTTTGTTGTGTCACCTTTCTTTGGAATAGGAGCAAATAAGAATCTTTTCCAGTCAATTGGTCACGTAACTTTTGTGGCATAGACTAGTGAGTGTGTTCATTGCTGCATCAGTTTGTTAAAACATCTCAATCTGTATTCTGTACATTCCTGATGTCTTGGTTTCCACTAATGTCTTTAGTGCATCTTGAACTTCTTCCTCCAATACCATTGGTTCATGATCATATGCTATCTCTTGAAATGGTTGAACACGAACCGATTCTTTTTGGCACAGTGATTTACCTTGCAGTTTTCCTTCATCTTCTTTCTGCAACGTTCAGTTTTTTTGCCCATAGAATCTTTCAATATTGCAATCCAAGGCTTAATTTGTTCTTAAGTTCATTTAGCTTCAGAAATGCCAAATGTGTTCTTCCTTTTGGGATCTCTAACTCCAAGTCTTAGCACATTTTTTCTTAATACTTTACTTCGTCTTATCAAGTTGTCCTTTGAAATTTTCTGTTCATCTCCTTTCTTCCATTGGCTGTAGCTACTCTGTGTTCAAAAGCAAGTTTCAGATTTTCTTCTGGTTTCTTTCTTTCCTGTCCTTAAAATGACCTTTTTGCTTTCTTCATGCATGATGTTCTTAATATCATCACCATCTCTTTTGGTTTTTCAGTTGTTAATGTCTAATGCATCAAATCTGTTTTTTAGATTATCTCCAAGTTTAGGTGGGATATGGTGGTGGTGGTGGTAGTTATGTGCCGTGGAGATGGTTCTGACTCAAAGTGATACTGTACAGGGTTTCTGAGGCTGTAAATCTTTATGGGAGCAGAAAGCCTATATACTCAAGGTCATATCGTGGCTCTCATGGACTTGTTTTAATTTCTTCAGCTTGAGCCTGAACTTGCATATGAACAATTGATGGTCTGTTTCGCAGATGGCCGGTAATCTTATTTTGGCTGATGATATTGAGCATCTCCATCGTCTCTTCCCTCACATGTAGTCTGTTTCATTCCTATTATTCCATCTGGAAATGTGTATGCGTATGGTGGTGGTGGTTATGTGCCATAGAGTCTGTTCTGACTTATAGCGACCTGCACAGGGTTTTTTGAGGCTGTGAGTCTTTATAGGAGCAGAAAGCCTCATCTTTCTCCTGCAAAACAGCTGGTAGTTTCGAACTAGCTAGACCCTGAGGTTAGCAGTCTGAGTCATAACCACTTGGCTACCAGAGCTCCTTTGTATGTGCATCATAACCATTTATGGTGTTGAAAAAGCTCAAGTGCCAGTAACTGGTTTAAGATGGACTCAACCTCCAACAGGCCAATCAGTGGTAATAACACTTAATGGAATTATCAGGAAGCAACTTTATTTCCTTCTGGACTTAAGAGGATGTAGAGGATGAAGCCAAAACTCAGAAGAAACCAGTCAATCAGAAAGGATGACAACCAAGGATAACAATTATATAATGAACCTTGAATTCATATTGAAGTGCCATATATCACTACTGTTCAGGTCACATAACTATACTTGAGTTCACCTCTTGCAGACATAGGCACTAAATACAGGTTGATACAAATCCCTCGTGTGGGATTTGACTGAAATTTTGTGATACATTGGACATTCGAAAAGGTTCACCAGGGAAAACTACAGGAGTTCCTTGGTGGTACAGATATTAAATGCGTGGCTAGTAAATGAAGTCTGATGGTTCAACTCCATCCAAAGGCATCTGAAGAAAGACCTGATCATCTTCCAAAAAATCAAAGGAGCATGGGTCTAGTCTGACAAAAGTGGGATTGCCAGAAGTCCAAGTCAAATCTATGGTAACTAGTTTGATTCTATTTTCTTTTTTGGTAAAAGCATACAATTGTTTTTTGCTTATACTTCACTATAGCCAATTGTGTTTCTAAAGATGGTCACAATATAATATCTTTCAGTACACACGTTCTTTTGGAATCTTGCCTCTCCCCACAAATTAAAGCTTCTTACCCATAAGATTGATTCTCTACTTTAAAGCCATCTGTATGAGATGTAAAGGTCCACAATTACTCAAAAACAAAGATAAGAAAATAAGGGTACAGAGAAACTAAAGGACTGGAAGTGGAACAAACAGAATATAAAGAGAATGCTGCCACATTCTCTTTATAAACGTCACAAATGTCATGGAACAATTTGTGTGGAAATTTCCTACCCTCCCTTTCAGTAAGAAATTGCTGTAAAAATCTACAGAAGATTTCATTCTTTCCCTGTCTATCAACCAGATTCAAGTGATTTAAAATAGAATTACATAGTCCTACAAGATGGCCTAGTGTGTTGCTGTAGAATAAGCACTGGACCACAAGATCAGTTTGAACCACAGGTTGGCAGTTAAAACCAACCAGCCACTCCTCAGAAACCCCATACAGGGTTGCTATGAGTTGAACCAACTCAACAACACTCAACAACAACAACAAGATGGTGGAACAATAAGATGCAAGAAGTCTGGATCCCTGAAACATCACATGAAAAACTGCCTGCCAAATACCAATTGTGCTGTCTAATAGAAGAGAAATGAAGTTCTCTTCTGTTAGATCACTGAAGTTTTTGGGTTATTTATTGTAACATTTGCCATACCTTGACTGTACCTGTCAGGGCAAAAGTCATAGAAGAAACCTTTTTTAAACAAAAATATCAAAATGTGAAAATAATGTTTCTTAACAGGTCTTTCACCTATAGACTTCTGAAGGCATTGTTTCCATCTCTCTAACTCTTTCCTGAAGAATTCTGTGCTTTTCAATTTCAACATCAAAAAGGTAATTTTGACATCCTTGAGGGACTCAAATTGCGTTCCTCTGAAATTCTCATTGAGTTGGGTAATAAAAAGATGTCTGAAAGAGCAGGATTAGGGTTTTAGAGTGGAAGGGGTAAGGTTTCCCCAGGGAATTCTCATAGGAAGCTCTTACTACCATGAAAGAATGAGCAGCTGCACTGCCATTAGAGAACAAAATTCCTCCGCACAACTTTCCTGGCCTTTTCCTTAGCAGTGCAGTTTTCAATTGTCTTAAAACTTCCTCAAAGTAAGCCCCTATGATCGTCTGTGTTCTTTGAAAGAAAACCCATCAAGATTACACTTCCAGAATCCCCAAAAAGAAGTATCCATAACTTCCTGAGCTGACCTCTTACCTTTGATTTTAATTGGCCTAACCAATCCCCTTGGAAGCCTTTGTTTTGACTGGACCTTGACCTTTGGATCATATTGGTAAACCCAAGACTAGTCCCTGGTTATGATTCATTACATAAAAATCATCTTCCTTAGCTTCGATGTTTCTTAAAAGGCTGATGGAAGGATCAGTTCTTTGAGCTAGCCGATCTTCACACACTTTTCAGTTCCTTTTATACAGGCACCCTAATGAAATTAGGGAGTCCTGGTGTGGCACTGTAAATGCACCAGACTGCAAAGCCATTTGAACTGCAAAGTTGGCAGTTCAAGCTCACCAGTCGCTTCTCAGAAACCTTATGCAGGGTCACTATGGGTTGGAAGTGACTCAACAGCACTTAGCAACAACAGCAACAACAATGAAATTAAGAGTCCTGGTGTGGCACTGTAGGATAAAGCAATGGACCACAAGGTCGGTTTGAATGGCAAGGTCAGTGGTTCAAATTCACCTGCCTCACCTTGGAAGCTCTACACATGGTCACTATGAGTCTGAACCAACTCAATGGCACCTAACAACAACAACAACAACAAAAAGACTAAGAAAAGGAAACAATGGCGCTGTAGGGTCAACATTGGACTGCAACCCACAAGATGGACATTTCAAATCCACCAGCTGCTCCTTGGCAAACCTATACAGGGTTGCTATAAGTTCAAGTTGATCTCACGGCACTTAACAACAACCAGAACAATGAGAGGAAGACAAGTAGACAAGAGTATTTTTGAGAGAACTTGTCTGCAGCCACTCACTGATCCCAGGTCATAATTATTGTGGCTGCTCTTAGGTGCCATAGGGTCAGCTCCAATTCACAGCAACTCGAGGTAGGTTTTTTGAGAAGTGGCTGCTGAGTTTGAACCAAAAACATGTGGTTAGCAGTCCAGTGCTTATCCTACAGTACCACACCAGGACTCCAAATATGTGATTAAATACACTTTATTTGGAATAAACAGGTGCATGTATGAACTAGTAGCAATACTTTTTAATTTATGCTTGTACTATAATAACTTTGGACATATTGTCCGGACTTTGGACATATTGCCCGGAGGAAACAATCGTTGGAGAAGGATGTCATGCTGGGTAGGGTGGAGGGTCAGAGAAAAAGAGGAAGACCCCCAACGAGATGGATCAGCCAGGTGGCATCATTGATGGACTCAAGTGTGGCAGTGGTAGTGAGGTTGGCCCAGGATCGAACATTGTTTCGTTCTGCTGTGCGTGGGGTCGCTATGAGTCAGTTCCGATTCGATGGCACCTGACAACAACAACAACAATAATAACAAATGAATCCAGTGTCTTAATTTCCAAGTATAACAAATAAACATTTCTTGTTCATGGTAGGCCAGTGAGATTATACTCATCATGGCTATTCAGGGATCCAGGCAAATAAAATCTTTGTCTTCACATATGCTTTCATAGTCATGATGACAGGTGGAAGGGTCCATGGGAAAAATCTTACAGTGCCTTTTAAGTTTTCATACACATGTGATATATCACTTCTATGTACATCTCAAAGACCAAATCAAGTTAAATACGGTCATTTGTTTCTTTAAAAAGGACAAGGAGGTACTCTGTGCCAAGAAGGAAGGAAGCTGGGAATATTTGGCAAACAGCTGTAACAAGTACCACATAAACACAAACCTTGATGCTTGGAAAGAGAAACTAAGTACTTCACACAGAAACTAAAGTATGTGATATAGAATCAGTGGTCAGGGTAGACATCAGGGAAGCAGACTCTACGACTGGATAATGGGAGATACTTAGAGTGCTTTGTTAAAATAGCTAGTAAAAACTGTAGGAAAATTCAGAAAGAATTTGGAAGGTAGACCATGAATCTAAGAGACTCAGGGAATTAGTTGGAAGCCAAATTATAGTGTGTGTTGGCTATTGGTGGTTGCCTTTAGCAAGATATTACAAGAAAGAGATAAGATCGTATGAGAGTGGCTTTTCTAGCAGAGAAAAGGGTACTAAGAAAGGAATTACAGACATCACGGACTTTATAGACTTAAAAATGATGACTGTTCCTCTTTCTGTTAAGTGACATTGAGGCAGTTCAAACTCAATGTGATCCTTCATAAGGTTTCTGAGGAACTTTTGGTAGGTTTGAACCACCAATCATGTGGTTAGCAGTCCAGTGCTTAACCTACAGCGCCACACCAGGACTGTTCTTAGGACCTAAGCAATAGAGACTGAAAAGTTTTGAGGGGCAGAGGTACTAAAAACTGCTCAGTTATTATTATTATTATTTTTTAAGGTTTTTATTATGGATTGAGTGAAAGTTTACAGAGCAAATCATCAGTTTTACATTCAACAAATCACACACGTTGTTTCATTACAATTATTATAATCCCCTCCATGTACCATCAGTTAATAGTATTTCTTTCTATTCACTTTAGCTTTTTTTAAAAAAAAAACAAAACACTCAGGCACATATAATAATTTCAGCCACCAAAGGGCACATTCTGCATGTCTGCCTCCTGGCTACCAGCTCTTAGTCTCTGTCTTCCCATGAATCTAGCTTCCTCAGCTGCACCCTCTCTCCATGTCTCCATATCTTCCTCCATCTCTGGTGTTACTGCTTCTCTGGATAAGGTCTCACATTCTGTTTGTGCCCTTCTCCCATGAAGATCATAGGGTCCTTTGTTTCTGGACTGTAAGATTACTTCTCCATTTTTGTTGTAAAACTTCTATCTTTACAATTGTGACAGTCGCAATTAGTCATGATAACAGCTACTCATATTGAATCATAAGAATCTTATCCCAATCTCTTTTAACCAGACCCATCTAGACAAGATGAAAACTATTCAATGGGGACTCTTTCTTCCAACTCCCCCACTTTTAAACTAAACTCCCCCTTTAAACTTTGTAAGCCAGTCACTACCTCCATGAATATAAGTCAAATTCATCAAATTGTAGCAATTTACTCTCGTTTCCTTTATCAAAAATTTCAATTATTTTTAAATGTGGCACAATGCTATGGCAATCATTACACTAAACGGTTTTAACTTGGCTATCTTAAATTGTTGTTTCAGATAGCGTTAAAATTGTTGTTGTTAAGCACCTCAAGATAGTCACCACTAAGCTGAAAGAGATGGGTGTGAGGAAAGAAAGAAAGAAACCATACTTGAGAATTATAGCTAGGGAAAAACTAGAATGTGGAGTTCAGAATGTGGGACTAGAAGTAAACATTTAAGAAATCCTACTATCTTGTTTAGGGAATTGTATTGTTAGCGAACTCATGAGCTTAGACGCAACCCAAAACAAAACAACTTTGGCTGAACCTTAAAACAGTCTTCAAAGTCCTCAGTTTCTATTGCAGACAACTCAGATAACTTTTCAGTTTATAGACTGCAGGCCGTGAGGTTTCACATTTGGACTCGATGAACAGTACTGTGCATCATACGACATCTTAGATCTCTTTCCTTTCTCAAATAGAGGACTTTTCAAAATGTAAGTTTTCATAGACATCACAGCCCCACTCTTGACAAGAACTGTAGATGCATAATAAAAATAACTTTTATTAGTTTCAGTGGTTATATGTTTAATAGTATATAATTTCAAATTTCATCTTAGATGAATTAAGTTAATTAAAGGTACCTATCAATTGATGCCTAAAAAATGGAAATTGTGGCATGAACAATTTTTATTTTAGTAGTTCAGCTACCCTCCTGAGTAAATTGATGTTGCCAACTTTTTGAGGCTCTAGACTTGACTCAGTTTGAACTGCAAGGTTGGAGGTTCAAACTTACCAGTTATAAGTCTAAACAAGATTTTCCCTCAAAATAAAAGGTTTGATAGAGTCTACACAATCAAGGAAGCATCAAAGCATCTCAAAGAATAATCAGCAACATCATAGAGGAAAAGATTAGCCATTAATATATTTTGATTTTTTTATACTAACAAGTAACAAAATGTTAGTTTGCTAGATTATTTCCTAAAAAGCAAATTAAAAGCAATGTTTTTTTTTATCAGATACATGGTTATAAAATATGTGATGTTGCTGCAATAGATTTCTGCAAGAAATCTTTGCAAATTTACATGCTTACAGGACCTGGCCACCAGTTACTGATGAGACAGTAATGACTCATGGGGCCTCATGTGTGTAAGAAGAGCACTGTGAGCTCCACAGGGTTTTCAAGAGGTGATTTTAGGAAGTAGATCTCTGGGCCTTTCTTTTGAGGTGTCACTGAGCTTGATTTGACGCTCAAATCTTTCAGTTAGCAGCTGAGCTTGCTGACGTTTTGCATCACCTAGGGACTCCATAGATTCCTGGTGTGGCGCTGTAGGATAAACACTGGACCGCAAGGTCAGTTTGAACACAGGGTCGCTATGAGTTGGAATCGACTCTATGGCAGTAAACAGCAACAACAACAAAGGGACTCCATAGTAGAATTAGTCGGTGTCAATATTCCGTATGGAATTCTTGTTATGGAAACTGAACAGTGGTGAGTATCAGAGGAGGCTGATAGACCATGAATTAAAAAAAAAAAAAAAAAAAAATTTTCTTGTGAACTGAGTAAAGGTTGACAGACAAGATCATCAGCTTTACATTAACAAATAATACAATTTGTTTTATCTCAATGATTGTAATCCCCTCCATGGAACAATAGTTATCCTGATTCCTTCCTGTGGCTCCGATCTCTATTTTACCCATATTACTATTCTTTCCTATCACTGTTCTTAGGTACATGTTGTCCCTCTGATTTTGAACCATTAACCGTCCCATCATTCATAGTGAGCAGACCTTACCTATGTACCTCTCTACTGCCTGTCTGAAAGTTGAGCCACAGGGTGAGTTACTTTCCAGATCTGAAGGGTGGTCAAGGTCCATAGTCTTAGTTTCCTCCAGTCTCTTTCTGACCAGTAAGCCCAATCTTGTTTGTTTTTTCTTTTTCAAATAATTTTGAGTTTTGTTCCACATATTCTGGCACTCTATCTGGAACCTTCTAATGTGACCCTTTTCAGAGCAGTTGGTAGTGGTAAATGGACACCATCTAGTTCTTCTGGTCTCAGAGTCATGGAGAGTAATATTCAAATGTTCCATTAGTATGCTGAACTAATCGAGTACAAGCATCTTCTGTTTTAATCACTCTTCTTTCTTCTGCACATAGAGAGACCAATATCTGTAGAAGGCCACTCATGAGCTTTTACTATCACAGATCCTACTCACAAAAGCAGGATCTAGAACATTGTCTTTATGGACTATGTTATGCCAACTGACTATGGTATCCCCTGAGACTGTGGTCCTGAGCCCTCTAGCTCAGTTACTCATTGCCTTAATGTTTGATAATATCTAAGAAGTTTTCATCATTTTGCCTGCTACATACTCCACGATATTCACAGTTGTGTTTGCAGGAAAGGTAAAAAATTTTTGTGCCAATATCCTCTTTCAAACACCTGTATATCTGTGGGATATATATCCATATATATATTACACTTTTCCTTGCATACCCATTTGGCATGTATCTCTGTTCATGTATCTACCTGCAGAACAATATTGCTCTAAGGTTGTATATATATATATATTGTTGTTATTAGATGCCATCGCATTGATACTGAGTCATAGCAACCCTATGCACAACAGAACAAAACACTGTATATACATACATACCACCATTTACCTCTATTCCCTTTAGCACTTGTATACCTCTCTTTGTCTCCACCTGTATTCATCATTCTTCTGCCAACCTTCCTCTTCTTGTATATTGCTCTTCCCCTTCTTGTATATTGCTCTTCCCATCACCAAGTGGCTTCCCTCTAGACAGTGAACTACTCTCCCTTCCCTCATACTCCTGGCACCATCGTAGTTCTTGTGGATGTATATCAAGTAGAGGGATTGCTGGGTCATAAGGTATTTCTATTTCCAGCTTTCTAAGGAATTGTAACACTGTTCTCCAGAGGGGTTGAACCACTTCACAGTCCCCTCCAGAAATGTAGAAGGATCTAAGTGTCTCCACACTCTACCCAGCATTTGGTGTTTTCTGGTTTTTTGAATTTCGCTGTTAATATTGATGTGGGATGATATCTGATTATTGTTTTGATTTGAATCTATTAGAATCCTCATATGGCACTGTAGGATAAGCCTTTGACCACAAGATCAGTTTGAACTGCAAGGTCAGTGGTTCAAATTCACTAATTGCTCCTCAGAAACCCTATACAGGTCACTATAGTTCAGAACAGACTCAACGGCACTTAACAACAACAATAGCTAACGATCATGAGTTCTTCATATATCTGTTTTCTGTTTAGATGTCTTCCTTGGTGAAGTATCTGTTCATGTTCTGTGCCCATTTTTTAATTGGATCTGTCTTTTTCTTGTAGAAGTGTTGTAATTTTCTATAAATTTTAGATACTAGTCCCTTGTCTGATATGTCATTGCAAAAATTTTTTCTTAGTCTGTTGTTATTAAGTGCCATCAAGTCGATTCTGACCCATAGCAACCCTGTAGGCTCCCTTTTTACTCTTTTAATGAAATCCAATTTTTATTTTATTTTATCCAATTTTTAGGAAGTTATCTATTTGTCTTTTACTTCTTGTGTGTTTTTTGTAATGTTTGCCATCGTACTAAAGCCCCTAAGTTTGTCCCTAGTTTTTCAACAATGATCTTTATAGTTGTAGGTTTTACATTTAAGTCTTTAATCCATGCTGAGTTTGGTTTTGTATATAGTATGAAATATGGGTCGTGTTTCATTCTTCTGCAAATCAATTTACAGTTTTGCCAGCACCATTTGTTGAAGACACTGGTCTTTTCCCCCATTTAATGTGTTTTGGCCCTTGTCAAAGATCAGTTGACTGTATGTGGATGGATTTACTTCTAGATTCTCAATTCTGGTTCTATTAATTCATGTATCTTTCATTGTACCAGTATCAGGCTGTTTTGACTGCAGTGATTGTGTAGTCATTTTTTAGATCAGGGAGTGAGAGACCTCTAATTTTGTTTTTCTTAAACACTGCTTTGCTTATTTGAGATCTCTTTCCAGATAAAGTTCATAAAGAATGATGCTGGAATCTGGATTGGGATTGCATTATATCTGTAGATTGCTTTGGGTAGTATTGACATTTTCACTCTATTAAGTCTTCTTATCCATGAGCATGGTATATTCTTCCATTTTTGTGAATCTCATTTGAGTTTCTGTTGTTGTTGTTGTGCTGTGGATTCAGTTCTGACTCATAGCAACCCTATATAGGGTTTCTGAGGCTGTACATATTTATGGGAGCAGAAAGCCTCATCTTTCTCATGCAGAACAGCTGGTAGTTTTTAACTGCTGACCATGAAATTAGCAGCCCAATTCATGTTTTCTGTAGTAGTGTTTTATTGTTTCTTTGTATAGTTCTTTTGTTTCTCTAGTTAAATTTTTTTCCTAAGTATTTCATCTTTTGGGTGGCTATTTTAAATAGAATTGTTTTCTTAATTTCCTTTTCAAGAACAGTCTTTATTCTTATAGAGAAATCCAACTGATTTGTGTAAATTGATCATATACCCTGCCACTCTGATGAATCTTTCAATGAGTACCAATAATTTTCTTGATGAGTCTTTATAGGTTTTCTATGTATAGGATCATATCATCTGCAAATAGAGAGAGGTTTACTTCTTTTTCCATTTGCATGCCTTTAATTTCTCTACCTTGCCTTATAGCTCTGGCTAAGATTTCCAACACAATATTTAATAGGAGTGGTGATAGTTCCTGTTTGCAAAGGGAATGCTTTCAGTTTCTCTCCACTGAGAGAAATTCTGGCTGTTGTATTTGTATATATGCTCTTAATTATGTTGAGCAATTTCCTTCCAATTCATGCTTTTATGAGTATTTTTTTTAATCCAGAGTTGATTTTTTTGTCAATACCTTTTCTGCATCACTCTATATAATTATGTGATTCTTTTCCTTTTCTAAAATTTAAATGCTGAATTATGCTGAATGTCTTTCAAATATTGAACCACCATTACATACCTGAAATGAATTCCATTTAGTCATTATTATTATTATTATTTGATGTGTTGTTAAATTCTATTGGCTAGAATTTTGTTGAGGATTTTTGCATCTATATTCATGAGGGGTATTGGTCTAAATTTTTCTTTTTATTGATCTCATTGTCTGGTTTTGGTGTGAGGGTTTTGCTCACTTCATAAGATGTATTTGGAGGTATTCCATCTTTTTTTATATATTCTGGAATAGTTTTAGTAAATTTGGTGTCAGCTTTTCTCTGAATGTTTGTTAAAATTCAGCAACTGGACCTGGATACTTTTTTGTTGGGAGTTTTTAAATGACCTGCTCAATTTCTTCTTTTGCTATAGGTCTGTTCAAGTTTTAAACTTCATTCTATGTTAGTTTAGTTAGGCTATTTTCTAAAAATGAATCCATTTCTTCTACATTTTCAAATTTGTTGGAGCACAACCCTTCATAGTATTCTATTATTATCCTTTTTATTTCCATTGGTTCTGTTGTGACGTCACCCATGTTGTTTCTTATGAGTGTTATTTGCAACTTCTCCCTCATTTCGTTAGATTACCAATGGTTTGTTGATTGTTGCTATTGCTTTCTATTTTATAATTCATGTATTTCTGCTCTACTCTTATTATTCCTTTTCTTCTGGTGAGTTTAGACTTACTTTTCTGGTCTTTTTCTAATTGTTGTAGATGTTGTGTTAATGTGTTGATTTTGGTTCTTTCTTCTGTTTGAATGTGTACATTCACGCTATGAATTGTCCTTGCAGCACTTCATTTTTTATGTCCTAAAGGTTTTGGCATGTTGTATTTTCATTCATTTGCTTCAAGGATTTTTAAAAATTTCTTTTTTTATTTGTTCTATCACCTAGTAGCTCTTAAGCAGTATGTTATACAGTTTCCATGTTTTGATTTTGTTTCCTTAATCTTCTTATTGTTGATTTGTAATTTCATAGCATTGTGATGTGAGAAGACAGTTTGTAGTATTTTGATGTTTTTAAAATTTATTGTGACATGCTTTGTGGCCTAACACATGGTCTGTTCCCTGTGCACTGGAAAAGAATATGTATCGTTTTGTTGAGTGCTCTGTACAAATCTATGATGTCAAGCTGATGGATTATGTTGTTTCATTCCTCTGTGTATTTTTGTTGAGTTTCTTTCTGGTTGTTCTGTCCTTTTTCAAAAGTGGTACAGTAAAATCTCCCACTGTTATCATATTTTTTCCCCTCCAATTCTATTAGCATTTATGTACTTTGAGACTCTTTCATTGGGAGCATTTGACTGGTGCATTGAATTCATTGACATTCAGTGTAATTATAGATAAATATGAATTGATTGCAGTCATTTTTCTGTGTGTGTGTGTGTGTGTGTGTGTGTGTGTGTGTGTTTTCTTTTCTTTTTTGTGGTGCTGTTGGTTTCCTTGTTTCACACATTTCCTGTGTTGAGTTTTTTTTTTTTCTGGTGCTTTTTCTTGTCACCTATCTTTTTACCTCCCTTCACTTTTTTGTTGTGATGATGATAGACTGACATCTCTGATTTCCAATTTTCAGTACTGTATTTTTGTTCTACTCTGGACACTTCCATATCTGGACTGAATTCTAGGTGGTGTTGCAGTGTATGTCAGTCTCTGGTTGCTGTCTGTTGTTTTGGTTCTCAGCCTGATAAATTCCCTTGAATATTTTTTTTGTTGAGTTCGCTTGGTTTTTACAAATTTCTTTAGTTTCTGTTTATCCGGAAATGTTCTAATTTTGCCGTCATATTTGAGGGACAGCTTTGCTGGACATATAATTATTGGTTGGCAGTTTTTTTTTTTTCTTTCAGTGTTTTATATATGTCTCCCAACTGCCTTCTTGCCTGCATAGTTTCTGCTGAGAAATCAGAGCTTATTCTTATTGGTTTTCTTTTGTAGGTAACGTTTTATTTTTTTCCCTGAGCTTTCAGGATTCTTTCCTTGTCTTTGAATTTGGAGAGTTTGATTACAATATTTCTTGTTGATTTTCTGTTGGGGTCTATCCTGCATGGTGTTTGTTCAGCTTCTTGAATACTTATCTTCTCATATTTCATGATGTGAGGGAAACTTTCTTACAGAAAATCTTGACTATCTTTTCTATGCTTTTCTTTGTTTCTTCCTGTTCTGGAATTCTGATCACCAGTAGGTTATTCCTCTTTATGTTGTCCCATTTGAACCTTAAGCTTTCTTCAGATTTTTTCATTCTGTTTTCTATTGTTCTTCTAGCTTATTAGTATTGAGAGATTTTTCTTCTAGCTCATTTATTCTGGCTTGCTTTGATTTAAATCTACTCCTTTGCCATTTCTGTGTATTGTCCATTTCTGATATCTTAGTATTAATCTTCTGGATTTCTGTTTGCAGGTTTTTTATTGTCTCCAATCCTTTATCTGTTTGGTTTGAATGTTCCTGTAGTTCTTTTTGAATTCTTCCTGATTTTCCTTGACCTTTCTGTGAATAATATGGAAGTACCTAAACATCATTCTCCAGAACTGTTTTCCAGGCAGTTTCAATACCTCTTTTTTCTCTACAACATTTTTTAGCTCTGTCTCTTGGTCATTTGTTTAAGCTAATCTATCATGTGAACACAAATTGTTGCTTTTGAGATTGTGGTGTTGTTTTTGTATTAAATTGATGGATGTTGGTATATTTTTAGGCACTCACCAACTACCTTCTTGTGGGTATGATCAAGAGATGAGCTTGTATACCATTCTCTGTTTGTTGTTTGCATAGTTCAATTCAGGATGACTTTAGCTGACATTGGTTATTGTCTTTGATCTGTTGTATGGAAGCTAGTATTGACACTTGCCCAATTGGTCGGGCTGAGAAGTGTATGGCTGTGATTGGGCTTTATGGCTGCAGTTGTCTGTTTTGTCACATGCATTCCTCTGCAATGTGCATGTTTTCTTATCTCTTAATCCCTTCTCACCCACTCAAAATGACTGTGGCCAGTGTAGTTTGCCACCCCAAATAAGATGTCATATCCTTTCTTGCCTCATTTGTCCAAATCTTTCTCCTGACAAGTACTCAATCCACTGATTTATCTTTTTATCTGAAGCTCAGAGTTCCAAGATGTTCCTCTGTATACGTCTCGTCCACTTTTCTAATCTTTGCTACTGAAGGTCCACATAGCCCGTGCCTAATCTGCCATCTTCACTTAAAACCTTTAAAAATGGGAGTCATTGCTCTCAACAGAGATGCCAAATGCTAAACTTTTAATGCTGGAATGGAGGCCTTATTGACTAGATCACATCAGTAAGCTTCTGGAACCAGCCTCCCAGACTCCTCCTAAACTTCTTTCATATTCCAAATAGGAGGCTGGTGAGAAGTAGTGAGGGATAATTTGGGAAACTCTTATTTCAGGCACAAAGAGGAAGAGATTATGAAATTTAAGTCATATTTCCTTAGGACACGTAGTTAGGTGTTGAAACTGGGTCATGTTTTGCACTAACCTGGTATGGCATTGAATGACTAATCACAAGGGCACCAGTTCAAATCCAACAGCTGATGCTATGAAACCCTACATAGGGTCCTTATGAGTCAGAATGGACACAATGGCACTTAACAATAACATTTTACAAGAGCTTGGCTATATTTATCACAGTGCATATCTATTTCACTTTAACATTTTTATTCTTAGTACCTGTTGAAAATAAATTCTGGAGTACCCCAATTGTCCAGAAGAATTGTCCAGCTATGAGCTTTTAATAGGTACTAGAAATTTCCCATAAGCAGAATGCAGATTATACAGAATTTATGATATCCATAGAGAGCTAAGACTGAGGGTACCAGGAAAAGAATGAAGTAATTACCTGTGATAAGCTGAATAATGGTTTCCTAAAGTGGCCACATCTTGATCCCCAGAACCTGTGTATTTTACCATGTATGGTAAAAGAAACACCATAGCTAATGATTAAGTTAAGGATCTTGTGATAGGGAGATTATCCTGAATTGTCTGGGTGGACATGATGCAATCACAGGGGCTCTTAGATGAGGGCTACAAGGTTTCAGAGAATCAGCAGGGGATCTGATAACCAAAGCAGAGAGATTTGAAGATGCAAAGCTGCTGAATTGAGGATAAAGGAAGGGACCATCAACCAAGGAAAATAAGGTACGCCAACTATTTGTTTTTATTGTTGTTAAGTGCCATCTAGTCAATTCTGACTCATAGCGACCCTGCATAGGGTTCCTGAACAGCAGCTGGTGGTTTGAACCGCTAACCTTGTGATTCAAATTGCAGTCCACTACTTACCCTACAGCACCACACCAGGACTCCTACAGAAACTAGAAAAAGCAAACAAACAGATTTTCCTCTAGAGCTTCAGCTTACACTCTGGTGTTAGTTAGCTCAGTAAAACTCACTTCAAGCTTTTAACCTTTAGAACTGTAAGATAATTTGTTTTAAGCCACTAAATCTGTGGTGATTTGTTATAGCAGCAACAGTAAACTAATAATCGCTGTGTTATGCTTTTGTTACTGCTTATTGGAGGGTGATAAGCCAGAAACACTTTAAAATATGGTAGCTTAAAGAGGCTTTACACATACCTTTTTTTTTTTTTAATTACTTCTGTAGTCAACTTTTTTATTTTTTAAAAGAAAAATTATTGTGGTAAAATACATATAACCTAAATTTTTTCTATTTTAACCATCTTTTTTTTTTTAAAGCTTTTTATTCTGAATTGAGTGAAGTTTACAGAAACTATCAACAATTTTATATTCAATGAACAATACACTTTGTTTCATCTCAATGATTGCAATCCCCTCCCTGCAACAACACTTATCCCACTTCCTCCCTGTGGTTCCTATTTCCATTCTACCCTCCTTCCCATCCCTTCTCAACTTTGTCCTTAGGTAATTGTTGCTGCTTTGTTCTGGAATGATTGACCATTCAATGGTGAGCATACCTTACTAGTGTTATTGTCCACCCTACATTCCTATCTACTGCTTGGCTGAAAACTGGGCCACAATGATGAGTTCCAGTCCAGACCCTGCAAGATTGTTGAGGGCGATAGCCTCAGTTTCTTCCAGACTCTTTCTGACTAGTAAGCCCAGGTTTGTTTGTTTTTTTAAAAATAAATTTGAGTTTTGTTCCATATTTTTTGTACTCTTCTAATGTGATTCCTTTCAGAGCAGTTGGTAGTGTTAGCTGGGCACCATCTAGTTCTTCTGGTCTCAGAGTCATGGTGATACAGAGCTCTACTCATTCTTGTTTGAAAACAATTAGCTGATGTATATATTCTGAACACGCTCAACACTATATTTTCCATGGATGAATAGAATTTAAACTGTATAATCTGCTTAAAAAAAAATCAGGGAAGGCTAATAAAGGAAACAGATGAGAGTTTAAATTAGCTGGTCTTGACTAATAAAACGCCCAGGATTTTGCTCTACTTAGAGAGCATTTTGGATCTTCCTCTCTGTACAGTTCGACAATAAAGTCCTGAGCTCACTTAGATTACCTAGGATTCATCTGAATCAGAGGAGAGGTGGGGGGTAATCTCATGTAACTTCAGTTGGATCCATATCCCAGGTTAGGAGTACAAATGAATGTGTTTGGGGAACAAGGGAACTGGACACTAGAGAAAATGTTATTTGCCTTGATGACCTTATATCGGAATATTATACTTCTGAAAGAAAAGCTGCCTTTTCTACAAATAAAAAAGAGAATCACATTTGTGAATCTCACTATTCTGAGCACCATTATCACATATCTATGAAGTACACCGTGCCTCCACATTGATGCAATGCTCAAATAAGAATATAAAATTCAATAAAATAATTTAGCTCACTGAACTTAATTTTAATGATATTTTCTTTTAATTCATTAGGAAATAATTGTTATATTGTAACCTGTTGTTGTTGTTAAGTGCCATCGAGTTGGTTCCGACTCATAGCGACCCTGTCTGTGTAGGGTTTCCGAAAGGACGGTCAGTTTCAACCACTGACCTTGCAGTTCAAAGTGATCTTGCCGTCTGGTGTATTATCTTGTGGTGACACACCAGGATTCCATATTGTAACAGGTGCTGTTAACAAGATGATAACCGTTAGTTACTAGCAGTGTAATCTATGCAAACTGATGTTTTTAACTTCACGTCATTTGGTGGGATCAATTATTTACTGTTGTTGTTGTTGCTGTCAGGTGCCATCGAGACGGAACCGACTCATAGCGACCCCATGCACAGCAGAACGAAACAATGTCCGATCCTGGGCCAACTTCACTACCGCTGCCACACTTGAGTCCATCAATGATGCCACCTGGCTGATCCATCT
>NW_006408526.1:11053439-11055210 GCF_000296735.1 Chrysochloris asiatica
TGACTGGAATGCAAAAGTAGGGAGCAAAGAGGAGGGACCAGTAGTTGGAAAATTTGGACTTGGTGATAGAAATGATGCTGGAGAACAAATGATAGATTTCATTTCTGCAAGACAAATGATTTGTTTATTTCAAATACCTTCTTTAGACAGCATAACAGACGACTATACACATGGACCTAATCAGTGAGCAGATTAGCATTCTTTAACTATTTGCTTCAAACAGGGACTCTGTTACACTTACTTGAGGCATCTTTGTGACACCATTTAATGATCATAATCACATTTGAAATTTGCATAGGCAAAGTTCTTTGGATAGATAAAATTACCTTATTTAGATAAGCTATAAAGGAGCTCTGGTGGTGTAGTGGTTAAATGCTTTATTGCTAATGGAAAGGTTGACCGTTCAAACCCCCCAGGTGCACCATGGCAAAAGACATGGTAATGTGTTCCTGTAAAGATCTACAGTTTTGAAAACTTCATGGGGTAGTTCTATTTTGTCTCATATAGTTGTTATGAACCGGAACAGGATGCAATAGGTAAAAACCAAAACAAAAACTAGTTAAAACTTTAATATTGTATTGCTTATAAGCAAGTTCAGGCTGAGGCTGAAGAAAATTAAAACAAGTCCATGTGAGCCACAATACAACCTTGAGCACATCCCACATGAATTTATACACCATTGCAAGAACAGATTTGATGCATTGAACAACAATGACCAAAGACCAGAAGAGTTGTGGGTTATCATTAAGAGCATCATCCATTGGTTGGATGGTTATGTGCCGTGGAGTCAGTTCTGACTCAGAGCGACCCTGTACAGGTTTCCGAGGCTGTAAATCTTTATGGGAGCAGAAAGCCTCATCTTTCTCCTGCAGAATAGCTGGTAGTTTCGAACTGCTGAACTTGTGGTTCGCAGCCCGATTCGCATCCACTACTCTACCAGAGCTCCTTAAGGAAAATGCCATTAAAAAGACAGGAAAGAAACAAAAGACGAAAATTAATGTCAGAAGAGGCTCTTGAGTGTAGAAAGGCTAACTCAAATGGAAAAAGTAATGAAGAGCTGAATGGAAAATTTCAAAGGGCATCTAGAGAAGCCAAAGTGAAGTATTGCAATGAACTGTGCAAAGACCTGAAGTTAAAAAACCAAAATGGAAGAGCACATTCAGCATTTCTTAAGCAGAAAGAACAGAAGAAAAATTCAAGCTTTGAGCTGAACTATTGAAGGATTTATGGGTAAAATATTGAATGATGCAGGAAGTATCAAAAGAAGATGGCAGGAATATACAGTCGCTGTACCAAAAAGAATTGGTTGATATTCAACCATTTTATAGGCAGCATATGATTAAGAACATATGGTTCTGAAGGAGAAAGTTCAAGCTGCACTGAAAACAGTAGTGAAAAACAAGGCAGCACTGGAAGGACTCATTCATCTATGCCAAGAAATTTGGAAGACAACTGGCCAGCTGACTGGAAGGCATCCATTATTTGTGCCTATTCCAAAGAATGGTGACCTGGTATAATGCAGACATTTCTGAACAATATCATTAGTACTACACACAGGTAAAATTTTGCTGAAGATAATCAAAAACAGTTGCAGCAGTATGTCAACAGGCAGCTGCCAGAAATTCAAGTCAGATTCAAAAGAGGATATGGAACTAGGGATATCACTGCTGAATTCAAATTAATCTTGGTTGAAAGCAGAGAATA
The DNA here is from genome assembly GCF_000296735.1 of Chrysochloris asiatica. NCBI lineage: Eukaryota > Metazoa > Chordata > Mammalia > Afrosoricida > Chrysochloridae > Chrysochloris > Chrysochloris asiatica. The sequence goes on from NW_006408526.1 coordinate 11,055,144, forward strand.
CCAGAAAGATGTTTATTTGTGTTATATTGACTTCTCAAAGGCATTCATCTTTGTGGATCATAACAAT
>NW_006408526.1:11055512-11057772 GCF_000296735.1 Chrysochloris asiatica
GAAAGCTTTACAATTGGACCAATAAAAAACATAGCGATAAAGAGAGAGAAAAGATTGAAGTTGTCAAGGATTTCATTTTACTTGAATCTACAAGCATGAAGGCAGCATGAAGAAATTATTGCATTAGGCAAATTTGCTGCAGAAGACCTCTTTAAAGTGTTGAAGAGCAAAAATGTCACTTTGAAGACTAAGAGGAACATGACTCAAACCAATATGTTTTCAGTTGCTTCATTTATATGGGAAAGCTGGACAATGAATACAGAAGACTGGAGAAGAACTGAGAGAATATTAAAAGTACCATGGGCTGCCAAAAGAAACAAATCTGGTTTGGAAGAAATACAGCCAGAATGTTTCTTAGAGTTGAGAATGGTGAGATTTAATCTCATATACTTTGGACATATTATCCGGAGGGACTAGTTCCTGGAGAAGGGCACTATGCTTGGCAAAGTAGAGGGTCAACAAAGAAGAGGAAGACCCCCAATGAGATGGACTGATACAGTGACTGCAAAAATGGGCTCAAGCATAACAATTGTGAGGATGGCATAGGACCAGGCAGTGTTTGGTGCTGTGTATGCATAGGGTCATTATGAGTAGGAATGGGCCGACGTACCTAGCAACAACATTGTATTAGTATAGTTTAAGAACTTTCAGATTTCTCTTATCAACTTGTTAAACGCTACCATTTCTGTATTTCTTCAGATTTAGTGCTCCTTCAGAAACTAATAACATGTATTTTGGTGGACTAGAGGCTCCAGAGATCCTTTGGAAGAAAGCCTGGAGATCTGCTTTAGAAAAACCTGGCATTGTAAACCCTTTGCAACATAGTTCTATTCTGACAAGGGGTCAACTCCATGGAAACTTGTGGTGGTGGATAGGATAGTGATGGTGATGAAAAGCTGGTGCTTTTATTTTTCTTTAATTAATAATAGAATTAAAACAAACAAAAAGCAAATCAAAGTTGTTGTTGCTAAATGCCATTGAGTGGTTCAAACTCATAGGGACCCTGTATAGGGTTTCCAAGGAGCTCCTGTTGGTGGGTTTCATCTGCCAATTTTTGGGTTACCAGTCCAGTGCTAATCCTACAATCCCAAAAGAAAGTGATGGTGGGAAATTACAACGGGGGTGGGGGGGAAGAGGAAAACTGAGAATCAGTTTAAAAATATTAATCTATTTACATCCTTATTATAATTTTAGGTGTGAGACAGCATTTTCTCACTTTTCAGAAGTGTAGTTGGGATGTTGACATTGTGGTTTGCAAACAAATGAGTGCAGGCGCCAGAGAGAGCAGTAGAATCCAGCTTCCCTAAACCCAGTCATGTTGTAGTTCAAAACCAGGATGTATCTTTCTTAATTATGAATTGTATGATATAAAAAAGCAGGTTTTACTAGTTTACAGGAACTCACTTGAACCCCTTAAAATCGATGGAGCAAGGGAGCAAAATAATGAGCTCCGAGTGGTCGATGGCTTCCTGACCTTTGCGTGCGCGTGCTCGAGTCGTCTCTGTTCTCTGCGCGTCGCCAGCGGCGCCGCGGAGACACTCCGTCGCCATAGCGACTGTCCCTGGCAACCACAAAGCTCTGATGTCTGGAGGGCGGACTCAGGCTTTAAGGCTAGCTCTGATCTTCCCCTACTCTGTAACTATTGTTTTTTTTTTTTTTTTTTTATTGTGATTCTCTTCTTAGGCCAGAAGACTTCCATCCCTGAGAGAAGAACAAGATGGGACTTCCTTTAAGAAAGATCTTCCAGATAAATCTAACCAAATAACTTAACTACCTTTTTTTTTTTTTTTTTTTTTTTTTCCTGCCTCCCCTTTTTCCCATCTTCCCGCTCTCCTTCCTCCACCCCTTCTCCTAAATCATGGCGGGCGGGATCGGGGACGTTCGGAAGCTTTTTATCTTCGCTACAACCCAGAACTACTTCGGATTGATATCGGAATCCAGAGATCAGACACTGATGTACGATTGTACTGAAATCAACAACTTCTTGGATGACGGGAACCAGATGCTCCTCAGGGTGCTGCGATCTGACGCCGGAATCTTCTTTTCCAATACGGTACGATTTCCTGCACCCATTCCCTGTTTCTCTGGCGTCCCCAGGCCCAGCCAACGGCTGTGCTGTCCGACCAGCGTCAGCTCAGGGATCCTGGGAGTACGTTCGTCTGATATTTCTCCTTGTAGTTTATAAACTTGCATCCCACTTGATCTAGAGACATGAACAGGAACAGTTATATACATATATGTTTTTCTAGTACCCCCCCCC
>NW_006408526.1:11058317-11077022 GCF_000296735.1 Chrysochloris asiatica
GCCAGACTTCAAAGCCGTTTGAACTGCAAGGTCGGCGGTTCAAGTTCACCAGCTGCTCCTCGGAAACCCTATACAGGGTCGCTATGGGTTGGAACTGACTCTACAGCAATTAACAACAACAGCAATGTATCTGTTGTTATGTTGGTTTTGACTTATGGTGACACTATAGAGTTTCCAAGGAGTAGAGTTTCTGAATAGTAACCGGTGGGGTTTGAACCTCAGACCTTGCGGTAACAGTCCAGCGCTTATCCTATTGGACCACAGCAGCACTCTATATAAATTCCACCTAATGCACACACACAAACAAACACTAAAATCACTGCCATGAGTCAAATCCCACATATTTGTAGTTAAGGACCGCGGAGCCATGCCATTGAGTCATAGCACTTCTGAGGCTTTACATCTTTGTGGGAGCAAAAAGCCTTTTTCTCTCTCGCGGATTGGCTGGGGGTGGGGAGGTGGGGAGGTGTCTCTAACCCAGACGTTATATACGGTTTCTGAGACTATAGATCTTTATAAAAGTAGGCAGTTTATCGTCTTCCACAGAACAGTTGGTGGATTTGTACAGCTGACCTTGTGATTAGCAGTCCAGTGCTTATTCTACAGCGTCACCATGCCATATTAAATTATTTATGTAAATTTAAAATGCATGTATACCTCAAGGTATTCATAGAAGAAAGTTGCGTGGCACATTAATGAGATTAATAAATGGAGCAATCATAGAGATTTTCAACCTCTACCTAGCTTGTGAGGAGCTCTGGTAGCGTAGTGGTTACGAATCGGGCTGCAAGGTCAGCAGTTTGAAACTACCAGCTGTTCAGCGGGAGAAAGATGAGGCTTTCTGCTCCCGTAAAGATTTACAGCCTTGGAAACTTTATGCAGGGTCGGTATGAGTCGGAACTGACTCCACGGCACTTAACAACAACAATAAAGTGTTTGAACTCTTGTAGTAAGCACTGGACTGGTAACTACAATGTCGTTGTTCAAACGCACCAACTGCTCTCAGAAACACAATAAAGGATAGCTATTAGTCCGAAACCACTACAATCCACACAACAACAAATAGAGTTTTGGGACACAACAAACAGAGCAGTTTTGTAGATTGACTTAATTATTCATCACATTCACTCTATACCATTCTTGGATCCCGTTTAGTTTTATTCAACAAATACTTATTTTTAACTCAATGTGTGCTAGACATATTGTCAGGGTTGGTAGGTTTCCAAAGATATAAAAAGATAGATAATCCTAGAAAACACTTAGTTTTTTCTAAGCACTTTACATATGCATCAACTCATTTACTATTCATACAGCAACAGTATAGGAACTATTTTTATTTACATTTTTTGGCTGAGGACTGTATTCCCTGTTCCGCTTGAAAAGTTTGCACAATTCAGAGAAAGCCCCTGCCATTACCTTCTACAGTGTCACTTCAATGGCCTTCGATGACACATACTCAATAACCTCTGAAATCCTGAATTGTTATAAATGCTTCAGAAAATCCAAATAGAATGCAATGGAGGACAAAAAATATGGGCCGGCCTTTCAATTTGTGAAAGTGTAATTCAGGTGGCATAGTGAAAATTAAAGCTAAACTTAAAAAAAAAATTCAGTTACTAGTGGAGTCCAACAGTCTACTGGTTATTTTGTAACTAAGCATTGGACTGCAGCCAAATTTTGAGCCCTGGGTTGGTGCTGTAGGATAAGCACTGGACTGTTAACTGCAAGATTGGTTCAGACCTACCAGCTGCTCTCAGAAACCCTATACAAGATGACAATGAGTTGGAACCAACTGAATGGTGCACAACAATTATTGTTAAGTGCCATGCTTTGAAACTCTTGTTATGTCATAATTTGTGGTTCAGATGTCTGAGAGCTATTATTTAATAAGTCAGTAAGTAAAAAATATTTATCAAGTGATATGGTGCTGCAGATTAATGTGCTGGACTGCAAAGTCAGTTTGAACTACAAGCTCGGCATTTCAAGCTTCACTAGCTGCTCCTCAGAAGCCCTAAACAAGATGATTATGCGTTGGAATGAACTTGACAGCATCTAACAACAACAACTATATACCTGGTGTTATTATTGGTGATAAAGTGTTATACAAGTCAGAGTTTATGCCCTTGAGGAGTAATGTTTGAGTAGGCAAAATTACTCAAACATAATGTAATGATTTTAAGTACTGATAAGTGCTGTTGAAGTAAAAAATAGCATTTTGTTATGCAAGAGGGGCTTCCAAGAGTTAATAGAAGAATTGAGTTAAAAGATAAGGGAATTTTTCTTGGACTCTCTCTTATAGTAGTGAAGGAGCCCTGGTGGTGCTGCAAGATAAGTACTGGACTAGTAACCGCAAGGTCGGCAGTTCAAACCCAAGGTTAGGTGGGAGAATAAGGCAAGGCCTAATCATTTAAGTCCTTGTGTGGGGAGTTCTGCTAGTGTAGTGGTTATGAGTCAGGCTGCCAACCTCAAGGTCAGTGGTTTCAAAACCACCAGTGGTTCTGCAGGAGAAAGATGAGGCATTCTGCTCCTGTAAAGATTTACTGCCTGGGAAACCCTGTACAGGGTCACTATGAGTCAGAACCGACTCCACAGTACTTAACAACAACAATAACAATGGAGAGTTCAATGGCTCCATATGATAAGCCCTGGACTGCGAACCACAAGGTCTGTGGTTTGAGCCTGCCAGATGCTCTGCAGGAGAAAGACGAGGATTTAAAGCCTTGGGAACCCTTTATACAAGGTCACTATGAGTCTTGGTATGACGCTGAGGGTTAATGCACTGGACTGCAAGATTGGTTTGAACTGCAAGGTCGGCTGTTCCAAGCTCACCAGTCACTCCTTGGAAACCTTATACAGGAACTAACTCAGTAGTACTTAACAATGAAAAACAATGGTAGCTTTCCTATGGGTCAGAATCAACTGATTCTGCATTGGGGATGTAAGTATGCCATGTATGTTAAACTAGGAAATCTTAGGTAAAATGAAACCTGAGAAAGAAATGATCTGGTTTATGCTTTACAGCAGTCTTGTTATTAAATGCCATTAAGTTTGTTCCAACTCATAGTGACCCTGAATAAGGTTTCCAAAGAATGGCTGGTAAGTTTGAACTGCTAGCCTTAATGTTAGCAGTTCAGTTCTTATCCTATAGCACCTCACCAAGACTCCATGCTTTGGCATAGGGTTTGACAAATTTTTTATTTTTTCTGTAATGGGAAAGATAATAAGTATTTTAGGCTTTGAAGGCCAAATGAACTCTATCACAACTGTAATTTTGCTTTTGTCGATTCAAATTCGTAGACAATATGTAATGAGTTAACATGGTTGAGTTCTAATAAAACTTTGTTTTTGGACGCTGACATTTTAACATTGTATAATTTTACATTCACATTAAGGAAATGTAAAAACTATTTTTTGTTTATAAGCCTAGGTTACTAATTCCCTGATTTGATGGAGGGGATAGGAGTTGTATTGCAACCTCAAAATAACAACGCTTCGCTTTGAATTATTTCTTGTTGTTAAGTGCCGTCTAGTTGGTTTTGACTCAGTGACATTATGTAGTGTTTCTGGGGAGCAGCTGGTGTGTTTGAACTGCTGATGTTATGGTTTGCAGTCCAGTGTTTATCCTACAGTGCCACGCCAGGAGTTGGTAGCTATTAAATTATAAGCAAAGAGAAATAGTTACCACTGATAGGTAAGCTTGGAGGAGAAGCAGCTAGAAATTAAAGCAACTGATCCCTTTGCTTTAACTCTCTTTGCATAGAATAGAGCTCATTGTCCTGACTACAGCTTCTTGGAAGGCTCGTGACTATAGTTGCTGTTTAAAGCATAATAATAAAATGTGTATTTTCTAAATTTTTTTTCTTTATGTAGGTGGAAGGAAGGAAACTAAATGTAAGAGTATATATCATTTAATTGCTAAAGAATGGATTAAAAAGAAAATCTATATCTGCAGTTTCTTATGTTGTTAAGTGCCAGTTCTGACTCACAGTGACCCTGTGTAGGGTTTCCGAGGCTGTAAATCTTTGTGGAAGCAGAAAGCTTGGTCTTAGTCCCATGGAGCTGCTGGTGGGCTCAAACTGCTGTCCTTGTGGTTAGCAGTCTAGTGCTTATCCTACAGAGCTACAACACACATGCAGTTTGCTACACCTTCTTGTTAATTGTAATAACACATCTATTATAAATCTATTGCTAGTCATGCTAGCAATAGAATTGTGATGTGTGAAAGTGAGCGTTTCAGAAATGCTTTTCCCCAGTGGCTACAAAATGAAATGACTGAGATAAAACCCACTCATGAAAACCTACTCAGCTACAAGATGGTCCTCATACATAAGAGTAACCTGGTTTTAAAGCTTCTTAATGCATAGAGCTCTCTTCCGGAAAACAGATGAGAATAATTGAAAATGTATATGTAGTGCAAAAACTTCTTTGGGCACTGTACTTTTCAGCTAAAGAACTAAAGACGATGAATTGACCTATTTTAAACAAATTGTTGTTGCTGTTAAAAGTGCCGTTGTGTTGATTCTGACTCATAGTGACTCTGTGCAGGGTTTCTGAGAAGCAGCTGGTGGGTTTGAACTGCCAACCTTTTGGTTTGCAGTCCAATGCTTTTCCTACAGCATCATACCAGAAGTCCTTTAAACAAGTTAATGGTAATGAATTCCAATTTACTATTTAATTTGTTTAGTGAATTTCAGTTCATCCAGGTTTCAAATAGTCTAGCTATATGAGGAGTCCTTGTGTGGTGCTGTAGGGTAAACACTGGACTGCTAGCCACATGGTTGGCAGTTCAAAGCCACCAGCTGCTCCTTGGAAACCCAACAACAGTTATATAAAGGAGTCTTAGTGTGGTACTATAGGATAAGCACTGGACTGCTTACTGCAAGGTCGACGGGTTCCCTCTACAGAGTTGCTATGAGTCTGAACCAACTCAATGGCCTTTAACAACAAAGAAACTATATACCAAGTTAGTAAAAAAGTTTGATACTCAGGTACTTGATGGAAAAATAATTTGTTCAAGTGTAGGTGATTTTAGCAGATGAATAAGTTAATTTTGGTATTTTTGAGTTTGTATACAACAAAAGGAGTTCTGGTAGTGTAGTGGTTACGAATTGGGCTGCTAATCTCATGGTCAGCAGTTTGAAACTACCAGCTGTTCCGTGGGAGAAAGATGAGGCTCTCTGCTCCAGTAAAGATTTGCAGCCTCGGAAACCCTGTGTAGGGTCACTATGAGTCAGAACCGACTCCATGGTACTTAACAACAACAACATACAACTAAAAGGCACTCTTTAAAATACTGGTTCCAGTAGAAATACCATGTGACCCAGCAATCCCTTTGCTTAGTAAATATCTGCAGAAATACAAGCCAGAACACAAGTAGATATAGGCATATCGATGTTCATCGCAACACTATTCACAATAGCAAAAAGATGGAGACAGCCCATCAATGGAAGAATGGATAAACAAGTTTGGTAATATACACAATGGAATACTATGCAATATTGACAAATAACAATCTGAGAAATGCCTCATAAAATGGATAAACCTGGAGGACATTATGCTGAGTGAAATAAGTAAATCACAAAAGGACAAATATTGTAAAAACTCAAGAAAAGGTTTTCATACTAAAAAAATGTTCTTTCATGGTTACCAGGGTTGGGAGGCAAGGGACAGTAATTCACTGACAAAAAGGTTGTCTTGTTGTTAAGTGCCGTTGGCTAAAGGGTAGACACATGTTAACTCAGGTGACGGGGAGGGCGGTATGTAAAAAGGAAGAGGGCAGTATACAAAAAGAAGGAGGTTGGCAGGAGAATGATGAAGATAGGTGAAGAAGATACAAGGATTAAGTGAATAGAGGTAACTAGTGATATATACACAACTTCTAACAACAGTGTTCTGTGTGTAGACACATGGACAGAGACACAGGCTGAAAGGGTATGGGAGGAAGAGTGGGATATGTGTATCTAATGATTGCAATCATTGAGCTGAAACAGATTGTATGATTTGTTGAATACAGTTCCGATGATCTGTCTGTAAACCTTCACTCAATTCACAATGAAATGTTTAAAAAAAATAGAGAAAATAAAATACTGGTTCTAGGTGAGAGAGTAGCTAAAATATTTGCTACAGACTTTCTAGAGCATAGTAGATATATAGAGTACTCATCAATGTATTTGTGGGTCATACAGATTTGATTTACAATATTACAGAAATTAGTGGAGTGCATTCCAACAATATTTATATAGTCCTTTCTATTTATAAATCACTTAACTAAAGTAACAATCACATGTAAGTGAGAATACATTTCTAAACCCAGATATTCTTAAGGAGCAGAGATAGGTTGTGTTTAATATACTGTTTATTCTGGAAGTAATTACAGGGATACAAATTTTTAAGGAAACTTTCTTTCCAAGATTAAATTTTATAAAGGTAACATTAAAAAACTTCTGTTTATCACTCTAGATTGATTTTGGTGACACAAAAGATAAAGTGTTGGTGTTTTTCAAGCTGCGACCTGAAGTAATTACCGACGAAAATCTACATGAGAACATTCTTGTTTCATCGATGTTGGAGTCACCTATCAATTCTCTTTACCAAGCTGTACGACAAGTATTTGCACCAATGCTGTTAAAGGTGAGCAAATTAAAGTAGCTGTATGCTCATGAATCTTTTAACTAGACCCTTGGACAAATGTTTCCATAAAAATTGAACATAAATATTTAATGTTGTACTTATCATTAATGATATTTGTATATTTAAAAATTTACATATTGTTAATGATGTTATCTTAGACTTTTAATGAAAATATTCTTAACTTTTAATTTTAGGGTAAGTTTAGTGACCAAGAGAAATTAGAGAAAGGTAAAACAAAAATCAACCCGCATTAGCTATTAACATCTCTACAATAAATGATCTTCATAAAATTTTGACTTATAAGAGGATTTTCCCTTCCCATACAGCCTACCAATTTTGTCAACCTCCCACTCCTAAGAAATGGAGATGGTGGCAGGCTTTGAGTGAGGCTGGGGTATGTGCACGTATTTCTTTAGAGAGTGTTATTTTTGGGAATGCAACAACTTTATTGACAGAGAGTGCAATGAAATTTCGTGAAAGCTTAAAAGGAAGGAGGCATAACTTGGACACCTCCGCTCAAATGCCGGACCAAGTGCAGGGTGGATTCTTTCTGGATGTTGTAGTTAGACAGGGTACGTTCATCTTCCAGCTGTTTCCCAGCAAAGATCAATCTCTGCTGGTCAGGAGGGATGCCTTCTTTGTCTTGTATCTTCGCCTTGACATTCTCAATGGTGTTCCTGGGCTCTAGCTCAAGGGTAATACATTTACCCATGAGAGTTTTCACAAAGATCTGCATTGTCAAGTGGCAATGGCGACAGCGCATACAAAGGAACACCAACAGATCTCTGGCCTCCATGGAACTTAGTGTTTTAGGAAGTCAAGTTAACTGGCAAGAGTTTGATTAATGGTTGCTTTTGTCTGTTTTTATTTAGGATCAAGATTGGAGCAGACAGTTTGATCCCAAACTTCAGAACCTTTTGAGTGAATTAGAAGCTGGGCTGGGTATAGTTCTACGAAGATCAGACACTAGCTTATCAAAAATGAAATTTAAGGAAGATGACATACGAGGTACATAATCATCAACTAATAAATAAAAAATATTCAAAATTATTATTTCCTTAGAACATTAGTAAATAGACATATTTCTTCATAGATTTCTTTCTACAAGTTTGGAAAGTTTCTTAGCATGAATTGCTTTTATATAAGTAGATTTGTATGGATTTGTAGTGAATTGTAATCTTTAACAGTGAGTGATTCATAGAAATGCAAAATAATTGTCTACTTTGCCAAGATAATAGATTGGCATCTTTTATTTTAAAATGTGTTGTATCCAAAGGTATCTAATAATACTTGTATTGTAGCAATAGGTAAATTATTATTCATATGATTAATTAGGATGAGCTATATGTTGTTGTTGTTGTTAGGTACTGTCAAGTTAGCTCTGACTCATAGCGACCCTATATACACAACAGAATGAAACACTGCCAAATTTTCACAATTGTGTTTGAGTCCATTGTTGCTATCATCAAGTCAATCCATCTCATTGGGAGTCTTCCTTTTTTTCCTTGACCCTCCACTTTGCCAAGAATAATATCCTTCTCCAGGGACTGGTCCCTCCTGATAACATGTTTAAAATGAGAGACAAAGTCTCACCAACCTCCCTTTCTAAGGAGCATCCTGGCTGTACTTTTTTCCAAGACCAATTTGTTTGTTCTTCTGGCAGTCTGTAGGACTTTCGATATTCTTCATCAAGACCATAGTTCAAACAACATCAATTCGTCGGTAGTTTTCCTTATTCATGAGATATAGGATTTACCCAAATTATTATTTTAAAATATTGGGTAGAATTTTATACTTCCTTTGAATAGTAAAATAGATGCTTTTGGAAGCTGATCTATCTGGAAAGAATAGTGTGTTTAGTTTTAGCATATGACTAGGCATTGGAGACTGTTCAGTTCATGGGAAAATTTAAAAATTAATTTAAAAGTAAAACTATTTCAATTTGTTTCTATTTTGAAATGAAAGTATTTAGGGATTAAGTTAGAATTCTAGTCTACCTTCATTATTCACTAATTCCATATTTATAAATTTGCCTGCTTTCTGCAATTTTTTAATAACCCACAAATCAATACTTTTGTAATCATTTGTGTTGCACAGAACAGGAAAACATTTGAATTGCCTGTTGTGTAGTCTCTCAGCTGAGGGTGACCCAAGCAACACTTTGTCTTCTTGTGTTCACCTCTGTTTGAGTTATCAAGTGCTGCTAGTCCAGAAATACCACAAATAGGTGACCTTAGCAAACAAAACTTTGTTTTCTCACAGTTTAGGAGGCTAGAAGTTTGAATTCAGGATGCTGATACTGAACCCACTGCCACTGAATTGGTTCTGACTCGTAGCAACTGTATAGTGCAGAGCAGAACTGTGCTTTATGGTTTCCAGTACTATAAATCTTTACTGGAGCAGACAGCTTCATCCTTCTCCTGTGGAGTGATTGGTGGGCTTGAACTGCCAATCTTCACTTAGCAGTCAAATGCTTAACTCACTGAACCACTAAGGATCCTTAGGCTTTCTCTCTGTTGATTCTGGAGAAGGGTCCTTGTCTCGTTTGAGCTTCAGCTCCTGAGTTTCCCTACTCCTGTGTATTTCCATTGCTTATTTAATCTCTTATATCTCACCTTACAATAATTCTGTCTCATTAACATAACAAAGACTACCATCTCTATATGAGATTATAACCAAAGGCATAGAGGCTAGGATTTGCAAGACATATTTTTTGGGAACATAATTCAGTCTATAACATTTCACCTTTTGGTTTCCCAAAGTTCAGTTCTTGACAAAGGCAAAACACAGTTTCCCCATCACATCATCCCCAAAAGTCTTAAATCAACTCCAAGGCCAAATTCCATTTTGAGGCAAATTTCCTCTTTATCTGTATACCCATGCATGGAATCTAGACTACAGGTTATGTGCTTCCAAAGTACAGTGATGGGACAGGTACAAGATGATTGTTTCCATTACAAATGGGAGAAATTCGAGGAAAAGAAGGGTTATCAGGTACTGAGGAAGTCCAAAACACAGCAGAACAAATTGCATTACCTCTCTTCTCTGAGATTTTCTCCCAGTGTGAATGGCATTCAGTACCATGAATGATACTGGATTTAGGAAAACTTTATATTAGAGAAGAAAACTACATCGATAGAAGATTCAGAATGACTATGTAGATATGAATGACTCATAAAAGCTTATAAAATCATATTAAACAACAAACTTGGTATGAAGTCTAAATTTGTTTTTGTTTTTCCAGTGTATTTAAATAACAGCTTTCTGTCGATAGAGGCTGCAAAGTTCATTTTCTGTACATATTCCAGAGTATAAGAAATAGATCTGTTTGTAGACATAACCAAACCCAGAGAATGAACCAGACAACTTTCTAGCTTTTCATTTAAAATTTATAATTCTTTTTTTCCTTTTCCTTTTTTCAGGTATTCTTACTCCAAGTGATGAGTTCCAATTTTGGATTGAACAAGCTCATCATGGAAATAAGCAAATTAGTAAAGAAAGAGCCAGTTATTTTAAAGAATTATTTGAAACAATTGCAAGAGTATGTGATTTATACATAGTTATTTGTCAAGCTTATGAAACAGCTTTAGGATTCAAGTCTTACTAAATGTGTCATATATATTTAAATCAACTACAACTTAGAAATCTAAAACTTTAGAAAAAGCTAAATGTTAATCTCTAGAAGATAGTTTTCTAAAAAATATAAACATTTTTCTGCAGATAGGTAGTGAAAAACAAAAACTATACTATAGGAATTTATTTATGAAGAGTAATATATTCTTTTGAAAGAATTTTCTTTTCCCAGATTAACATTTTGAAGTAATCTGAAATAAAAACTCTTAGTTTTATATTTATTTGATTGATTATTCCTTGTGACTAAATAAATGGCCATTTTTAAGTATGATTAGAAAAAAGTCTATTCTTTCAAAACCAATAGATAGTAGTTTTCTACTCACTGTCCATATAATTTCAATAATATTGGTTTTAAACTTTCTTAACAACAATGAAACATAGGATATAAAATTTTTACTATTATTCTATTATTGTTGAGATAGCATACAAAACAATAAATGAATGAAGAAAGACATATGTAAACTACAGTGAGTAGTGTTATATATAGATTCAGGCACCTCTGATGGGGAGAATAAAATTAAGAGTCCAAATTTAAAGAAAATGGCATGAAGGGTGTAGTGAATAGACTTTTTGCAATTCTTTTTCTCCTCACAGTCATGAAGTCATGTGTTTGTGAAGGAACTTGTGGGGTATTTGCTTAAACATTTCTATCATTTGTTAGAAAGAAAGTTAGAAAATTACATGGCAGATATTAGGATTATGAGTAGTTGAAAAAGTCTGAAAACGTTTTGACTATTATATCTTACAAATATGATCATGTATGAACATGAATGTATTTTGGTTTTAGGAGTTTTATAACTTGGATAGCCTATCTTTATTGGAAGTTGTTGACCTGGTGGAGACTACTCGGGATGTTGTTGATGATGTGTGGAGACAAACAGACCATGATTATTATCCTGAGTCACGAATGCTTCATCTCTTAGACATCATAGGTACTAGTGAAGAAATACCTTGTATAATGCTGGGAAGCTTGTCATTTTTGTTTTCTTCTATTTTAAAAATAGGCTTTACTTTGAGAGAAGCTATAGAGGTACAGAAAAATTATACAGAAATTATAGAGTGTTCCCTATGTATCCCTCTCCAGCCTGTTGTATTTTATCCCCCCACCGCCTTTAAGCCCTTTCTTAATATGTGCCTTAATGTAATAATTGCTTAAAATAACTTTTAAAGCAAATCATGCCATATTATTTAAATCAATATTTGTATGTAGTCGATAATTTAAATCATATGTGTCAAATTCTTTGGCCAAGACTAGAACTAAATTACCAAAGATGGTTAATATCTAAGCATACTCATATATATGCTATATATTGAAATGAACTGAAAAATTCTTTAAAATGTAATAGCTTATCTGTCAGTATTAAAATTACATAAACCTCTGACCTAGAAAGTAAACAGCTCTCACAGTTTATCCTACAGATATATCAAGTAAATATATAAAATGTTTGTACAAAGATATGAGACTAGAAACATATATCAAGCTGCTAAAAACTTGTGTATATATATATCTATCTATACATACTTATGAAAAATTGAAATAATATGTGCCAAATTCTTGACTATGGATAGAACTAAATATACAAAGATATATAAGGAATTTTCTAAATGGTTGTAAAAAAATGGAATTAGATGGTAAAGAAATTTTTCCACAACGTTTTTGAAGTTGTGTATGTGTGTGTGTATGTATATGAGGCTGTTTGCTCCAGTAAAGAATTGATTTGATTGCAGTGTGTTTGGTTTTGGTACACATACACACACACACACCAGGGGGTTTCAGAAAGTTCCATTATCTTTTAATAATAAATATTTATCCACGAACTTTTTGAAGTCCTCTCAGATATATTTTTGTTACACTTGAAAGGTGTCTGTGGTATATTGAAAGAGAACATGAATACAAGCTAATGTGTATGCTTAAAAATGTATTTATGCATAACATAATTTGAAAACGTTGTTGCTGGTGCTATGTTGGTGGGTGCGTAGCCTTTCAAACATTCTTGTTTGCTAGTTTTTGCATCATTTACGTTTTTTCATTAGTATTGCTTTTGTACCTTTTCTTTAATGAGAAGTTGATTTCCACTCATATGTCTATTTATGTTGTTTTTAGGTGGCTCATTTGGAAGGTTTGTTCAGAAAAAATTGGGAACTTTGAACCTGTGGGAAGATCCTTATTATCTTGTCAAAGAAAATCTGAAAGCTGGTATTTCAATTTGTGAGCAATGGGTGATAGCTTGTAACCATCTAACAGGTCAGGTGTGGCAGCGTTATGTTCCTCATCCATGGAAAAATGAAAAATATTTCCCGGAAACACTTGACAAACTTGGCAAACGCTTTGAAGAGGTATTAATTTGATTATCTGTCTTTGTCTTTAAGTATAAAGTAGTTTTATACTTTTTTGTGCAAGTATTTCATAATTAATAAGCACTACAAATTTGATTGGATTCCTGGTGTGGCACTGTAGGATCAGCAATGGACTGTGAATCACAAGGTCAGTAGTTCAAACCCACCATTGCTCCTCTGAAACCCTATAAATGATCGCTATGAGTTAGAAGCAACTTGATGGCACTTAACAGCAACAACAACAAACAGACCTGAGTAGCATAGTGGTTACTTGTTGGGCTATTAACCACAAGGTAAGTAGTTGTAATCTATCTGCTGCTCTGCAGGAGAAAGATGAGAATTTCTGTTCCCATAAAGAGTTACAGCTTTGGAAACCCTATACAGGGTACCTGTGAGTCAGAACCAACTTGATGGCACACAACCATCACCACCACCACTCCACACATTTGATTTGAAAGAATAGTGTAGCAATCCATTTCAGAAACATTAGCTTTTGAAATTCTTATGGAGTACAGTTCTGTTTTGCCACATATGGGGTTGCCGTGCATTGGGACTGATTTGACATCAGATGATACTTTTCTGATCTGATGGACATAATTTCTAGTTTGGGGACAGAACAATGTTAAAGTTCATCTGAGATAATTTATGACAGTCAGCTGACAAAGTACTAGATGCTTAGTGGTGATTAAGTGCCATTTTCTGCTCCCCTTTTCTTTGGTGTGTGATGTTGGTCAATCTTTAAGTTGTAAACTTCTGTTTGCTTTGATATAAAAAGATAATTAATCCACTTGTTGATGGTGGAGTACAGTTCTACTGTGACACAAATGGGGTCACTGTCCATTGGTGTTGGCCTCAGTGGCAACTGTGTTTTTAGTGGAAGTACTTGAAACAGTTGTTCAGTTTACATAAGCAATATAGAACTTCAATATTTAGATTGAAGGGAAAATGAATATAGGAAGATTCAAAGCTGATTTTTCCTCTTTATGCTAACTGAAACCATATTTAAATCCCATGTTCAGGGATTAAAAAAAAACATATGTATGTTTTATATTACGGAAAACGTCAAGCATACACAAAAATAGTGTAATGAATGCACATGTATCCATCATTCAGCTTTAATAGTCATTGAAATTATTCAGTTTTTGTTCCATCTTCGCTTCCTTTATGCCATTCCCTCTTAATTTTTGTTGAAGTATTTGTAAAGTTAATCCAAGATATATGCTTTCATTTTTCATAGTTCCATATGTATTTCAAACACATATATTTTAAACATGATATTTTTAGTATTAAGTTTTATGAATATACTTAACATTACTGTACATCTTTCACACATTTTTTCCTCCTTTGTATTTTTTCATACCATTGTGAGTTAGACGAAATTAGACATTTGTCTTGTGACGTGTTTTACCTTTTGGATTTATCTCATTGGATGCTTGTGTCATTTAGTATGTTCCTTTCACCCCTATTTTTCCTATCAGTTGTAAGTGAGATTTGCCTTGCTTATATTCAAGAAGTTCTTTTCTTTTTTTGACAATAATCATTCTTAAGTGGTGATATATATGATGTATATGTCTTATACATCATGTAAAGAGTCATGCAGTGTTTAAATTTCCTACTTTAGTAATATTAAGTTTGATCACTAGTTTGGCATGATGCAGGTCCATCTAATCTTATGGTTTACATCTGTTTTTTACTTAATGATTTTAGCAACCACTGATGATAAACCAATTCATAGCAACCCTGTAGGAAAGAGTAGAACAGCTCGATATTTTTTTAGATGCTGTAAATCTTTACAGAAGCGCACTGCCATATCTTCCTTGCATGGAGTTACTGGTGGATTCAAACCACTAACCTTTCAGCAGATTCGTGCTTAACACACTGCATACTGGGACTCACTGATGATCACAAAGGGTTGCAGAAATGGTGGTTTTTCTTACTATATTGTTCTTTTTGCATTTATTAGTGCTAATTTTTCAGAAGGAATAACATGTCCTCTTCAACTTTTTGGTTACTTGAAAGGTAGCTCATACTTAGGAATGGCAGCATAGACAATTAGTTCTTTTATTTATCAACTGTCAGAACAATGATTAGTATCTTAATATGTTTCATAGTGACTAATACATTATTTACAAATTTATTATGAACTCATGAATCTTTATATTTTATGTGCTATTCATTCATGTTATTATTATGCTTAAATTACTCCATGTTTGGGTAGCCAGGGTCACTTTAAGTTGGCTCTTGTGTCATTTTGTCATTGTTGCAGTATGTCTTTGATAGTTGTTGTTGCTAGCTGCCACTGAGTCAGTACTGACTCATAGCGACCTTATGCACAACAGAACAAAACACTGCCAGATCCTGTGTCAACGTCACAATTGTAGTAGCTACACTTGAGCCCATTGCTGCTACCACTGTGCCATTCCACTGTGTCTTCCTCTTTTTCTCCAGCCCTTAACTTTACCAACATGATTTCCTTTGCCAGGGACTGGTCCCTCCTGATAATATGTCCAAAGTATGAGAGACAAAGTTTGGTCATCGTGGTCTCCAAGGAGCACTCTGACTACTTCTTCCAACACAGATTATTGTTCTTTTGGCCCACCATGGTACTTTCAATATTCTCCTCCAGCACCATAACTCAAATGCATCCATTTTTCTATAGTCTTTCCTATTCACTGTCTAACTTGAAAATACCGTGGTTTGGTTCAGGCACACCTTATTCCTCAAACTGATATCTTTGCTCTTCAACACTTTAAAGAGATCTTGTGCAGCAGATTTACCTAATGCAGTATGTCATTTGGTTTTTTGACTGCTTCTTCCATGAGTGTTGATGGTTGATCCCTGCAAAATGAAGTCATTTACAGCTTCAATCTTTTCTCCATTTATCTTGATGTCATTTATTGGTCCAGAGGTGAGGATTTTATTTTCTTTACATTGAGGTGCAACCCATACTGAAGGCTGTGGTCTTTGATTTCAGTAAGTATTTTACATCATGTTCACTTTCAGCAAGCAAGTTTGTATCATCTGCATATTGCAGGTTGTTAATGAGTCTTCCTCCAATCCTGAAGCCACTATCTTTCAGCTTCTCAAATTATTTGCTCAATATACAGATTGACTAAGTATGGTGAAAAGACTATAATCTTGGTGCATACCTTTCCTAATTTTAAACCATTCAGTGTTCCCCTGTTCTATTCAAACAACTGTCTCTTGGTCTATGTACAGGTTTCTCATGAGCACAATTAGTTATTCTAAAATACTCATTCTCTGCAGTGTTTTCCATAGCCTGTATTAATCCACACCATCAAAAGCCTTTTTCAGTCAATAAAGCACAGTTAAACATCTTCCTGGTATTTTCTGCTTTCAGCCAAGATCCGTCTGACATCCATTCCACATCCTTTTCTGAATCCAGCTTGAACTTCTGGCCACTCCCTGTCAATGTACGGTTGCAGCTGCTTTTGAATTATCTTTAGCATAATTTTACTTGTATGTGATATTAATGATGTTGCTAGATGTTTTCTGTATTCCATTGGGTCACATCTCTGGAATAGGCACAAATCAGTGCCTATTCTTCCAATCATTGGGCCAGGTAGCTATCTTTCAAATATCATGGCAAAGATGAGTGAGTGGTCAGTTGTCTGAAAGATTTCTATTTGTATCCCATCAATTACTGGAGCCTTTTTTTTGGCCAATGCGTTCGGTGCACCTTGGGCTTCTTTCTTCAGTATCATTGGCTCTTGATCATATGCTATCTCTTGAAATGGTTGAACATTGACCATTTCTATTTGTTACAGTGACTCTGTGTATTCCTTCCATCCTCTTTTGATGCTTTCTGCACCATTCAATATTTTGTCCTTAGTATCCTTCAATATTTCAAGTTGAGGCTTGAATTTTTTACTTCATTTCCCTCAGCTTGAGAAATGTGGAACGTGTTCCTCACTTTTGACTTTCTAACTCCAGATTTTTGCACATTTCATTATAATATTTGACTTTGTCTTCTTGAGCTGCCCTTTGAAATTTTCTATTTAGCTTTTTACCTCCTTATTTCATCCATATGCTTTAGCATCTCTATGCTGGTGAGCAAGTTTCAGAGTCTCTTCTGACATACGTTTTGTTCCTTTTCTTCTTTCTTGTCTCTTGGTGAGCTTAATTATTTTTTTTTTTTTTTATGTAAATTGAGTGATAGTTTACATGGTAGAACATCAGTTTTACACTCAATCCTATTGTATTTTGTTTCATTGCAATGATGACAATCCAATCCATGCATCATCATTCAACATTATTTTCTTCTATTCCTCTGGTAGTTTTTTTTTTTTTGATATACATCAAAACACTCAGGAACATGTAATCATTTAAACAAACAAGGACATATTCTGCAAGCCTGCCTCTTGGCTGCCAGCACACAGTCTTTCTCTTTCCATGAGTCTGGAGTCCTCAGCTGCTCTGTCTCTCCATGTCCTCATCTCTGCCTCCATCTCTGTTGTTGCTGCTTCTCTGGATGGGGTCCCCCATTACACTCTTGCTGTTCCCCCTTGATATAACCTTTATTTTTTTTAAAAAGGTACTTGTAAAAAAATATAGTAAAATATTGTTTTTGATAATGAATGTGACACCATTCCTCCAGATGCTTGTCAGATTCAAAATGGCCAGCACCAGTCCATTTCAGCTCATCAATGCCTAGGATACTGATCTTTATGCATTCTATTTGAACAACCCTATTTTGTATAGTTTGCAAATAATTAAAAAAATACTGTTGTACTTAAATTTTCCATCAAAATCAGAAAGGCTTAGTAAATATCCTGTAATGTTTCAACTGATTTAAAAATCGCATAGTGGTTATGATTCCTAACCTCAATGTCAGCAGTTCAAAACTACCAGCCATTCAGTGGGAGAAAGATGAGGCTTACTGCTCCCATAAAGATTTACAGCCTTGGAAACCCTATGCAGGGTGGGTGACTCCTAGTCTGAACCAACTCCATGGTACGTCACCGCCACCTAATAAAAACCACAATGCTTATATACTATACTGAAAAGGCCTAAAAGCATTAATCACCATGAATGTAGCAGTTAACGCCTCCATAATCAGGTCATTGCTGCTAACTGCCATTTCCCACTAAAAAGCACTAGGGTCCTTGGAGAAATGACTAATTCCAAATATGGGAAAGAAAATGTAAAAGATAGGGTGGTACATTTTTAGGGGTAATTATTGAAGAAATTGTCAAAAATGAAAATGGAATGCATAAATTTTGATATTCTAGACATTACTGAGCTTAAATGGACTGGTATTGCTCAATTTTGAATCTGATAATCACATGGCTTATTATGCTGGGAGTCACGAATTGAAGAGGAATAATGTATTCATCATCAAAAAGAACATTTCTAGATCTATTTTGAAGTTCAGTGCCGTCTGTGATAGGATAATATCCATACGTTTACAAGGATGATCCTTTATTACTAGTAGTATTCAAATTATGCACCAATTGCTAAAGCCAGCAATGAAGAAGTTGAAGAATTCTACCAACATCTTCAGTCTGAAATTGATCAAATATGCAGTCAAGATTCATTGGTAATTACTGGGGATTGGAATGCAAAAGCTGGAAACAAAGAGGAAGGATCAGTCATTGGAAAATATAACCTTGGCAATAGAAAGGATGCTGGAGATCACATGATAGAATTTTGCAACACAAATTACTTCTTTGTTCAAACAACATAAAAGACAACTATGCACATGGACCTCACCAGATGGAATATACTAGAATCAAATTTACTACATCTGTAGGAAGAGACGATAGAAAGCTTAGTATCATCAACCACAACAAGACTTGGGACAGACTGTGGAATAGACAATCAATTGCTCATCTATGAGTTAAGGCTGAAGATGGACTAAATGGAAGCAAGTCCACGGGAGCCAATATATCCCACGTGAATTTAAAGGCCATCTCTAAAACAGATTTGCTGCATTAGACACCAGTGACTGAAGACCATAATAGTTGTGGATGACATGAAAAACATCATGCATGAAGAAAGCAAATTGTCATTAAAAAGACAGTGAATCCCTCATCTGATTATTCAGTTATGCTGGTTAGTAATTCCATACATGAGCCCTGGATA
>NW_006408526.1:11077257-11082129 GCF_000296735.1 Chrysochloris asiatica
AAAAAAAAAAAGGACAGTGAAGAAAGAAAAGGCCAAAACGCGTATCAGAAGAGACTGAAAATTACTCTTGAGTGAGGAGAAGCTAAAGCTGGTAGAAATGAGTAAGTAAAAGAGCTGACCATAAAATTTCAATTCTCCACTCAAAACCAACTATTATAATGAACTGTGCAAAGATCTGGAGTTAGAACACACTCAGCATTTCTCAAGCCGAAAGAACTGAAGAACAAATTCAAGAATTGGAGTCCTGTTGTGGTGCTGTAGGATAAGCACTGGACCGCAAGGTGATTTTAACCCATTGTCGGCAGTTCCACCTCATTTGTCACTCCTCAGAAACCCTATATAGATTCTCTATGAGTAGGAACTGACGTGACAGCACTCTAACAGTAGTATCAACATGGTCAAACTATTGAATGATGCAGAAAGCATCAACAGAAAATATAGGGAATACACAGAATCATTCTACCAGAAAGAAATGGCCAGTGCTGGACCATTTTAAGAGGTAGCATATGGTCAAGAACTGATGGTAGTGAAAGAGGAAGTCCAAGCTACATTGAAAGCATAGATGAAAAACAAGGTTCCAGGAATTGACGTAATACTAACTGAAATGTTTCAATAAACTGATATAGTGCTGGAGGCAGTGACTCGTGTATGCCAAGAAATTTGGAAGACAGATGCCTGGCCAACTGATTGGAACAGATACATATTTGTGCTAATTCCCAAGAAAGGTGATTCCATGGAATGTGAAGATCATTGAAAAATATAATGTCACATGCATGTAAAATTTGTAATGGCTGCTGTGGTACATCGATGGTGAGCGGCCTGAAATTCAAACAGTTTTCAGAAGAGGATGTGGTATGAGGGATATCCTCACTGATGTCAGATAGAGCATGGCTGAAAGCAGAAATTCCAGAAAGATGTTTACTTGTGCTTAATTGACTATGTAAAGGAATTAAACTGTGTGGATCATACCAAACCATAGATAACATTTTGAAGAATTGTATTCCAGAATGCTTAATTGTGCTTATAATGAACCTGCACATAGATAGTTGTTCCAACCAAACAAGAGGTTACTGAATTGTTTAAAATCAGGAAAGGTTTGCACCAAGGTTGTATATCCTTTCTCATTAGTTATTTAATCTGTGTATTAGGTAAATGGCCATATGCAGCTGGCACAACCTTGCTTGCTGGAAGTGAAGAAGGCTCAAAATACTTTCTGATGAAGATTAGAGACTACAGCATTTCATATGGATTGCTTCTTAATGTAAAGAAAGTGAAAATCCTCACAATTGGATCAATAAATAACATCATGATAAATGGAGAAAAAGTTTAAGTTGTTGAACACTTCATTTTATTTAGATCAACGATCAACATTTATAGAAGCAGAAATCAAGAAATAAAAAAATTATTGCATCAGGCCAGTCTGCTGCACAAGACTTCTTTCTTTAAGGTGTTCATGAGCAAAATTTGAGGAGTTTGCCTTAGTATTTTAAGTCATCTCATAACATGTGAAAATTGGATGATGAATAAGGAAAATCAGAGAAGAGTCAATGCATTTGAATGATGATTTTGGCAAAGAATATTCAAAGTATCATATACTGCCAGAAGAACAAACAAATCTGTCTTGGAAGAAGTTCAGTCAGAATGTTCCTTAGAAGCTCCTTAGAACTTTGTCTCTCATTCTTTGACATGTTGTCTTGAGGGACCAGTTCCTAAGAAGGACATCATGTCTGGTAAAGTGAATGGTCAGTGAAAAAGAGAAAGACCTTCAATAAGATGGATTGACATAGTGACAGCCACTGTGAGTTCAAACATAGCAACCATTGTGAGATGCCACCGAACCAAGTAGTGTAGTGTTCTGTTGGACATGGGGCCCTTATGAGTCAGAATCGACTAGATGGCATCTAATGACAACAACAGGGCTGTTGAGATATAATTTTGTTATTAAAAGTATGATGCAATTCAGAATAATAAAACTGTAATTTTATTTTTACCATATTGAGGAGGACAGGCTAAAAGTTTAAAGAAACTTTAAACACAGTTTTCAAATATTTAGATTTCTTATATTTTCATCAGATTGGTCACATTGATGTTGGCTTGATAAACATTTGACTTTTGATGAGTAGTAATGTTGAGGCATATAATTTCAGTTTTATTGTTCATTGTTCAAATCTAATTTAAAGAAAATTTTTGCCTAATGTCTTTAGATTCTAGACCTATTTGTGCAGATCTTTTCTTTTTTTTTACTTTAAAAATCATTATATTAATATTTTATATTTTAGGTCTTGGCTGTTAGAACAATTTATGAGAAGCTACTCTATTTTTTGCCTTGCACTGAAGAGAAAACCATAGGTCTAACTCGAGTATTTGAACCATTCACTGGCTTGAATCCTGTGCAATATAATCCATATACTGAGGTTGAGTATATATATGTTTGTATATTCATATACCTTACTGTTCATGCTTTTATTTTTATAGGTAAATACATTTAAAAAATATTAAAATTTAACTGTTGTTAATTTGCTTTAAGCCTTTGTGGAAAGCTGCGGTCTCTCAATATGAAAAAATTATTGCACCTGCAGAACAAAAAATAGCAGTAAAATTGAAAAATTTTATTTCAGAAATTCAGGACAGTCCACAGCAGGTAAAATATTAAAATATTTCTCTTAAGCTATTTTAAGAGGTCTGGTTAAGTTGAACATTTTAGATGAACACACGTTTATTTTATTTTACTTCAGCTCCTTCAAGCATTTCTGAAATATAAAGATTTGGTGAAGCGTCCAACTATAAGCAAAGAATTGATGTTAGAAAGAGAAACTTTACTGGCAAGACTTGTGGACTCAGTTAAAGGTAAAAGTTTATCAGAAATTGTAGTATTTGCTTTAGAAATTATTTTATTAAATTACTTATTTCTTTATTGCGTATCATTTGGGATGAAGAGTACATATTCTGACAATCTGCTGAAATTAATT
Organism: Chrysochloris asiatica; assembly: GCF_000296735.1. Classification (NCBI taxonomy): domain Eukaryota; kingdom Metazoa; phylum Chordata; class Mammalia; order Afrosoricida; family Chrysochloridae; genus Chrysochloris; species Chrysochloris asiatica. The sequence continues at coordinate 11,080,227 of NW_006408526.1, forward strand.
TACTACCATATGTTTGTATATAGCTTGTCCACGCAAATAATGCACACATGGAAATAATGTGCACATACACACGTAACATACATAGTGTGTGAAGGGGTTGTGTCATTTGTGAAAACCACATAGCACATCTTATTCATGTAAAATATGGTAATTTCTTTATAAATGACAGATTTTATTGAACTAAGATCTTCTTTTCCTTCTTTGTCTCCCTTTATGTATGGCAAGATCCTCGAGGGTTAGGATCAGCTTTTAATATAACACCTTATCTAGTGCGTGGTACATGGAAGACACTTAGGATGTCTTTGCTGAATGTAATCCTTTTGCTTGATTTAAATTTTTTAGATTTTCGGTTAGACTTTGAGAATCGGTGTAGAGGAACACCTGGTGATGCATCTGGACCCCTTTCTGGGAAAAATCTTTCAGAAGTTGTCAATAATATAGTCTGGGTTCGTCAGTTGCAGCTGAAGGTATTGCTTTTAATAAAAGTTGAATGCTAATTTAAAAATGAGCTAAGCTAAGGCCTATAGAAGGCATTCTAGAACTGTGGTGGAGGTAATGGATTTGTGCTGTAGAGCTGGTTCCCACACACATTGATCCTTATAGGGTTTCTGGGGTTGTAAATCTTTATGGGAGCAGAAAGCCTCATCTTCCTCCAATGGAATTGATGATAGTTTAGAATTGCTGAACTTGAGGTTAGCAGTCCAATACGTAACCACTATGCTACCAGAGCTCTTTTCTAGAACTATAGTAAAACATTTAAAAAAATTCACTGTTTCCTTTGGCACCTCTAGATGATTTTCATGTTAAGTATGAATGTCTGAAAAAATGTGCTGAGGAAGTTCTGATGGTATTGCTTATTCCTTGTGTAGAGATAACTGTCAGATCACTTAGCATAACTCATAAATACTTTCCTAAAGAAGTTTTATTCAAAAAGTAAATGTATTTTACACTGCATTTGAAAACCTTTTGAAAATAATTTAAAAATGTTTGTTGTTGTTGTTAAGTGCCATCAAGTCGATTCCAACTCACTCATAGTGACCCTGTATAGAATTTCTGAGGCGCGCCTAGTGGGTTTGAACTGCTGACCTAGCAGTCCAGTAGCTGTGAAATGTATCTGCAAGCATATTTTTGTAGCTAAATTACTTTAGCTTGAAAGGGTGATAAGTAATTGTGGCATTGCCTAAGGCAGTCACAGCAATTTATAGGTTTAAATGACTATGTTGTTGTTGTTGTTATGTGCCGTGGAGTTGGGCCCAACTCATAGCGATCCTATAGGGTTTCTGAAGCTATAAATCCTAACAGGAGCAGAAAGCCTCATCTTTCTCCTGCGGAACAGCTGGTAGTTTCCAACTGCTGACCCTGGCTATGGGATGACTAAAATCAACACAAAAATCTTATGGACTACTAATTAGTCTGTGGTACAGTGTCTTGTATTTGATTCATGCTCAGTAAATATAAGTATTAATTGATGATAGTGTGACGTTAAGAACAAGAGTTCATAGACTATTAAAGACGAAATATTCAATGCTTTAATGGTTAAAGTTTATATCTTTTAGAGTTTATTTTTTGGGAGATTATGTCTAACTGGTTAGTCAGCTTTCCAGGATACTGTATTGTTCTTCGTGTAATTGGGGAGAATTTCCATTAAATTGGCATAATTATTGTTTGAGTTACTAGCCAAATCATTTGTAGGTGTTGACCAAAATTATTTCTCAGCATGTTTAAAGGATTGCTAAAGGTTTTAGAGTTTTCTCTGAATGTCAGTGGGGCACACATATTTTTGGACCATACTTGCTCTTATCCTATACCTTTTGATGAGTTGTGTGTGTGTTTGCTATTATATTGTTGTTGTTAGGTGCCATTGAGTCGATGCTGATTCATAGCGACCTTATACACAGCAAAA
>NW_006408526.1:11082798-11097872 GCF_000296735.1 Chrysochloris asiatica
TTTTTTTTTTTCATAGAACCCAGCTTCTCATATTATTTGCTCAGCATACAAGTTGAATAAGTATGGTGAAAGAATACAACCCTGTCGTACACCTTTCTTAATTTTAAACCATTCAGTGAGGTTGTATAATTGAAATGCAAAGTAGGGATTTATATTCTTACACTGTTCCTTGGTGAATCTTAGTTCTACTCTAAATGAATGAAAAAGTAATTTCTTAATCACAGATCAGAGAAGGGGCTCATTATTTTATGCTACATTTGTTAAACTTTAATGATTTATATTTTGATAACTTGACTTTTAAGGTGGATGATACTATCAAGATTGCAGAAGCTCTTTTATCTGACTTGTCAGGATTTCGATCTTTCCATCGAAGTGCTGAAGATCTTTCAGATCAGTTTAAACTTTATGAACAAGAACAATTTGATGATTGGTCAAGAGACATTCAGTCAGGTTTGTCTGATTCCAGATCTGGTTTGTGGTAAGTTTGAACGTCTAAATATAGAAATATATGCAGGAATCTTGTTACTTACATTATTAATGCAAATGAAAGATGCAATTAATTATTTCACATCTTTAGACTTTTCTTCAGGCTTTCTGATTCTCCTGTTGTTGTTGTTAGTTTTAGATCATAAGCTTTTAAGCCATTAAGGTTGGAAACTTTGATGAAATAATTGACTGCTTCCCTCTTCTCATGTCTTTTCCCCAGAACTGCAGGTACCTGTTTTGGAATTAGGTTTTTCTTTTTCATTGTTTTTGTTATTGGTGTTCATATACCTTTAATTCTTGCTTGCATTAATATTGTATATACAAAATTGCATTGTAAACTGTAAAATTTTACTGACTGTAAGCTCCTTTAGATGGATTTTTATTCATGTTGGCCAACATAATAAGGCTTTGATAAATGTTTTTTAGACTGCATTGAGCTTAATTGAATTAGTTAACCTAATTGTACTAATGAGGATTTAAATGGATGGTCTTAGAGAATCATTGTTTCTCTGTACCTAAGATCAACTTTCCATGGCATGTTGTTGTCTGTATTTTTAGAAATTTGTAATGGAACTTTGTCCATAACATGAACAATATTGCTACAAAAGATAATTAGGCCAGAGATGGTAGCTTATTAAACTGAATGAATTGTTTTGTTTTTATTTTTCACATGAGGAGGCTTCAAAACATTCATGGAAAAATGAAATTAAAAGATAATGGAATTTTCCCACAAACATTGAATCCCCTTGTATCTAGAATTCTGGTTCTGGAAGAAGAATAAAGGAACGTAAAGGTGCTAGGGCATTATGATTATAATTTTAATGCCATTAAGCTCTGTTGTGAGGTGCTCCAGAAAAAAAGAAAATAAGAAAGGAAGAAAGGGAGCAACGTGCAGACTCTATCACTACAGTGGTGGATAGCCATTATGTGTGGTAGCCTGCCAAAGGTCTGAGAGCTGCAGTTGGTTCAACAGAGTGTTTTCCATTTGGTTCTGAAAACTCCACCCACCTTTTTTGGGTGAAGTCTATTACTGTCAAGTAGAATCACTGTTCTTTGGAAATTCTGATATGTAGAAACCCAATCTGTCTCTTTCAAGGAGAGAAGATTAGTTTTAAATAAAGGCAGAAAATGTCATTACATAGTTTTCTGATAGACTTTATGTTCAGATAGGACAAATTGGGCTTAAGTTACCATTTTAAGACATTTCAAAGTACTTACTTTTTAGTGCACTTTGTTTTTTGTGCTATTAAGTAGGTTGACTAGGCTTGTTTTTTGCTTTTAGTAACTTTTAAGATCTGTTAGGTTTCTGAATTGTGAGTGACTTGAAAAGCTCAGTAAACTTAATCCTAAAAGACAGGCAATGAGAACACAGGATTTATGTGTCATTTGGCACAGTATTTTGCAATCCATGCTGATTAGAATAGCCCAAAGTAAAATTTTCTATTATCGCCTTTACATGAAACAGAGCAAGGGCAGCTAGAGGATTAAAACATTTGAATATCTATTCTCCTATTATTTTGTGTTATCATTGATACTTTAATAAAAGTCTTAAATAACCAAGTAGACTGATATTGCACGAATCTAGGGTACCTTTTATAACGTGAATCAAAACATTTTTTTCCTTTTGGTGAATGTGATGTCAATTTTGAATCTTTGCTAAAGGTTGTTGTTGTTGTTATGTGCTGTGGAGTTGGTTCCAGCTCATAGTGACCCTGCATAGGGTTTCCGCGGCTGTAAATCTTAATGGGAGCAGAAAGCCTCATCTTTCTTTTGAGTAACGACTGGTAGTTTTGAACTGCTGACCTTGAGGTTAGAAGCCTGATTTGTAACCACTACACTACCAGAGCTCCTTTTGCTAAAGGTTAAGAGATTGATTTTTCTGTTTTTAAAAATGTTTGGTTGAAATGTTAATGTGATAATTTATTTTGAATATTGCAGTTTGTTAGTAAGATAACTATGTGAAGGAAAAAAAAAGTTAAAAAAACTACACAAAACAGAGCCTGAAAACTTCTTACTTTTCTTTCCTTTGAGCAGATTTTAGATTAACAAAGAAGTTATAAAAATCATACTTTGTTTTCATAAAACAGTGTGAACATGAAAATGTAAAATATTCATTTTGTTTTGTAGTATTCAGGCTAATAGTCGAATTATGGAATTGGATCCTAACGATGGCTCATTAAAAGTGCATTACTCAGATCGTTTGGTCATTCTTCTGAGAGAAGTTCGTCAGCTTTCTGCACTTGGCTTTGTTATTCCTGCTAAAATACAGCAAGTTGCAAACATTGCACAGAAATTCTGCAAGCAAGCAATTATTCTTAAACAAGTATGAAATTATTTTTTGATAGTGTATCTATTTTCAGTTTATTACATTAAACTAGAATATTTGAAGGGCTTTGTTTTTTACTTTTGCTTGTTTTGGGCTAATGTACCATTTAGTATTATGAAATTATGGTCTGTTAAGAGACTCGATACAACGTTTGCTTTGTAACCTGTACAGGGATTTATTACTTCGAAGTATTGTTGTTACTACTTTTTGTTATGAAAGCATTTTAAAAATAGAGTATTATTTTTTATTTCTCTTTTTCTCAACTGTCTGTTAAAAGTACCTTCTGCCTATCTTCTTGGAACAAATTCTTAGATAATTATCAGGCTAATTGAATTGTCTGTGTTTCTAGTTATTTCTTTCATCAATTTAATTTGTACATTGCCATCATGTTTCCCTGGTTAAAACCAGTTAGTGCTGCTTCTGGTCCTTGCCATGGCTTATAAGGTTTTTCTTAAGATTTTAGCCCTCCCTCCTCATAGTCTTTCTCTTAATGTTACACTCTGTGCTTTTGTAAGATGAAGCTTGTCTCTAAGCACTGAAAGTGTTTTCTCTGGCTGGAAAAATCAGTCATTGTTTAATTCCCAACTCAAAAGTCAGTTTCTTTGTTATGCCTTCCTTTAGTTAATTGTTCCTTCTTCTGTGATGAATAGTACAGTGGGAGGATCGCTATTTTAATACTTTCATACGGTATTTGATTCTTTTTGTCTTTCTCTTAGCTGATTATTAATTTTAGAAGATAGTTACCTTGTATTTTTGATTTTTTAAAAACTTTTTTTGTGAATTGAGTGAAAGTTGACAGAGCAGATTGTCAGTTTTATAGTCAACGAATCTTATACTTTGCTTCATTGCAATGACTGCAATCACCTCCATGTACCATCAGTTAACAGTATTTACCTCTATTCACTTTACTCTGTGTTCCACCCTGTGTCTCTTGCTACCTTCATTGTTCCTCTGCCAACCTTCCTCTTATTGTATATTGTCTGTCCTGTCACCTATATTAACTGTGTCTACCCTCCTCAGTAACCATCATAAAATGTTTCTTTTATCAGGAAAATCTTTTAAAAAATATTTACACCATTGGTCTCATACAATATTTGTCTATTTTGTGATTGACAAATTTCACTCAGCATAATGTTCTCCAGGTTCATCCATGTTTTGAGGTGTTTTGCAGACTCAGTATTTGTTAGTGTTGCTTAGTATTCCATTGTGTGGGTACCAAAGTTTGTTTAACCTTCCTTTTGTTGATGGGCATTTGGACTGTCTCCATCTTTTTGTTATTATGAATAGTGCTGCACTGAACATGGGTGTGTATGTATCTATTTGTGTTAAGTCGTATCTCTTGTAGACAGCATGTTGAAGAATCCTGTTTTATTTTCCACTCTGCTACTCTCTGTCTCTTGATTGCTGCACTGAATCCATTTACATTCAGTATAATTACTAATAGGTATGAATTGATTGCTGTAGTTTTGATGCTCGCATTTTGTACTGCTGCTGGTTTCTATATTCCACATGATTTTCTGTACTGAGTTCATTTTGTTTCTCAGGCTTCTTTTCATTTTTCTAATTCTTTCTGATTTTTCTCTTTTTTATTTTGATGTGACGGTGCATTAATTTTCTTTGAGGTTACTCTGTAGTTTATTAATTTCCCCTCCTGAGTTTAAAGCAGTGTGTTTTATCTTGTAATCTACTTGGCATTTGGGGTTCTGTATCTACACTATTCTCTCTCTTTGCTTTGTAGTTGGCATCATTTTAAATCGATATCTCTGATTCCCTGTTTTCAGTCTTGTAGGTTTGTTTTTTTTCTAAGTAATTCTGTATCTGGATTCAGATCTGGGTGGTCTTGTCATGTATGTTAATCTCAGGTTGTTGTCTGCTGTTGTTGGTTTTCAGCCATAAGAAAATTTCCTCCTGGTATCATAAAAATACCTTTTAGTATTTTTGTAAAGTTGATCTGGTTATTACAAAATCTGTTTATATGGAATTGTCCTAATTTCACCATCCTATCTGAGGGATAGTTTTGCTGGGGGTATGATTCTTGGTTGGCAATTTTTTCTTTCAGTTTTGTATATGTCATCTCATTGCCTTTTTGCCTGCATGGTTTCTGCTGAGAAATCCGAGCTTAGTCTTATTGATTCTCCTTTGTAGGCACCTTTTAGTTTTTCCTGAGCTGCTCTCAGGATTCTTTCCTTGTCTTTGTCTTTGGAAAGTTTAATTATGATATGTCTTGGGGATTTCCTTTTGGGTTCTATCTTGTTTGGGGTTCATTCAGCTTTTTGTATGCTTGTCTTCTTGTCTTACATTGTTAGGAAAGTTTTCTTCCACCAACTCTGATAATTTTCTCTGTGCTTTGTATCATCTCCTCCTGCTCTGGAATTCCAATCACACATAAGTTATTTTGCTTAATGATGTCCAGATTTTTCAGATTTTTAATTCTTTTTTTCTGATTGTTCTTCTAGCATACTAGTATTGAGAGATTTATCTTTGAACTCACTAATTTGGGCTTTCATTGCTTCTAATCTACTCCTTTACCTTTTCAAGGTATTAGCCATTTCTGAAATCTTAGTATTAATCTTCTGGATTTCTAATTGTAGATTTTGTATTGTTTCAAAATTTACATTCATTTTGTCTGTTTTTTCATATTATGTTTTCCTGAATTCCTCTAAAGTTTTTACTGTGTTCTCCTTACTTTGCTAGATGTTTCTGTCAATCTTTTGAAGGTACCTAGTATCATTCTTTTGAATTCAGTGGTTCAAACCCACCAGCTGCTCCCTGGGAATCCTATAAAGTGTCACAGTGAGTCAGAACCGACCTTATGGCACTTAACAACAATATTTACAAATATTATTGCTGTTGTTAAGTGCCAATGAGTCAATTTAGACCCACAGAAACCCTGTATTGGGTTTTGGAGGAGCAGCTGGTGAGCTTGAACCACTGACTTTGCAGTTCAAATGACTGTGCAGTCTGATGCATTAGCCCACTGTGCTACACTAGGACTCCATCTATCCGTCTATCTATCTATCTATCTATCTATCTATCTATCTATCTAGATAGATAGATAGATAGATAGATATATCTCACTGCAACATTAATATCAAAGATTAAAAAAAAATAAGAAAACAACAAATGCTGGTGAGGGTGTGAAGAATCTGGAAACCTATATTGCTAGGGGGACTGTAAAAAGGTACAACCATTGTGGAAAATGGTATGGAACGTCCTCAGAAAGTTGGAAATAGTAATACTATATGACCTGGCAATCCTTCTACTTGGTATATGTTGTTGTTTTTGTTAAGTGCTGTCGAGTTGGTTCTAGCACATATCTATATAGGGTTTCTGAGGAGTGGATGGTGAATTTGAACTGTTGACCTTGCAGTTCAGACTGATCTTTCAGTCCAGTGCTAATCCTACAGCACCACATCAGGACTCCATTGGTATAGATTCCCAAGAAATATATATCTTCTCGTGTTCACTGCAGGACTATTTACTATAGCAAAGAGGTGGAGATAGCCTAAATGCCTATCAATGAAAGAATGGATAAACACACTTTGGTACATACACACAACGGGAGATTATGCAGCACTGAAGAATAAAGATGAATCTGCAAAATCCCTCATAGCATGGATGGACCTGGAGAACATTGTTGTTGTTGTTATGTGCCGTGGAGTCGCTTCTGACTCATAGCGACCCTACACAGGGTTTCCGAGGCTGTAAATCTTTACGGGAGCAGACCGCCTCATCTTTGGAGAACATTAACCTGAGTTAAATTAGTTAATAACAAAAGGACAAAAATTGTATGCGTCTACTCTTATAAAAGCTCAAGAAAAGGGTTTTATGCTAAAATAAACATTGTTTGATAGTTACCTGGATGGAAGGGTAGGACAGTAATTCACTGGCTAGACAACAGACATGTATAACTTGGGTGACGGGGAAGGCAGTATACACCAAAAGGGAAGTTGGCAGGAGAATGATGGAGACTGTTGAAATGCAAGGGATGAATGCAAGGGTTAAAGGGGATAGAGGTAAATGCTGTTATTTACAGAACCTTGTAACAACAGTGTTCTATGAGTGGATACATGGACAGATGCACAAGCTGAACAGGTAAGAGAGGGAAAGTGGGAATATACCCACAAATATATAAAGGTTTGACAGAGGTTATTTGTATATGGGTATTTACCTTTGCTGTGAACATACCTATGAATGTGGTGGAGCATACAGAGGACAAAATGATGAAAACTCCTTAGACATTGGCAAATACCTTGAGGCAATGAATTCCTGGGCCTGAGGACTCAGGACCACAGTCTTAGCGGACACCGTGGTCAACTGGCATGACAGTCCATGAAAACTATGTTCTGTATCCTACTTTGATGAGTAGAGTCTGGGTCTTAAAAGCTCATGAGTGGCCATTTAAGATGCAATTATTGGTCTCTTCATGTATGGATAAAAGAAGGAGTGATGAAATTTAAGACATTTGAAATCAATTAGTCCAAAAGCCTAATGGAACTAGTGAACATCCTCCAAGACCCTGAGACTAGAAGAATTGGATGGGGCCAGCTACCACCATTAACTCCTCTGAAAGGGAGCACATTAGAAGGTTCTGGATAGAGGAGAAGACAACGTGGAACAAAAATCAAAATTACAAAAATAACCAGGCTTATGGTTAGAAACACAGTGGAGGAACCTGAGAGTATGGTCTTCAGCCACCCTTTAGATATGGAATGGAACCAATTTTCATGGGCCAATTTTTAGCCAAGCAGTAGATAGGTATATAGAGAAGATAGCAACACTAGGAAAATATTCACATCATGGAATGGTCAAACAGTCATGATCAAAAGGGCAACATTTACCTAAGGAGGGTGCAATGGAAATAAAAACCACAGGGAGGAAGTAGGATAGTTGGTACCTGGAAAGGATTGAAATCATTGAGATGAAACTGAAAACTGAAGGTCTACTCTGTAAACCTTCATTTAGTTCACAATAAAAAGTTTAACACACAAAAAGAACATTTTAAGATGTATCCAGAAGTACAGTGCTGTCAGTGATAGGGTAATATGCATATGCCTACAAGGAAGACCCGTTAATATGAGTATATACACATTTACACACAAGTCACTAATGCCAAAGATGAAGAAACAGGATTTCTATCAACTGCTTTAGTCTATAATGGATCAAACATGCAGTCAAGATGCACTGATAATTATTGGTGATTGGAATGATGTGAAAGCTGGAATCAAAAAGAACGACCAGTAATTGGAAAATATGACTTTGGTGATAGAAACGATGAGACTGTATGATAGAATTTTCCAATACCAATGATTTATTCATTGCAGACACCTTTTGTACCTCTGGATGGAATACAGAGGAATCAAATCTACTACATCTGTGAAAAGAGATGATGGAGAAGCACAATATCATCAGTCAGAAGAAAGTGAGGGTCCAACTTTGGAATAAACCATCAGTTGCTCATATGTGAGTTCAGGCTGAAGCTGAAAAAAATTAAAACAAGTCAATGAGAGCCAAAATACAACCTTGAATTTAGAGATCATTTCAAGAACAGATTTGACACATTAACATTATTGAAGATCAGTTGAGTTGTGGGATGACACTAAGGATATTATGCATGTAGAAAGTTAAAAGTCTTTAAAAAGAGAAGCAAGCAAGAAAAGACCAAAATGGATGCCAGCAGAGACTCTTTAAAACTTGGTCTTGAACACAGAGTAGCTAAAGTGATTTGAAAAAAACGATGAAGTTAAAGAGTTGAACAACAGATGCCAAAGGGCAGCCTATGAGGGCAAAGTAAAGTATTATAATGAAATATGTGAAAACTTGGAGTTAGAAAAGCAGATGGGAAGAACATACTCAGAATTGCTAAGCTTAAATAAATGCTTTGAGTTGCAATATTGAGGAGTTTATGGGAAAGGATCAAGGGAAGTATCAAGGGAAGGTTGTCAAAGGAAGACAATACATAGTCACTGTACCAAGAAGAATTGGTTAATATTCACCCATTTCAGGAGGTAGCATACTGCCAAGAATTCTTTGTATTGAAGGTTGAAATTCAAGCAACACTGAAGACATTAGTGAAAAACAAGGCACCAGGAATTTAAAGAATACCAATTGAGATGTTTGAATAAATAGATGCAATGCTGGGAGCCCTCACTCATCTGTGAAGGAATTAGGCCAGTCACCTGGAAGAGATCTATATTTGTGCCCATTCCAAAGAAAGGTGCTGCAATGGAATGCAGAAATTATCACATACAAGTAATGTTCTGAAGATAATTTTAAAATGGTTGCAGCAGTACATAGACAGGGAACTGCCATGGAATGAATCGGGATTCAGAAGAATATGTGGAATGAAGGCTGTCATTGCTGACATAAGATGGATCTTGGCTGAAAGTAGAGAATACCAGAAAGATGTTTGCTTGTGTATTATTGATTATGCAAAGGTATTTGACTATGTGAATCATAAATAGGAATTCCAGAACTCTTGTGCTCATGAGGAACCTGTATATAGTCCTCATGAGAGGAACAAATGTGGCAATCGTTCAAGCAGAACAAGGGGCTACTGAATGGTTTCAAAATCAGGAAAGGTGTGTGTCAGGGTTTTATGCTTTCACTATACGTACTCAGTCTGTATGCTGAATAAATTATCAAAATTATCAGAGAAGCTGGACTACATGAAGAACATGGCATCAGGATTGGAGGAAGACTTATTAACTGCTGGGATTGCAGATGACACAATCTTGCTTGTTAAAAGGTGAGAATTTGAAGCACTTTCTGATGAAGATCAAAGACTATATATAGCCTTCTGTTTTGATTGCACCTCAACATAAGGAAACATCCTCACAAACAGATTAATAAGCAATATCATGATAAATGGAGAAAAGATTAAAGTTGTCAAGGATTTCATTTTATATAGATTCACAACAACCATGGAATCAGCCGACAAGACATCAATTGATGAATTGCATTGAACTAATCAACTGCAAAAGACCTTTTTAAGGTGTTATAATGTAAAGATGTCAGGTTGAGGACTAAGGAGCACTTGATCCAAAGCAGGGTATTTTCAGTAGTCTCATATGCCTGTAAAAGCTGGACAGTGAGTAAAGAAGGTTGAAGAAGAGTGATACATTTGAATTATGCATGCATACTGGATAGAGTAAGAACTGCAAGAAGAATGAACAATTCTTTCTCGGAAGAAATACATATAGTTAGAGAATCCCTAGAAGCTAGAATGGTGAGACTTTGTCTCACATTACTTTGGACATGTTATGAAGAGGGATAGTCTCTGCAGGACATCATGCTTGATAAATCAGAGGGTTAGTGAAAGGATCAGGGCCCTCAAGGTGGATGGACACCATGTTTACAACAATGGACTAAACATGGGAATGGCTGTAAGAATGGTGAAGCATTAGACAGTATTTGATTCAGTTGTACATATGGTCACTGAGTCTGAACTGAGTCAATGACACCTAACAAATGCAGTAACATACAAATTGTTAAGTGACAGTAGGAATTGTGTGTTAACATTCTCTTTAATTGCTTTCTGGTTGGTTGTTTCCTGTACTCTGCTTTCCTTGGCCCTTATCGTCTCATATTTGTTTCGGAGTAAATGTTGGCTTTTTTGGTTTCATATACCTGAGTTTTAATAGAGTGCCACCCATAGAGTAATATCTTTTATTTTGTGTGTTACTTTGTTATTTTGCTAAAAGATGATCTTGAGGGATAGTTTCCATTCAAGGTTAACTAGTATTTCAGGGTGTTGTTATTGCCATCGAGTTGGTGCTGACTCATCGTGACCTTAAGCACAACATAATGAAACACTGCCCAGTCCTGTGTAAACCTCACAGTCACTGCCACACTTGAGCCATTGCTGCTGTCACTGTGCCAATCCATCTTTTGATGTGATTTGTGCTTAAAAAAGACCACTCTTGCTGCTTCCAATAGACTGTAGGATGCCATGTTGGAAGCAGGCAGACCAGTTAAAGAACTACTGTAATGGTTTAAACAACGGGTAAAGATGCTTGGATTGGTGTGGTGTTGGTGGAAGTGGGGTGAAGTGGTTGGGTTCAAGTTACATTTTGGAAGTATAGTCAATAAACTTTGCTGATGTAAAGTGGGAGAGAAGAGTTAAAAATGATTCAGATATTCTTGGTATTAGAAATGGGTAAATGATTGCCGTATATATTAAAATAGGAAGGAGAAGATTTGGAAAGGAATAGGAATTTAGGATTCAGTGTATAGTATTTAACATACTTTGTTGGATTGCTCTCTTCTCTTTGAAACTGTGAACTTCTTGATTATAGGAATCAGGTTTTATAATCTTTGTTTACCCAGCCTCTAGAAGTCCTAGAGGCACAATAGTTAAGTATTCAGGTGCTGTGGGTTAATGCCCTGGACTGCAAGGTCACTGCAAGGTCGGCGGTTCAAGCCTAATCAGCCACTCCTCAAAAATCCTATACAGGGTTGCTATGAGTTGGCACCGACTTGACTGCACTTACCAAAAACAACTGAGAGGTTGATGATTCAAACCCACCAGCAGCTCTGAGGGAAACAATGATCTAGCAGTGTGCACCCTTAAAGGTGTAGAACATTCTATGGGGCAGCAGTTCTAATCTGTCACATGGGGGTACTATGAGTCAGATCAACTTGATGACTTCTAAGGACAACAACAGTTGTGTTAAATACCTTCTAATGCATTTTGACTTTTCCTGGTGTGGTGTTGTAGGAAAAGCACTGGGCTGTGAACCACAAGATCGCCAGTTCAAACCTACCGGCTGGTCCTCAAAAACCCTATACAGGGTCACTATGAGTTGGAACCACTCGACAGCACTTAAAAACATCAGTATAAGTTTTCTGAGGAGGAGCTGGTGGTTAACAGTCTAGTGCTTATCTTACAGCGCCATACAAGACTCTAAAACTACAGCAGTATGACCTAGCAAATGATAGAAATGTAATACTTATTTATTGTGTATATTAACATATGAATGCATATTATAGTGAAGATAAAAATTATTTTATGTTAAAGTTTAGGATTGATGAAAATTAAAGTTTTCGTTCAAGCAATTATGATATTTATTTTTGATTATTGCTAATTGGACTTTTCCTTTGTAGGTGGCACATTTTTATAATTCTATTGACCAACAAATGATACAAAGCCAGAGACCAATGATGTTACAGTCTGCCTTAGCATTTGAACAAATTATTAAGGTAAATGGACTTTTTTTTGGTTATAAATATATATTACATATGAAATGTTTCCTATTTCTCAGTTTTACAGCATATCCTTAATTTTTATTTTACTCTCCAGTAACTCCCTTCACTCTAACCAAGTAACATTTTCTCTAGCTGTAGATTTGTTTAGCTTTTTATTGTGAATTGGGTGAAGGCTTACAGAATAGATCATCTGTTTTGCACTCAACAACTCAGACACATTTTGTTTTATCTCAGTGATTGCAATCCCCCCCAATGTAACATCACTTGTTCCGCTTCCTCCCTGTGTTTCCTGTTTCCATTCCTCCTTTTTTCCTAAACCCTCTGAACTTTGTCTTTGGGTAGATGCTGCCCATTTGATCTCAAATGATGGATTATTTTAAGGAGTGTGTACTTCACTAGTGTTCTTACTCCTCCTTAATAGACCTATCAACTGTTTGGCTGAAAATTGAGCAACTGGGGTGAGTTCAGTTCTGGACCTAAAGGATGACTGAGGGCCATAGTCTCGGGGTTCCATCAGCCTCTATCTGACCAGTAAACCTGTTTTCTTTTATGATTTTGAGTTTTGTTCCACAATTTGATCATACTCTATACAGGACCTTCTAAGGAGCTCTGTATAGCGTAGTGGTTAAGAATCGGGCTGCGAACCTTAAGGTCAGCAGTTCGAAACTACCAGCTGCTCCGTGGAAGAAAGATGAGGCTTTCTGCTCCCTTAAAGATTTATAGCCTTGGAAACCCTGTACAGGGCCGTTGTGGGTTGGAACTGACTCGATAACACTTAACAACCACAACAACATACAGGACCTTCTAATGTGATTCTTTTCAGAGCAGTTGGTTGTTGTAGCTGGGCACCATCTTGTTCTTCTGTTCTCAGGGTAGTGGAGACTGATGTTTATGTCCCACTGCAGAGTTAAACTGTAACAATACTTTGGACATATTGTCAGGAGGAACTAGTCCCCGGAGAAAGGCACTTTATCATGCTTGATAAAGTGGAGGGTTAGTGAAAAAGAGAAAGGCTCCCACTGAGATGGACTCATGCACAACAATAATTATGAGGATGGTACAAGTGTTTCTTTTTTTTTTGTACATAGGGTTGCTATACGTTGGGACTGACTTGATTGCTCCTAACAACATCAACAATGTTTCACATGTTTTGGTACTAATTTTAGCTCTGGTAGCATATTGGTTATGAATTGGGCTGCGAACCACAAGGTCAGCAGTGTGAAACTACCAGCTGTTCCGCGGGAGAAAGATGAGGCTTTCTGCGCCTGTAAAGATTTATAGCCTCGGAAACCCTGTACAGGGTCGCTATGAGTTGGAACCGACTCCACGGCACATAACTACCAACCACCATATCAGTATGAATACTGTATAATTTTGACATTACACAAAACTGCCCCCAAATTCAGTGATTTGTTAGGAGGTCTCAGCATAAAGTCATACTCATGGCTGTGATTTATTATAGAAAAAGAATAGAAGAAACAAAGCACGTGGTTGAAATCCTTTCCCAATAGAGTCATACAGGACACATTAGTTTCTCTCAGCAATATGTTGTACTAACAAATGTGAAATGTTACCTTATTTGATTTGAGAGTTGGTTATGTAGGCCACCTTTGTCTAGTATATACCAAAATTCAAGACTCTCTGAAGGAAAATAGGTGTTCATCATAAATCATTTGTCTGTATAAACAGTTTAGATACAATGAGACACACTAATAGAGTGGTAGGAACTTTTAGAAATCTAAGTTCTGACACTAGCCAACCTTGTAAGTAAGCCTTTCAAGGGATAGAAATCATTCCTACTATGTTAACTGTATTCTGTACACTAGTTCTCAGATTTAAATTGTTGTTATTGTTAAGAGCCGTTGAGTTGGTTCCAACCTGTAGCGACCCTGTATAGGGTTTCCAAGAATTGACTAGTGAGCCTGAACCGCTGACCTTGCAGTTCAAACACTTTTGCAGTCTGGTGCATTAACCCACAGTGCCACACCGGAACTCCTAAACTTAATTGTTGTCGTTGTTAAGTGCCGTTGAGTCAGTTCCAACCCATAGCAACCCTGTATAGGATTTCCGAGGAGCAACTGGTGAGCTTGAACCACCGACCTTGCAGTTCAAATGGCTTTGCAGTCTGGAGCATTAACCCATAGCACCACACCAGGACTCCTTAATTAGGAGTATATAATTCATATTATATTGTTGTTATTACATGCTGCAGAATTGGTCCTGAATCATAACTATGTAAAATACTACCAGATTGTGCTCATCCTCACAATTGTTGCTATGTTGAGTCCATATATTTTTTTTTTAACATTTATTGTGAATTGAATGAAGGTTACAGAGCAGATCACCAGGTTTACATTTAACAAATCATACACTTTGGATTTCAGAAGAGACTCTGAAACTTGCTCTCCAGTGTAGAGATGCTAAAGCAAATGGAAGAAATGAGGAGGTTCAAGAGCTGAACAGAAAATTACAAAGGTCAGCTCAATAAGACAAAGTCAAATATTATAACAAAATGTACAAAGACCTGGAGTTATGAAACCAAAAGAGTTCCTCGCTCAGCATTTCTCAAACTGAGGAAACTGAAGAAAAAATTCAAGCCTCGATTGCATTATTGAAGGATTCTCTGAGCAAATTATTGAATGATGCAGAAAGCATCAAAAGAAGATGGAAAGAATGCACAGTCACTGTACCAAAAGGAAATGGTCGATGTTCAACCATTTCAAGGGTAGCATATGATCAAGAGCCAGTGATCCTGAAGGAAGAAGTCCAAGATGCATTGAAGGAATTAGCAAAGACAGGCACCAAGAATTGATAGAATACAAACTGAAATCTTTCAAGAAAGTAGGCGGCATTGTAGGCACTCACTCATCTATGCCAAGAAATTTGGAGGACAACTATCTGGCCAACTGATTGGAAGAGATCATATTCGTGACCATTCCAAAGACAGATGACCCAATGGAATGCAGAACCATTGGACAGTATCTTTGATACCCCATGCAAGTAAAGTTTTACTAAAGGTAATACAGAAATGACTGCAAGCATACATTGACAGAGA
>NW_006408526.1:11098812-11106754 GCF_000296735.1 Chrysochloris asiatica
GCAGATTGTTAATAAGTCTTCCTCCAATCCTGATGCCACTTTTTCTTCATATAACCCAGCTTCTCGGATTATTTGAAGATCAAAGACCACAGTTAAGGATGAAAGCTCATTTATCCACTGGACCTCTCTGATACTGGGGGTTAGGGGTGGGTAGGGAAGTAGAGGATTGATCTGCATGGTGCTCTCTGCTTCACTGTGGAAGTGGAAACTCAGCTCACCCTCCACCTATGTTGATATTACATTGGGAGGGAGATTTTTGCATCATTTTCTGCTGGACAGTGGATGAACATCAGCATCCTTTTCAGTCTTGTGACAGTATCCTGGAAAGAGAATTGGAAAGTCACTCCTACTTCCACTGGCTGAGAGTGAGAGATAGCATGTCGCTACTTTGTCCCACTGGAACTGCAAATGGCACAGTATCTCTATTGATACTTGCCTAGAGTAGGATGTTGTTAAGTGCTGTTGAGTCGGTTCTGCCTCATAGCGACCCTGTATAAGATTTTCAATGAGTGGCTGGTGAGCTTGAACTGCCGAACTTGAGAATCAAGCTGATCTTGCAGTCCAGCACAGTAACCTGAAGCACCACACCAGGACTCCAAGAGTAGGGTGAATGCTGCTAGAAAAACGCTGTCTAATTTTGACCACCCCTTTCCTAGTCCTTAGTCTAGGGTGTCAGACTTCCTGAGCTCTGCTTTGTTTGTATCTGTGGGATTTCAGGGTTGGATTTTTTCTGGCATCCTGTTCTGGATATATTTGAAGCAGTAAGGAAACTCAATGTGTCAATCTTAAATTTTCAAGTTTTCTACGATGTCTGCCTTTTTCTTTCTGCCTTCAGAGCCTTCTTATGCTTGCTTCTTGGGCTATGTCCAGAGTTTTTCAATTGTAGGAGGAGAACCAGGGATGATTGGGTCGACACCATCTTGGCCAGAGTGCCTTATCCTTTACAAAAATTATTGTATCCTTTCTTTCCTACATGTCAATGTTAGGGATAATTGGACTTGGAAAAAAAAAAAAATTGAAATGACTTTTTTTTGTACTTTAG
Source organism: Chrysochloris asiatica (assembly GCF_000296735.1). Taxonomy (NCBI): domain Eukaryota; kingdom Metazoa; phylum Chordata; class Mammalia; order Afrosoricida; family Chrysochloridae; genus Chrysochloris; species Chrysochloris asiatica. The sequence continues at coordinate 11,099,855 of NW_006408526.1, forward strand.
AACTCCAAAGCAGGAGGTGGGGGAAAGTCACAGATTACTTGGGATAATCCTAAAGAACTCGAAGGCTACATCCAAAAACTCCAGAATGCAGCTGAACGACTTGCTACTGAAAATAGAAAACTGAGAAAATGGCACATGACATTTTGTGAAAAGGTATAGTTTATAAAATTGAATAAGCTATAAATAATCTTATTTAAAAAGTAAATGATATAATTTAAAAAAATGTTTTTATTTTTAAATAATATGACTTAAAGAAAATTTCCAAACATTGTAGAGAGTACACATTTACCCTTAACCTAGACTCTCCTACCTAATGTTAACAGTTTATATAACTATATGATAGTTATCAAACTAGGAAATAGACTCTTGAATTTTATAACATTTTCACTAATGCCTTGTTCTTTCTAGGATGCTATCTAGGATCCTACCTTGTACTGTGCCTCTCTGTGATCTCCTCCTCTTCAGTCTTTCATTGTCTTTCATGACCTTGGTTCTTTTGATGAGTACTGGTCACTTACTTGTGTTATTTCCTAGAATGTTTCTCCATTTGGATTTAGATGATATTTACTCACGAGTTATGCAGTTCTGGTAGAAATACTACCAAAGTCATGTTTACACTTCTCAGAGTCTCCTATTGGGAGTACATGATAATAGTGTTCCTTATTATAGAATAAGTTAACTTTGATCACTTGGTTAAGGTGGAGTCTGTCCAGTTTATCTACTGCCTAGTAATTGGTTTTGATTCTTATATTCAATTTCTGACAGGTGGTAGTTCTTATGAACATTGATCTGCTTCGGCAGCCGCAGCGTTGGAAAGATGGACTACAAGAACTGAGAACTGGATTAGCAAGTGTAGAGGGACAGGTAGAGCACATTTTACTTTGTAACCGTACTTTTTAGTGTGACCTGTTCAAAATGTGAATGTATTAAAGGGTTTCTTTAACCCCTAACTAATAAAATTTTCCTAAATTTAGAATTATTTGACTAAATTATATATAAAGATACCATATTTATGAAGCACTTGCATTTAAAATATTTAATTCAGTTTCTATTTCTCATGGAATGTCTTATGTCTCAGTATAGAGTTTATAATTTTTCTGATTGGTGCTTAAATATCTGTCATTTGTTAGCATGATTTTAGGTATTGTGTTGCACACAATTAAGTTTAGGAAGAAGCCAAATTATTAATATAATTCTAGATCCGATATCATTTTCTATTTTTGGCGATAGACAGTGGGTGATACAATTATCATTATGTGCACGTTTTCATGTAAGAGATGATGTATGAAAAAGTAGCTAGTTCAATGCCTGCAACATGGTAGGTAGTGAGGCAGTATTAGTTGAATTTAAGTTAAGCGTCTTACATGTTGTTGTTGTTGTTGTTGTTGTAAGCGTCTTACATAGTAAAATATATTTGTCACTTACAAGAAACTTTAAGGATAAACACAAGTTAAGTATTAGAATTAATAGATTTATCATTAGAAACAAAAGAGTATGTAAACTATTTTGAGAATTCTATCCTTTTAAATATCTTAAGTTTTTAAGTAGGCAGTGACATATTTGAGAAATGGTAAGGGAGAAGAGAATGTACTTTTTGACAGAATGACTAAGAAGTGCACAAGATAAATTATAGTTCATGTTGCTACTTTTATTTTTCTTTAAGAAAAAAAGAACCTTGTAAATAAAGTCCAAATATAAAAATAAATTATACATTAACTTGATTTTTAAATTTTACTCACCTTTTTGTGGATTACTTATAAGCATGTATATATATATGTTAGAATGTTTTTCACAATGAATTTAGAGATTTTTTTTATAGTAGGAGCTCTGGTAGCATAGTGGTTACGAATTGGGCTGTGAACCGCAAGGTCAGCAGTTCGAAACTACCAGCTGCTCCGCGGGAGAAAGAGGAGGCTTTCTGCTCCCGTAAAGATTTACAGCTTCGGAAACCCTGTTCAGGGTCTCTATGGGTCGGAACCGACTCAACGGCACTTAACAACAACATAGTTAACTAAAGATAAACTTACTTCTACTGAAAGTGACAATTAAGAAGTTACTTGCTTTAAGATATTTATTTTAGATAACTTTTTTTTTCCTGCTTATAATTGTGCTATAAGTAACCTGAAAGCATTAAATAAAAACTCCATTTTGCCACCTCACTCTTAAGTGAAAATGTGAATGTAACACATTAGGGATTCCAAGCAAGTGACATGCGTGCCTGGAAGCAGCACTGGAATCATCAGTTGTACAAAGCTCTGGAACATCAGTATCAGATGGGCTTAGAAGCACTTAATGAGAATCTACCAGAAATCAATATAGACTTAATTTACAAGTAAGCGTTTTTCAATCCCATTTAAAAATTTTGATCTGTAACTTTTTATTAATTTATATTTTATAGCTATTTATTTACTTTCAGACAGGGTCGGTTACAGTTCAAGCCTCCTTTTGAAGAAATTCGGGCTAAATATTATAGAGAAATGAAGAGATTCATTGGCATTCCAAATCAGTTTAAAGGAGTGGGTGAAGCAGGAGATGAATCTATTTTTTCTATTATGATTGATAGAAATGCAAATGGATTTCTGACTATTTTTGGCAAGGCAGAAGATCTGTTTAGAAGACTGTCAGCTGTCTTACACCAACATAAGGTATAGAATGTGTAAATTTTCAGACTTATCTTAATATTTCATCTGATTGATTGAATTATCATTAAGCATACAATTTGACAGTTTATCTTATATGGCATAAAATAAAAAATTTTGGCATAGCGTGCTGAAGATTTTTATGTAACCTATGTTTGTGCTGTTGATGAGAATAAAGATGAAAATCTATTGGTGTTTGACAATTTTGTGAAAGTTTAGAAACTAGGCTTTTACAAAATTTTTCATTTTAAATTGTTGCATCAACTTGGAATCTCACATGAATCTGTGTGTCAATCTTAATTTTTCCCAGGAAGATATATCTGTTTTTTCAAGTTCTTTGATCATAAGCCATTCATGGAAGAAGTCCTCAAGTGTTAATGACATTGGGATAATTTGACTTCTTTTCTCTTTTTAAATACATCATAGCAACTAACTTCAAATACAAATGCTAATTGTAGTATATTCATATGTGTTGATCCTGAGATTTATGACTAGAAATTTGACCCATGCCTTGACAGTGGATGCAATACTTTTGCATAATAGATTTCTAGAGCCAGTCAAGTTAACTTGGATACTTTCAGATTTACAGCCTGTAGTGGCTCTTGGATTTGCAAAAGTGATTCTGTCTTTGTATTTTATATGCATCCAATTTGAGAAAAGAGTCTAAAGAAAGGATTTTTATTGTTTCTTTAAGAAACATTATTGCCATTGCATTTTCCATATTGTTGGTAAGTGTTGTGGAGTCAGTTCAGACTCATAGCGACCCTCTATAGAGTTTCTGATGAGCGGCTGGTGCGTTTGAACCACTGAACTTGCAATTCAAACCGACATTGCAGTAAAGTGCTTATTTACCCTCTAGTGCGACACCAGGACACCTTTTCCATAGTACATAGTTTAATTTTTGGTTATTGTTCAGCCTTTAAGTTTCATCATAATGATTACATTTATATATATAAAATTGAAATTTACTAGAATAATGTGCATTTGCTTTTTTTATCATAATGATTGAATCCCAATTTTCTGAATGTTAACTTATTAAGTTCTTTTTCTTTAATTATATGTTTCTCATTCTTCAAATAGGAATGGATTGTAATTGGGCAGGTTGATATGGAAGCTTTGCTGGGAAAATACCTCTTCACTGTACATGACTGGGAAAAGAATTTTAAAGCACTGAAAATAAAAGGGAAAGAAGTAGAGCGACTTCCAAGGTATTAGAAGTTCATGTGGTACTCATGCACCCTTTAACTCTGAGGGTCATCGGGTCATCTCACAACCCAGCTCCTTGAGAATATATGCCCTTTTTATCTGAAATTCCCACCACTTGAGGTACTCTTTGCAATAAGTTACATGTAAAGGAGCTCTGGTAGCGTAGTTATTATGAGTTGGGCTGCCAACCTCAAGGTCAGCAGTTTGAAATTACCAGCTGCTCCGAGGGAGAAAGATGAGACATTCTGCTCCATTAAAGATTTACAGCCTCAGAAACCCGGTGCAAGGTCACTATGGTTCAGAACTGACGCCACGGTACTTAACAACAACAGCAAGCCTTGTTTAAATATGCATATTTTACCTGTAAAGGGTAAGATCACGTTGATAATTCATTTGTTCATTCTTTCAATAAATAACTTGCTGAACATTTATAACATGAATAGCTTTGTGCTTGTGTTTGTGAAGATGAAGAATACATAGGACCTGAGGTCAAGTTGCCTGCTCTTTGTAGCGTGTTTAATTACTAAGGCAAATAAACCCTGGGATTAGGAGACTGGGCGCTGGAGTCAGATGGCTGATACAAGCTGTATGGCATTGATAGTCATTTTGACTTGCTTTCTCTAATTTTTTTCAACTTTGAAATAGTTATAGTGATAGTAATTTTGTGTTTTGATGATTAAATTTGATGATGAAATTAATAATTTGTATACAAATTATTGGTGAGAGTAAATTTTCAATAAATGTTAGTTGTTCTTCTTAATTATTATAATTAATTCTAGTTAGAAAACGATTCCATTTTAGATATTCAACTTTAGACTATGGGGATTCAAACATAGATGACATCCCATTCACTTGGGACAAAATCAAGGAAGGCTTTTTCACATAAACTAACATTGTGACAGAAATGAAAATGGTAGCTTAGAGCATTGTTTCTCAGGAGAGGGATTTATATACTGAAAATACATTATTCTAATTGTTGTTAAGTGGCATCGAGTCGGTTACAACTCATAGCAATCCTGTATAGGGTTTCTAAGGAATGACTGGTGAGTTCAAACTGCTGACCTTGTGGTTCAAAGCGACCTTGTGATCTAGTGCTTATCTTGTAGTTCCACACCAGGGCTCCATGACAACGTTTATTGTACCATTATTCACAACAGCCAAAACTTGGAAACAACCCAAATACATCGCATGAATGTGTATATACAAAGTGGCTTATACAAAGATTAATTATCCACCCAAAGCAAGAACTGACTTTCTGTTACATGTTACAACATGAATGAACCTTGAAAACACTTTATTAAGTGAAATAAACCAGACAAAAAGGACAAATATTGTATGGTCGTCTCATATGAAATATCAACAATTAGCAAAAAAATACAACAAAAAAAGAAAGAAAGTGGATTAGAGATTACTAGGAGAAGTTAAGTGTTGATGTACAGAGTTTTTGTATACGGGGATAGGAAATGTTGGGAACAAATATATTAATGCCTCTGAATTGTACCATTAAAATGGTTATAATGACTAATTTTATGCGATATGTGTTTATCACAATACAGATGCCTTAAAAAGATGGCTCAATTAGCAAAACTCAAATATTTATAACAGTTTTGAATTTTTTTTCCTATTGTGTAAAAATTTGCTACAGATTGATGTTGTGGTTTATGTAAGTATGGAGTTGGTTAATTGAGGCTATTACCAGACTTAATGTTTTATTAGAGACAACAGCAACAAGAGGGAGATGATAGTACTTGGTTGTTTTATAAAGTTCTTCAAATGTAGACAAGTACAAAGACAACCACTTTGTGGCATATTAATACATATTTTGGATTATTCTGAATCATGTTGCATTCATTTAACAAAATTTCTGTATTATTTTGTCTTGTTATTCTCAATGTTGTGGTAGTGTGCCGTTCAGTCTGTTCCTATTCTTAAAGACCATGTATAAGGTTTCCAAGAGTGACTGGTAGGTTTGAACTGCAGACCTTGTGGTTAGTTGTCCACTGCTTATTCTTCAGTGCCAGACCAGGGCTCTGTTATTATCTATAGACTCCTCAATAATTTGATTTTTAACATGTCTGCAGTATTGTATGGACATGAATAATTTATTTAGTCATTCCTGTATCTAACCTATTTTTAAATTTTTAAATATTATTGCTTTGGTGATAGTTGTTGTTATTGTTAAGTGTCATCAAGTCAGTTTCGAACCATAGCGACCCTGTATAGGGTTTTCGAGGAGTAGCTGGTGAGCTTGAACCATCGACCTTGCAGTTCAAACGACTTTGCAGTCTGGCGCATTAACCCACAATGTACTTAAATATAAATTGGGGGCAGTCTTGAAACTTCCTTAGGATAATTTCTCAAGGAGGAGTTGTTGAGATAAATAATGTGTGGTGGTGGTGGTGGTATGTTGTGGAGTCAGTTCCAAGTCATAACGACTCTAAGTAAGGTTTCTGAGGCTATACATCTTTACGGGAGCAGAAAGCTTCATCTTTCTCTGGCTCAATGTCTGGTAGTTTCAAACTGCTGACATTGAGGTTAGCAGCCCGATTTGTAACCGCTATGCTAGCAGAGCTCCTTATATAATGTGTACACATTGAAATTATTTGATACATATTATATCATTGCTTTTCAAGGATTGTATTATCATATAATCTTACCTGTTGTTCTGAGAGTTGTGTGTTCATACAGTTGAAGATAAAAATGAATAATTCCTTAAATTTTTATAAATATGATGTATATAAAATGATGTCATTGTTTTATTGTTTTCAATATCTTTTTTTCCTTTATTGTTATTTTTATGTTTTGGCTGCAGCATAGTGATTTTATTTTTTTTAATATTTGAATAATTATACTATATCCATTAGCAAGTTGTTGTTGATGTTAAGTGCCGTCGAGTCAGTTCTGACCCATAGCAACCCTCTACAGGGTTTCCGAGGCTGTAAATCTTTATGGGAGCAGAAAGCCTCATCTTTCTCCCATGGAACAGATGGTAGTTTCGAACTGCTGACCTTAAGGTTTGCAGCCTGATTCATAACCACTATGCTATTGTTATTGT
>NW_006408526.1:11108100-11109346 GCF_000296735.1 Chrysochloris asiatica
GAACATATCCCACCTGAATTTAGAAATCATCTGAAGAACAGATTTGATGTATCAGACAATAAAGACTGAAGACCAGAAGAGTTGTGGGATGACATCAAGGACGTCATACAGGGAGAAAGCAAAAAGTCATTAAGAAAGATAGAAGGGAAAGACCAAAATGGATGTCAAAAGAGACTCTGAAACTTGCTCTCCAGCATAGAGATGCTAAAGCTGAATAGAAAATTTCAATGTTCAGCTTTATAAAACAAAGTCAAATATTATAATAAAATGTGCAAAGACCTACAATCAGAAAATCAAAGGGAAGAACACGTTTCACATTTCTCAAGCTGCAATATTCAAGGGTTTTATGGGCAAAATATTGAATGATGCAGAAAGCATCAAAAAAAGATGGGAGGAATACACAGAGTCACTGTACCAAAAAGAAATGGTCGATATCCAACCATTTCAAAAGGTAGCATATGAAATTGAAGGAAGGAGTACAAGGTGCATTGAAAACACTGGCAAAGAACAAGGTTCTGGGAATTGATGGAATGAAAACTGAAATTTTTTAACAAACTGATGCAGCACTGGAGGCACTCAGAAAACTGAAATTTTTTAACAAACTGATGCAGCACTGGAGGCACTCACTCATCTAATTAGGAAAACAGCTACTTGGTCAGCTGAGTGGAAGAGATCCATATTAATGCCCATTTCAAAAAGAGATGACCCAGCCGAATCTGGAAATCATTGGACAATATCATTAATATCTCATGCACTGAAATTTAGCTAAAGATAGTGCAAAAACAGCTGCAACCATACATTGACAGAACTTCTAGAGCGTTCCAGCTGGGTTCAGAAAAGGACATGGAATGAGGTTATAATTTCTGATGTCAGATGGATCCTGGCTGAAAGCAGAGAATACCAGAAAGATGCTTACCAGTTTGTTGAGTACACAAAGGCTTTCGATTGTGTTGATCATGACAAGCTATGGACAACATTGTAGAGAATGAGTATTCTGAAATTAATTGTGCTCATGAGGAACCTGTAGGTAGATCAAGAGGCAGTTGTTCGAAAAGAACAAGGGAAGACTGAATGGTTTAAAATTAGGGAAGGTGTGTGCTAGTGTTGTATTCTTTCTCCATATTTATTAAATTTGTATGCTGAGCAAATAATCTGAGAAGGTGGATCATATGAAGAAACGTGGCATCAGGATTGGAGGAAGACTTATTAACAATATGCGATATGCAGATGATGCAGCCTTTGCTTG
>NW_006408526.1:11109768-11119302 GCF_000296735.1 Chrysochloris asiatica
TGAGTTATGGTATTGGAGGAGAATATTTAAAAGGACCATGGGCTGCCAAAAGAACAAACAGATCTGTGTTGGAAGAAGTACAGCCAGACTGCTCCTTAGAGACCAGGATGACCAGACTGTCTCTCATATTTCGGACATATTATCAGGAGGGACCAGTCCCTGGAGAAGGATATCATGTTTGGTAAAATGAAGGGTTAGAGAAAAAGAGGAAGACCCCTAATGAAATGGATTGGCACAGTGATAACAATATGGTTTCAAACGGGGCAAGGATTGTGAGTTAGGCACAGGTTCAGGCAGTTTCTGTTCTGTTGTGCATAGAGTCACCATGAGTTGGTACCAACTTGATGGTACCTAGTAATAGCAACAACAATAAGATAATTCAAAATTACAGTGTTATAATGAAATATTTGTTTTATGAAAAACTTTAAAATAGGATAAGTCTATTTTGTTACAAGAATCTACATGTTCATAAAGATCACAATAATACTGTTGACTCAGATTATAAAGTGTAGTGCTTTGCATAGCTATAGTATTGTAACAAGCCTCTTTTCCCTTAACTGCTTTTCCCCTCATCTTCACATATGCCCATTGGTATTCGACAGTGTTGTCAAGGTGGATTGTTTAAATATCAATTGCAACCCTGTGAAGACTGTGATTGATGATCTTATCCAGAAGTTATTTGATATGCTTGTTCTTTCTTTGAGGAAATCCATACAGGGTAAAGACATTTTTTTCTTTTATTTCTATCCAATTTTGTATAGAGAAATACATGCTTAGATACTTACAAAACATGAATCCATGTGATTATTAAAAATAAAAATTAAACTAGGAAGCATTATAAAGAAAATTTCCTTAAAACGCAAATGTTAATAAGGTTAGAAAATCTTATGTTTATCCCTAAGAGATCTGAATATTGAAGGTATCTATATTATTTGCAATCTGAGCCTGAAAATCTGTTTCTGAGACAGGAAGATCATTCTGGTAGAGAGTATGTCTCTGAACACAGTCCCCATAAGATTCCTGTTTTTTGTTGGTATTGTTCTTTAAAATATTTTAGCTTATTGAAAGAATTTCTAACTTTTAGTAAAATTTACTCAAAAAGTAAACTTGTATATTGATTTCCTTTAAAATATAGAAGTACAACATAAAACAATTAAACTTTGATAGAAAAAAGCCTCCATATTCCTTATTTTGAAATTTTGTTGTATGAAAGCAAATGATAATTTGCGATTTACTGTATTTTATGTGGTACTTACTTTTAATATGCTTTGGTATACAAATGATGTGTGAATATATTTGGGCAATAATTAATTTTTTAAAAAATTTCAATGTTCCTATTCAGCTCATTTACATGAAATTGATACATTTGTTAGTGAGGCTATGGAAGTCTTGACGGTGATGCCCCAATCTGTAGAAGAAATAGGTGATGCAAATTTACAATATAGTAAGCTACAAGAACGGAAACCAGAGGTGAGAATCACCAAAGTAAAGTTATTATTATTATTATTTTTTATTGTACTGGAAATATAATTATGTGATTATTTAGAAATAATAAATTATCTTAACATTAGGAAGAAATCCATGTCATCTCATTCAATTGATCCAACTCATAATTGGACTCAATGTTGTCCTGTTGTAATTGAATAGTAACCATAATGCTTATTATTTTCAGAAGCACCTGCAGTCTATTTTGTCATGTGGCATATTAGAATAATACTAAATTTAAATAATCCATACTGTTACCTCTCGTGTCATAATTTTAGGATGTGAAAGTGTGAAATTAAAGATGAATTAGGAATTAATATATGAGGGAAGTAAAAAAGTATTGCTATAACACCATGCGAACTTTTATTAAACAAAAATATCAAAAAATGAAACTGTTGTTTCTCAGTATATCCTCCATCTAGGCCTATACACTTCTGGAGGTGGTGTTTCGATCTCTCTAATCCTTCCTCGAGGAACTCTATGCTTTTTGATTTACACCATATCAAAATGACAGTTTTGGCATAATCACAGGACTAAAATCATGTTCTTTTTGAACATTCTTTAAGTTTGAAGAACAAAAAGAAGTCTGGGATGGATTAGGGATGGAGGGTGGATAGGGTTAAGGTTTTCCAACAAAATTTTCAACAGACTACCCCTGAAGAATGAGCAGGTGCATTGTCATGATGGAAAACTGTCGAGGTCCTATGTCGGGTTCCAGCCTCGACAAGGAAGTGTGGGTGTCACGAAGAAGGGAGATCTGGTGGCGAAAGTGATAGAGAAAGAGAGAGACGAAATATATACAAAAAAGACAGACACACAGATATGATGCAAGCTGGCAGGTAGACAGATCTGCAAACATTTTGCCTAGCATTGCCCAGCATTGCACAGCATTGCATGCAGAACTCCCTCTACCTCAGCCTTTTGTTCTCTTTTTTAGGGAGGGATTTGTTACAAAGGAAGAATGTAATTCACAAAGGGAGGATGTGATTAAGACAGGATACGAACTGAAATGTGATTAATCATTGAAAACAGGACATAATGATTCACAGGAACAACTTTTAAGATATTTTCATGGTTTTTTCTTAACAATCTAACATTTTTATTTTTACAGAAAAAAGGTTCAATCAAGCTGTTATATATTAACTTTTAGGCTTAAATGATCTACAGTAGCGACGTACAGTTTCTTAAGGATACATAACATAAAGCAAGGTTCCTGAAAGGAGCCAAGCCGTCTCTGTACACTTTGCAAACTTTTGTTTGTGAGCAAGATTTCAGGCACCGGACTTCATTTATCTATACCTAAAATGCTACATTGTTCTTAATATTCCTTTATACTTTCAGGAGGAAGGAGAGCATCTGGGTTAAACTGATTATATTCAGAGGTGGTTTAATGGGGCTGCCACTGATCAACCCAGGGTCTGCATATGCTGTCCCCAGCAGAAAACAATTTCTCTGCACAACTTTCATGGCCTTTTGCTCATCAGTGTAGTTTTCAGTTTTCTTAAAATTTCATAAAAGCCCTGTAATCATTCTCAGTCCTTTGAAAACATCTATCAAGACTGACCCTTTGGATTTCAAACACCAGTTGCCATCACTTTCTGAGCTGTTCATTCGGCCTTGACCTCTCTGCCAGGGAAGCCACTGTTTTGATTGGACCATATTTTTTGAAAGCACTCTAAGGAGACTGAAACAACCATCCACTGAATGTAGAGATTTGATTAAACACATTTTGTTTGGAATAAGCCCATGCATGTATGAACTGGAATCCTAATAGCAATGCTTTTGACTTATGGTCATATATAAAATTAGAACCCTGGTGGCCCATTGGTGAAGAACTTGTTAATTGAAAAGTCACTGATTTGAACCCACCAGCTATTCTGTGGGAGAAAAACCTAGCTATCTGTCCTCATAAAAAAATGACAGCTTAGAAAACCCTGTGAGTCTCTTCTCTTTGTCCTTTAGGGTCTTTATATGTCAAAATTGACTCATGGGCATACAGAAATAATGATGTAAGAGCTAATAATAAAATACAAAAATAAAAAGAGGTAGAGATTTATAAGCAAAAGATTAGAGCCCCAAATAAGGAAGACAAAGATTAAAAAAAATATGTTCTGGATGTTTTGAGCAAGCTGGAGAAATGGTTCAAAGAAAGCAATAAGCTTTTTTATACATGCTGATTATGTGATATAAAGAATCAAATAATGCATTTTCACTGTAGAAGTAATTGCATACTTTTATGAGTAAAGTGCCCCCCTTGTAGAAGGAAGTAACTAAAGAAGGAATGACTTTGCAAGCAAGACAGTTATTTATTCATTTATTTACTCAACAGATGTTTATAGATCATATATATTTGAGGCATTGTTCTAGGAATCAGGGTTATATCTGTGAGCAAGCTGTTCTCATGGAACGTGCATACGTGTATCTTTGTGTGTGTATGTGAGACACAACTTGTGGATACTACTTAATGTGGGTGATCACAAGACAACTTTGAGAGATGGCATGCGATTTGAAACCTGAAATATAAGAACGAGCTAAGCATTCTAAGCTTGCCAACAGATCATTCCAAAGAGAGTACAAAGACTTTAAGGTAAAAAAAAAAAAACACCTTGGTATGTTCAAGGATCAGGTAGAAGGGCAGTTGCTATAGGATTGATACCAAAGAAAAAAATGGTATGAGATAAAATTGGAAATGTAGGCAAGGGTCAGCTATAAAAGTACTTTTAACAGTCATAGGAGTTTGGGTTTTATTCTAAGTGCAGCAGCAAATATATAGAGGCTTTTAAGCAGGATAGTGACATAGGATAGTGGTTTACAGATTGATGTGCTGACTCTGGGTCCGCCATGCAGAATAGCTTCTTGTTAGATGCCATCAAGCTGGTTCCTACACATAACGACCCTATCTACAGCACAAGGAAACTCTGCCCAGTCCTATGCCAGCTTTACAGTCGTTGCTATGTTTGACTCTACTGTTGCATCCCTTGTGTCAGTCCATTTCGTTGAGGGTCTTTATCTTTTTCGCTGACCCTCTTCTTTACTAAGTGTGATGTCCTTCTCCAGCGATAGGTGACGCCTGATAACATGTCCAAAGTACATAAGATGAAGTCTCAACATTCTCGCATCTAAGGAGCAGTCTATTCTGGCTGTACTTCCTCCAAGACAGATTTGTAAACTTTTGGCAGTCCATGGTATACTCAACATTCCTTCCCAACACCGTAATTCAGATTCATCCTGGTGTAGTGTTGTGGGTTAATGCCTCAGACTGCAAAGCCATTTGAACTGCAAGGTCGACGGTTCAAGCTCACCAGCTGCTCCTCGGAAATCCTATACAGGGTCGCTATGGGTGGGAACTAACTTGAAGGCACTTAACAACAACAACAACAATTCTTGGAGAAACAGAAGCTGAAGCAGGGAAGTCAGTTAGTGGACTGTTGTAGTATGGCTGATGAGAGCTGATGGAAATATGGGCCATGTGGTATCAGTAGATATGGAGGGAACTCGAGAGGCTGGTGATACAGTTAGAATTTGAACTAAGAGGATCTTCTGATGCATGAAGTGAAGGGGGTTAGGGAAAAAGAAATGAAGGTGTCTTCTAGTTTTGGGGCCTAGAAGCTTGAAAGCTAATGGTACTGTTTACTAACACGAAGATGACTAGAGAAGGAATGTTTTTGGAAGTTGGAATTGGTGGATGTTGAGCTGTCAGGTAGAAGTTGGATAAGGAATATGGAATTTAGAATACAGGTAAGGACTGAAGACATAAATTTGGAAATAATTTTTATATCCATGATGCACAGCCATGAAACTGGATTACACCATCTGGCATATAGTAAAGCTGAGAGTCTGGAGAATTCCAGAATTTTAAGTTCAAGCATAGAAGGAAGCAGCATATGAGACTGAGAATTATCAGCTAATGAAGTAGGAGAAAAGGAACAGAGCTGTTAACATCACATAAAGTTTAAGAGAAAAGAAAACTACATGTTGAATGTGGAGAACAATAAGTATTAGGTATGATTAGACGGCAGTATGGAAGGTAAAGATGGTGTGAGATAAACATAAAGAGCTAGACAGGCTCTAGGTAACAGCAGCCACATTGATTCTGTGGGAACTGAAGAATCAGTGCTGGGTTTTAAGTAGTAAAATGGCATAGATTTGTGTCTTGATGAGTATTTCAAGGAGTTGGACTAGAGGCAAGTAGTCTAGAAATTGTAATGTCTTTACTACTGACTACCTTAGGTTCTGTTCATCTACAAGTAATTAGAATCCTACTATTTTTCTATGTTCTTACTGATTCTACCAATATAATGGGGCTTCTTAGTCCATTTACTTTTCTCTGTCTGTTGGAGTTGATCCTGCCTAGGGATCGCAAACTAGTCATTGAGATATATTTGGACTTCCTTTTGTCTATTTTATTATGTATGCACAATAATTAAAAAAAAAAAATCTTGCTGTGGATATTATTGCTTTTCAGGTTAGTGAAAGTACAGGTATTAATTATAGGGCACTTTGAAAAAAACTGTTTACAGTGCTTTTTTAAAAAGTTAGAGGCTACTCAAGTACTTTAAAACCTATTGATGTATAACAGAGATAACAAAACAACTGACTATTTACTACTTAGGACTTTTGAATTAGGAACCCTGAAAGCAGGAACTTGATTTCTCATTTTCAGATGTACTTTTTAAAAATGGCCTTCCTATCTCTATTAAGTAGGACAATTTAGTTACTTTATGCTGTTAGATTAGCTCATCTTAATTCTTTTAGGAACCTCTTTAACATTTTCCTATGAAGAACTATTTATGAAAAAACGATTTTGAACAACTGTGATGTTATCTTTATGGATAATAATAAATAGTTTCACTAACAATCTCTGATTACCCATTCTTATCCCTTTTACCCTCTGATGTTACAGTGTGTTAATTGAGTTGATGTATAATAAAAAATGAGCTTCAGAAACTTGCCATCCAGTAATTTAGCAAATTGCTTAAAAAGACAAATCATGATTTAAAAAAAATTATGAAACAAAACCCCAAATCAATGAAACCTTAGGAGATATGATAAAAAAAGGTTGTTTTTCACATGTGTTAAATTTTAAACCATTAGATTTTGCCTTTATTTCAAGAAGCTGAAGATAAAAACAGACTTTTACGAACGGTGGCAGGTGGAGGATTGGAAACAATTAGTAATCTGAAAGCTAAGTGGGATAAATTTGAGTTGATGATGGAAAGTCACCAACTTATGATTAAAGATCAGGTAAGAACCTTTTAATGTTTTTTTTTTTTAAATGAAAACCTAATGTCCCTTAGCATTTCTTATCTTTATTATAGCTCAGGCTTATGAAAGTTTTATATTACTGATGAAATTGACTAACCTTAGTACTCTTGTACCAATGATCATTTCCCATGGGTTTTCTTCCTTTCCTACCATAACAAGAAGAAAATTGCCCTTTTAAATTTTAAATATTATTTCAGCCTTTCTTCTTGATGGATTTATTCATCTATATGTACAGTTTAAGCTGATTTCTGAGACTTATATTCTTTCTAATTGCTAAATTGGTTTGACTATTGTAATTGTTGTTGTTAAGTGCCGTTGAGTTCGTTCTGACCCATAATGACACTGTATAGATCTTCCAAGGAACAGCTGGTGACTTTGAACTGCTGATCTTATGGTTCAAATGACTTTCCAGTCCAGAGCATTAACCCACAGCGCCACGCCAGGACTCCAATTATTGTAATAGACATCCAAAATAATAGCAATGTAAACAAGTTTCAGTCTCAAGCTGATATGGTGCCTCTCTTTTGCAACTTTGTTAGGGGGTCAGGCTCCTCCAGTCTTTTTTCTCCACTGTCCATCTCTGAGGTATTGCCAAAGAGGGGTCACAACAACATTCACTTGCCATCAAGTCATTGTCATCATTGCCATTAAGTGCTGTTGAGTCAGTTCTGACCCATAGCAACCCTGTATAGGGTTTCCAAGGAGTGACTGGTGAGCTTCAACTGCCAACCTTGTGGCTCAAACCGACTTTGCAGTCACACAGCACCACACCGGGACTCCGCCATCTAGTAGGGAGGGTGAATTAAATGAAAGGGAAGACACCACTGTACCTTTTAGGGGCATACACTTTTAGGACATGTGCACTATTGATCAGAAATTAGTCGTGTGTTCTCATGACTGAATGGGAGACCAAAGTGCCTTTCTCAGTTAAGCAGCTACATATACTCAGAAGAACCAGTAGTCACTAAACAAACATTTTTTTTTTTTAATCACCCCACTTTTGTTGATAATTGTGGAGAGTGTTATTAATCACATGAACAATTTTTTTATATAATACTGATGTTTGAGGATTATCTGTTGATGTTTAAATTTAATATCTGGTTTATGTATTTGTTGTCTTTGAGCTATTTTTTGCATTTAAATCAATGGTTAAAATCAGTATTTTTTGAAAAGTTGGCATTGATATTTTTTTCACTTTTAAATAAAAAATATTGCATCTGAAAATGTGATAATACAATGAGATTTTACTCTTTGTAAAATTATTTAAATGGTATTATCTTATAGATTGAAGTGATGAAAGGAAATGTAAAATCACGTCTTCACATTTATTATCAAGAGCTGGAAAAATTTAAAGCACGTTGGGATCAACTAAAACCTGGTGATGATGTTATTGAAACTGGGCAGCAAAATACTCTTGATAAAAGTGCAAAGTCAATAAAAGAAAAAAAAATTGAGTTTGATGAACTTGAAGTCATAAGAAAAAAGCTGGTGTATGTTTTTTCTTTCAAACTTATAATGTTCATTTTGAAACAGAGTTTTGTTTTTATATGCCAATCTAGTAATGATTTTATCTAATTTTAAAAACATTTTTTTATCTTTATGTTTTTCCTATGACACTTCAGCAGTTTTAAAAATAGATTTTAATTAGTGTTAATTCTAGTGCTTTTTAGGAGTTGCAGTAGGTTATATAAAGATATTAAGAGAAAGACAAATTGCTTATCAAGTATAAAAGCAGAGTAGAAAATTAAATTTACTAAAAAGTTCAGTTAGAGAATTGAGATACTTGATTTTTATGATCTCATTTTATTTTAAAATGGACTATAAAATTTATGAAAAAATTGCTTTCAGAACCTCTGAGGAACTTAGTAATAAAATGAATAAGTAATAACAAGAGATTTCAAAGAAAAATATGTATTGTCAGTTTTTCTTATAATAATGCAAAATATTAGACTTGAGCATTGTTTTCGGTTTGGCCTACTTAGGTAAATACTCGCAAAATTACTTTCATAAGTGGATCGAGGTCTTAATGCTCTATTTATTAAATGACAGATATCTTATGTTCTAGAAGGTAGGTCTTTTCAATTAAGAAGACTATTCTCAGATTAATGCATAGATTTCTATAACCCAGAATATTTATATATTGTATGTTCTGCATGGCACAGATGGTTCAGTGCAGCTTGAATTTACCAAAGTGCCTCAGAAGACAGGACTCGTCTTAGAAAAAACTATGGAGCAATTTGATTCAGCACACATGGGGTCCCCGTGGGTCATAACTGACAATTAAGAAAACCATCATATATGAAGTATGCATATTACATGTGTATGTATACATCTGCATCTGCATATATAAGCACATTTGTCTGTATATATACATTCATAAGTATTATTGAATAGACATATATGCATTGTTGTTAATTGCCGTTGAATCAGTTCCAACTCATAGCTACCCTATATAAGGTTTCCAGGAATCATCTAATGGGTTTGAACTGCTGACCTGTGTCTAACATTTCAGTGCTTATCCTACAGCACCACACTTCTTCTTGTTAGGTGCCATCAAGTCGGTACCAACTCATTGTGACCCTATACAAAATAGAACTAAAAACTTCTCGATCTTGTGCCAAAGATATGCTACATTTGAGCCCATCATTGCTGCCACTGTTCCAGTCCATCTTGTTGGGGGTCTTCCTCTTTTTCTCTGAGCCTCCATTTTACTAAAGGAGCTCTGGTAGCATAGTGTTTACAAATTGTGCTGTTAGCTGCAAGGTCAGCAGTTCAAAACTACCA
>NW_006408526.1:11120444-11126258 GCF_000296735.1 Chrysochloris asiatica
ACTCTGGCTGCACTTCTTCCAAAATGGATATATTCGTTCTTTTGGCAGCCCAGGGCACTTTCAATATTTTCCTCCAACACCGTAACTCAAAAGCATCAATTCTTCTACTGTCTCCCTTATTCACTGTCCAGCTTTTGCATGCATATGAGGTTATTGAAAATACCATAGCTTGGGTCAGGAGCACCTAAGTCCTCAAGCTGGCATCTGCTCTTCACACCAGGACTCTACTATTAAATGGAAAAATACACAAATGCATTTAAATAATTTGTTGACATTTTTACAAAGAATCTAAAAATATTTCAATATTTGTTTCTCTAGTGATGATTGCCATCATTTTGGATTAGAAGAACCCAATTTCTCCCTGGCATATAGCATCTCTAAAGATATTGAGAGCTGTGCTCAAATTTGGGCCCTTTATGAAGAGTTCCAGAAAAAATTTCAAGATATGGCTAATGAAGATTGGATTACTTTCCGGTTTGATTCAAAAACAATATTTAGATGATTTTAACTCAATAGTGATTTTTGGAATGTGCATTTTAAGATGTGTTTCTTATGTTTTATAGAACTAAGACATATCTCTTTGAGGAATTTTTGATGGATTGGCATGACAGATTAAGGAAGGTTGAGGAACATTCAGTAATGACTGTAAAATTACAAGCAGAGGTTGACAAGTATAAAGTAAGACTATTTTGCTTATTCTGCTAATTAAAATATTTTCTTGTTACAGAACTTTTATACAGCATTATTATATAATAACTTTTTATTATGTAATAACTAGACTAATTTTAGTTCAAATAATGTTCAATTAGTATTATTTCATTACATGGAAAAATAGTAAGTATGAGTCATAGAAACAATTGTATATTTGCTGTCAAAATGAAAAAGTAACTTACAACTAAGAAGTTTATGGTTAAATTCACAAAGCAGAGTACTTCTAATTCTAGCACAACATGGGTCATATTCTAGAATAATAAAAATAGAAATATTTATGTCATTTTTAACATATTAGAGTAAGAAGAAAAATCTGCATATATCCATGAAAATAAAATGTTTTGTACAATTGTGTTTAACAATGTCATTTCAAGGCTATTAAATAATGAAGTAATTACATTAGTTAAATGAATAACATTTTGAAACTTTATTAATATATGTGTGCATATAATGTTTTCCTTCTTTATTAACAGATTACAATTCCTATTTTGAAGTATGTCAGAGGGGAGCATCTTTCTCCAGATCATTGGCTTGACCTTTTCCGTCTCCTTGGCCTTCCTAGGGGGACTAGTCTTGAGAAGTTATTGTTTGGAGATTTGCTCAGAGTATCTGATACAATTGTAGCCAAAGCTTCAGACCTTAAAGTAAGTATCTTTTTAATAAATATCCCATAATCTGACCTTTGTTAGTATACATCTATCCTCCATATTTTTATTATTTTTATGCCTTGTGAAACAGTGAGTTAAATTTCTTCTTTGCCTTAAATTTAGTAGTGATAGTGTTAGAGTATTAGATTATTCTGTAATTAGGAATACACTGGTACCTGTGAAGCTATCTATGTACACAAAAATATATACACAATGATATAGACCTTTGTATAAGAAAGAGAAGAGAAGGAAATTAAAAAAAACAAAACCAAAACACCTCCTTTAAGTAGGGAATAATTAACTTGAATCAGAAAGCAAATATGAATCATTTTATATAAATTACTTTAAAAATTGCCTGTATGTTGGTTCCGACTCATAACAACTCTGTATAGGATTTCCAAGGTGCAGTAGGTGAGTTTTAACCTTACAGTTCAGACTGACCTTTTGGTTAGGTATAAGTCAAAACATATTGCAACAAAATCTTAGGAACCTTGATTAAAGCTTTATTTATTTGATATTAAAAATATCAAAATATGAAACTATTGTTTCTTGAAAAATCTTCCATCTAGATCTATACATTTCTGAAGGCAGTGTTTCTATCTCTCTAACCCTTCCCTGAAGAATTCTGTATTCTTCGATTTATACCACATCAAAATGGCAGTTTTGACATCCTCAAAGGACTCAAATTATGTTCCTTTCAAATGTTCTTTTTAGTTCAAGGAAGAAAAAGAAATCTGAAGGGTCAAGATTAGGACTGTAGGGTAGATGGGGTAAGGTTTCGCATTAAAATTCTCATAGGATAGCCCTTTTTAACCCTTACAGAATGATCAGGAACATTGTTGGGATGAAAACAAATTCCTTGGTGCAACTTCCTGGCTTTTTTCTCTCCAGTGCAGTTTTCAAGTTTCTTATGTCTTCTTCCTAATAAAACCCTGTGATTGTTCTGTGTCCCTCTAGAAAATCTACTAAGATTGTCTCTTGGTGGTGGTGGTGGTGGTGTGCTGTGGAGTTGGTTCCGACCCTTAGCGACCCTGTACAGGGTTTCCAAGGTTGTAAATCTTTATGGGAGCAGAAAGCCTCATCTTTCTCCCTTGGAATGGCTGGTAGTTTTGAACTGCTGACCTTGAGGTTCACAGCCTGGTTCGTAACCACTACACTACCAGAGCTCCTTAGAAGTCCCCAAAAAGCATCACCATAACCTTCTGACTTGTTCTCTCTACATTGAGATGAAGGAGCCCATCAGATGCCTGGGGAAGCCACTGTTTTGACTAGACCCTATTTTTTAAGGCACCCTAATGAGATTAACACAAGTGAATTACTGAGAGAACTTGTCTGCAGCCATCCATAGTTGGCAGAGACATGTTTAAACCCCCCTTTTTTAAAAAAAAAACGAATGTATGAACTGGAACTGTAGTAGCAGTATTTTTTACTTAACCTGGCATACAGGTTTTAACACCCTTAATATTCAAGGTTAAGTAAAAAATATTATTTTGCAAATTATGTTGAATAGAGACCTTATGTCATAATTCCATCATCAATGGGAGATTTGCTATGGGGTGCTTTCTGACCATTCAGTATAAAACATTGTATTTCTATTGTATTTCTTGATGTAAAATTGTATTTCTATCTAAAATGTAAATCTTTATGTTTGTCAGTAATCCTGGTTGTCAATAATTTCTTGTCAAGAAAAATTATAAAGCATTACTACTTTAGGAAATAACTAACTGATTATTAATCAATTTAGTATATGAGACTTTAACAAGAAACTTTGTGCTCTTCCTCCCTAAAAAAATCTTGGTCTTTTAGTCTCCAAAGCTTTAAGTAAGTTAGACTACTTTTGTGTTTTATGGTAGATGCTTTGAATTTTGTGTTTTCTTTTCTTTTATAGAAATAAAAAGTAAAGACAGAACTTTGTATATGCTATGACAGTGTTAATCTGGTATTTTTTATCTGATATCCCTTCATACATTAGTCAGTAATTCTCTTGATTATATGTGAAACATATCCATTTAAATGTTTTTTGTGTGTTATGATAGAAAGCTAGATAAAACATACTTTCTTATGGAATACAGTTCTTGTAATTTTTAGATATGTGTTAATGTTGAAATAATATGGATATTTGTATCAATAGGATTTAAATAGTCGGGCCCAAGGTGAAGTGACAATTAGAGAAGCTTTACGTGAACTTGATCTCTGGGGAGTTGGAGCAGTGTTTACACTGATTGATCATGAAGACAATCAAGGTCGAACCGTCAAACTGATAAAAGATTGGAAAGACATAGTAAACCAGGTTGGAGATAACAGATGCCTTCTTCAGTCCTTAAAGGATTCTCCTTATTATCAAGGATTTGAAGATAAAGTGTCAATTTGGGAAAGGAAACTTGCAGAGTTAGATGAATACCTGCAAAATTTAAACCATATTCAAAGAAAGTGGGTGTATTTGGAACCCATTTTTGGCCGTGGAGCATTGCCAAAAGAACAGACACGTTTCAACAGAGTTGATGAAGATTTTAGGTTAGTGCAACTGTAAAAGACATAGACATTTATGGCAGTTTCTTGTTTATTTATAATCTGAGGTATTTAATACTGCTAAATACTTTCACATTATTTGTAACCTATGTGTATGGAACCTCTTTTTCTATTGGATCCTTCTAAGAAGCCATTTTCTCTCACTCAGTCATTTACTTCTTGAACTATTTTGCTTTGTTCTGTCTTTGCCACTTTATCTAATATAGCTATTTCTTAAAGTCATGGCTGTTTTTCTTGCTGTAAATGTAGTAGACATTTTAAATTTCTTGTTTCATCAGTTGTTGTTGTTTAATGCCAACAAGTTGGTTCCGACTCATAGGGACTCTGTGTAGGGCTTCTGTGGAGTGGCTGGTGAGGTTGAAACACTGTCCTTGTGGCTGAAACTGACATGTAGTCTGGTGCTTATCCTACACCACCACACCAGGAATCCAGTATTTAATAGAATTGAGCATTTAGTCTTTGTGAGAAAGTCGCTTTCCTAGGCTTCTAGTTGGTTCTTCAGTTTTCTACCCATCTCTCTGGTTCCTCCTTGTGCCTAGTCCTCAGCCCTCTAACCTTTAAATCCAGGTTTCAATCTTGGGTTCTGCTCCTATTCTGTATTCTCTTCTTAATTGATTATTACCCCACACTTACCATTGATTCTCTTTTATTTATGGAGGCCTCCTAAATGCATATTGACTCAACAGGACTTAACAACAACAACCTAAATGTATGAGGGTGAGCCAAAAATTATTCGCACTCTAGTTATATTAAAACTTTTGTTGGTTGCACTTTGTGTTCAAGGTCACTGCTGTAGGTGTGAAATGTGGGCATCTGCAAACAAAATTTGGACTGATACTCCAAGGAAAGTATAAGTTTCTTTAAAAAAAATGTTACTTGTAACAAGACATGGATGGATTCATTACTTCAAGCCTCAGAGTAAACAGTAGACTATGGAATGGAAATATCCTCAGTCGCTGACCAAGAAGTTCCAAAGTCAACCATCAAAACCCCCCATCCCCACCAAAAAAAAAAGAAAAACAGAATAATGACGCATGGAGGAGATGGTAATCATTGCAATGAAACGATGGTGTAAAGCTGATGTTCTCCCATGTAAACTATCACTCAGTTCACACACACACACACAAAGTTTAAGTGTGTTACATGTGACACTAAATCTGCCAGACTCTGCTTCCTGTGCAGTGAATGAGCTTGAGTGCACATGTGGGGTTCCCTGGTCACTAGGGAGGTCTCCAGAGCCCCGTTTTACCTGTGGAGAACAGAGGACTGATTGGTACAAGGAAACGTACCCATGACCAGGCAGAGCTGGAATTTGAAGCTAGATCTCTGACTCCAGACTGAGCACTCTGTAGACAATACAGTGGACACTCTGAAGCCTGACTGTCTGGAACTCAAATTCAGCTTCCAACACTCAGCTTTCTGACCAGGGATTTTACTTATCCTCTCTCAGCCTGGATTTTCTCATCACTAAATAGTAGTTCCTCGATTAAAAAGTGGACTTTCTGCATATTAATGAGGTCATCTATACCCAGCATTTGGATTAGAGCCTGGCAAATCTTCCATGTTCAACGAATGCCATATAATAATAGTGATGATAGTCATCATGAGGGAAGAGGAGAGGGGGGCGCAGAGAAGGAAAAGAGTTCTCATTCTCAGATGCTGGAGATCACAGGTCAGAATGTGTAAATCTGAGGTTTCTATATATAATTTTTATATAATTATTGTTAGGTGCTGTTGAGTCAGTTCTAGCTCGTAGTGACCCTGTATAGGGTTTTCGAGGAGCAGCTGGTGAGCTTGAACTGCAGACCTTACTGCTCAAACTGACCTTGAGGTCGAGTGCGTATCCTACGGTGCCACACCAGGACACCTGCTAGAATTTATAGCCAGCGGTATAAAGAGCAAACTGCATACAACACAGAAACAGGAG
>NW_006408526.1:11126358-11132152 GCF_000296735.1 Chrysochloris asiatica
TTTTTATATAATTAAAATCATAATTTTATACTAAGTAATGATGAATGAGGATCAATGATATATATATTCTATAAATAACCTGTGTTCTTAAAAACAAGTCAACCATCAGCTGGAAAATTGAACCTTATACAGTTTTCTGGGATTCGCAAGGACCAGTATTGGAACATTATGAGGAAAAAGGTTCAACAATCAGCAGTGTTCATTACAGTGAGATGCTCACTGAAGAGCTTAGGCCTCAACTTTGTATTAATCACAGAGGACTGCTAGCCAAGGGCATTGTGATCTTGCATGACAATGCACATCTACAAACCTTTGCCCACACTGTTGTACTCTGCAAAAACAAAGTTTGGAGGTGTTAAACATCCTCCCTGTAGTTCTGATTGTGCTCCATTGGACTTTCACCCGTTTGGTCCCTGAAAGCAGCCCTTCAAGGATGATGAAGTGAAGACAGGGGTGCATTTGTGGCTCGCAGCTCAGCCTAAAACATTTTTAAGTAAAAGAATAGGAAAGCTTGTTGATAGATGGACAGTGTATTGAAAAGCAAGGAGATTATGTGAAAAAAAATGATGTATTTTTTTTTCTAACAGTTGATTAAAATAAATTCTACAGCCAGAGTGTGGATAATTTTATACTCAACGTCATATATTTGTTGTTGTTGATTAGTGCTGTAGAGTCAGTTCCAACTCTTAGCAACCGTGTCTAGGACTTCTGAGGCTTTTAAAATCTTTGCAGGATCAGAAAGATTTATCTTTTCCCCATCAAATGTATATATACAGCCCATTTTTCTCTTCAGAGCTCAGAATCTATTAAACATGCTCATTTAGCATGTGAAATCATCGTCCATGTTCTTCCCCTGTTCCCTGCAGTCTTCTTTCTGCAAATCTTTTCTCTTTATTGATTCCTGACTCTGTAAGTGGTACCACCTAATTGCTGAAAGCAGAAACATAATGGGTATCTTTGACATCTCTCATGAATTTCAAATCCATTCCAAACTCAAAACTCACGGTCATCAAATAAATCTATAAATCTTTATAGGAGCGAAACATCTCATTTTTCTCCTGGAGTGGCTGGTGGGTTTAAACTACTGACCTTACACTTAGCAGTCCATGCCTGTCCTGCAGTACCAACAAAGCTTCTGTTGAAATCCATTAAGTTACTAGATTTTGTTGATTCTAATCTACTTTATATATCTTGAGCCAAACACCGTTTGCATCTATAGTCTTCCATTCCAAGGTAGTTTAACACTCGTTTGGATTACTGTAGATAATATCCTGATTTATTTTTACTCTGTCCAGTGAGTTTTTCAGAAAACAACCAGAGCAATCTTTTTGTTTTATAAAATCTGCAAATTTCCTTTTTTACTCCTTCAAGTAAAACTTTGATATAGTTTCCCATTGAATAATGATGACAATGCTTAAGTTGTTATAGGCGCTTGCATGATCTGCAAGTCTTTTCTTGTGTGATTTTCCTTATTGCATTAGTGACTCTAGCCTTTAGTTTCTCAATCATGCTAAGTTCCTTCCCAGGATCTTTTCCAGGGACTTTTTCCCTCCTACTTACTGACTTTTTTTTTTTTTTAAATTACTTCCACATTGGAGTCTTAGATTAAGGGTTACCCTGTTAGCTACTTCTTTCACAGTGCTTGGCATTTTTCTTTCTTAGCATTGATAAAAAGTTATATAGGTATTTTGAGAAATTAATATCCTTTGTCATCAGTCCATTAGCTCCATGAAGTAGGGTTTAATAATGATTTATTTAATGAATGAATGAAATAACATATGCAATATGATTAATAAGTTATAAATGGTCATTACCTTTAATATTATTGTTTATTAATAATATTAATATTTAGCATTACTTTTTAGAAACACAGTGATGCATTACTATTATTATAGTGTAACCTCAAATAGTTTGGTTGACACAGTCCCAAAAAAATCACTCTTACTTTCTCTTTCTCGCTCCGTCAAAAATTGATACAATGAATGTGAAAATGGTTTTTCTTTTCTTCTGTAGGTCCATAATGACTGACATCAAGAGAGACAATAGAGTAACCACGCTAACTAGTCATGCAGGAATCAGGAATTCTCTGCTAACTATACTTGATCAGCTTCAAAGATGTCAGAAATCATTAAATGAATTTTTAGAGGCATGTTGTTTTTTAATCTTTATGTAATAAATTGTGAAGCATCTTTTTAATATCTTTATTTGAAAAGTTAATTCTATTCTTTTTATTTTTACATTTATTAGGAAAAACGCTCAGCATTCCCAAGATTTTATTTTATTGGTGATGATGACTTGTTAGAAATACTGGGACAGTCTACTAACCCATCTGTCATTCAGTCTCACCTTAAGAAGCTGTTTGCTGGTAGGATTCAATATTTATTCAGCAGATCCATATTTAGTTTCGATTATGTGTCAGGCTTAATGCTAAGCTCTCTGTTGACTACTGAATAAAATACAGATGCTACCTCTACAGAACTATACCTCGTGGAGGTGGCAGGTAGTAAGTTGTCAAATACACCTCAATATGATAATTTCTGTGATAAACACAAGTACATAGTACTATAGTTACATCTGTGAGGCCATTTAGCTTAGTTTTGAGACATTATGAAGAAAGTGACATCTCAAAGACTGAGTAGTCCTTAGCTAGAAGACGAGTGGAGAAGCAGAGAGAATAGCCTAGGCAAAGTCTTGGAGGAGAACATGATCCCTTCACATTTATACATAGTAAATTGAAGTTCTCCAGAAAGATATCCAAGTACAATACTAAATAGGCAATTATTGTCAACATAGAGAACTGGGCTAGGGCTGTAAAGTTGGGAGCTATCTGGATATAGAAAATAGTTAAGCTATAAGAATAGTTGAAGGCAGAAATGCAATTAGTATTGTATGCTTCAAAAAAGCTATTGAGTCACTTTAATTCGTTATTTATGGCAACTGGATTGGCTTGTTATAAAAATAATGATGGTTTTTTTCAAAATATGTCGTTTGGAAAAAGGTTTATGTTTCAAATGTATCTTAAGAATTGAAACATATTCATTATCATTTTTTATCAGAGATTAGCAAATCTGGCTTCCTGCCTGTCTTAAAGTTTTATTGGAATGCAGCGATGGCCGTTCATTTAGGTGTTGTCTATAGCTGCTTTTGTGCTATAAGCATAGATTTCAGTATTAGTATCACAGAGGCTGTATGGCCTGTAATAGTTAATCTCTGGTCCTTTACTGAATGTTGGTGAGTGCTGTCAAGTCAGTCCCAACTCACAGTGACCCTGTAGAGAGTTTCCTAGGCTTTAAATGTTCGCGGGAGCAGAAAGCTTCATTTGAATACTAAGGGTATTTATATCTAAAGCTGTGCTTTATTCTGCTGGAGATGAAAGAACACTTGGAGTCAGAAGGCTTGCGTTCAAGCCCCTTCTCTACTATTTATTACTGGTTATTAATTTACCTTTCTGAAACTTAGTTTTCCTTCATTAACTTGGGTATGGTAACTGACTGCGGTTTCTCTGAAAATCAGATATGCTCAAAATTTCTATATAATATAAAATGACATGCAAATTTGCGAGAGGGAAGTCTTATTTACCCTCTCCTTTTCTCTTTTGTCTCATGCCTGGATGCTAACTGTAATGATCAGGGACACAATGATTTGGAATTGACTCAGTGACACTTCATAACAACAACACACGTATATTATATCTGATAATTAAATTTAATTCTTTTGCATTTAAAAATGTTGCTTTTATATTACAGGTATTAACAGTGTATGCTTTGATGAGGAATCAAAACATATCATTGCAATGAAATCTTTAGAGGGAGAAGTTGTACCTTTTAAAAATAAAATTCTCCTATCAAATAATGTGGAGGTAAACAATTATTTTTCAAGTACGAAAATAAGTTAGTCAGTTTAGTAAATCTAATTAATTTAGACCTTTAAAGGAATTTAGTTTTTATCTTTAAAATGGCATTTTTTTCACCATGAACATTTATTTTTGTTAAAGCAGATTACAAGTTCTCATTACTACATATATATATATATATATATACACTTCCTAACCATACTATAGAAAATCTACTCAATCCATAGCTTCAAAAATGAAGAGTCCAGTGTATTCCAGAGGCCTTATATACACACACAGACACACAGGCATACACATACATATATATAACTTACATTTGATTGTGAAGCCAATATTTAAAAGTGAAAAGAGATAGGATCTCATATTGTTAGTAAACATCAAGTGGTTGAAACTGGCAATGGGATTTTTTTGCTAACCAAAGCAGAGGGATAAAATATACACACTAAGCTAGTAAAATCAGAATCCCAGCCATACAAAACTTGGAGAAACAAAATTTAATGGACAAAACAAAACTCACTAAGCTAAGATAAGCATTAATACTGCCACAGTGCCTGAGCTCTGTGAATATGACTATGTAATTTTTATCTTAGTGTTAAAAAAAGTAAAGAATTAAAAAATGTTTTAGGCAGAGCTGCGAGACACAAATGTCCAGAAAGCAAGATCAGGACTATAGGGAGGATGCTTTAAAAACTCAAAATTAAGTTTTTGCAGAGTATCAGCAGTGTGGACAGAGGTATGGGGATTTGTATTGTCATGCAAGATCACATGCCCTTGGATAACAGTCCTCTGCATTTAATCTGAAGTTTAGGCTTCAGCTCATCAGTAAGCATCGCACTGTAGTGAACGCTGTTGATTGTTGAACCTTTTTCCTGATAGTGTTCCAATACTGATCCTTGAGAATTCCAGGAAACTGTAAGCACCAACTGTCCAGCTGATGGTTGGCTTTTGAACATTTTCTTGGTCAGTAATTGAGGATGTTTCCATTCCATACCCTGCTTGTAGTGAAGAGTCCATGTCTTGTTACCAGTAACGATTTTTTAAAATGAAACTTTGACCTTCCTCCAAGTATTGGTCCAGATTTGTTTGTAGATGTCCAAATGCTTCTGTTTATGCATTTCCATGAGTTGTTTCAGTAGCCATCTCTCTTACAAACTTTTCAAAAGCCATGTCTATCATGGATTGCTTCATAGGCAGAACCGTGGCTGATTTGCAAATGATTTGCTACATAATCCACTGCTACTCATCTGTTAGTCAGAAATAATTTCACGTGCACACTCAATGTTGTCATCAACTGTGTGGATATGTTTTTACTCATCTGTATATCATTATGAGTCCTGGTGTGGCACTGTGGGCTAATGCATCAGACTGCAAAGTTGTGTGAACTGGTGGTTCAAGCTCACCAGCTGCTCCTTGGAAACCCTATCTATACAGGGTCGCTTTGGGTTGCAATTGACTTCAGGGCACTTAACAACAACATAAACTATGTTGGTTTTCTCTCATAGTGACTCTATAGGGTTTCCGAGGAGTGACTTGTGGGTTTGAACTGCTATCCTTGTGGTTAGCAGTCTAGTGCTTATCTTACAAACAGTGCCACGTATAATATATTGTTGTTAAGTGCTGTTGAGTTGATTCTTACTGATAGTGACCCTGTATAGTTTTTTCGAGGAGCAGCTGGCACGTTTAAACTGCCAACCTTGTGGTTCACATATAGTAAAATTTTAAGAAGTAATATGTGTATATACAGAGTCCTTGTGTAGTGCTCTAGGATAATCACTAGACTGTTACCCGCAAGGTGAATAGTACAAACCCATCAGCTGCTACTCAGAAACCCTATGTTGTTGTTGTTAAGTGCCGTCGAGTCGCCCCTGTACAGGGTTTCCGAGGGTGTAAATCTTTACGGGAGTAGAAAGCCTCATCTTTCTCCCGCCAGAAACCCTATAC
>NW_006408526.1:11132252-11191822 GCF_000296735.1 Chrysochloris asiatica
GTGCCGTGGAGTTGGTTCCGACTCATAGCGACCCTGTACAGGGTTTCCGAGGCTGTAAATCTTTACGGGAGCGGAAAGCCTCATCTTTCTCCCGCAGAACAGGTGGTAGTTTCGAACTGCTGACCGTGAGGTTAGCAGCCCGATTCTCGTGATCACTATGCTACCAGAGCTCCATCTATACATACGTATGTACCCAAACATACGTATGTATATATATATGAGATAGTGATGTTGTTAAGTGCCATCAAGCAATTCTGACTCAGAGTGACCCTGTGTATATGGTTTCCGAGACTGAATCTTTGCAGGAGCAGAGAACCTCGTCTTTCTCCCATGGAGCAGCTGTTGGGTTTGAACTGCTGACTTGTGATTTGCAGTCCAGTGCTTATATATATGCTTATCTGTATGATACATGGAGTGGCACTGTAGGATAAGCAATGAACTGCTTGCTAATCACTATGTTGCCTTTCAGCCGTAGCAGCCACTCATCGGAGATACTATACAGGGTCGCTGAGTTGGAATCTACTTGACGGCACTTAGCAACAACAACAACATATGATAGATATATAAGCTTATAGATATGATAGTGATGTTGTTGTGAAGTGCTGTCGAGTTGGTGCCGACCCATTGTGACCCTGTATAAGGTTTCTGAGGAATGACTGGTGAGCTTGAACTGCTGACCTTGTGGTGCAAGCTGACGTTGCAGTCCACTGCATTAACCCACAATGCCACACCAGGACTCTATGATAGTGATAGCTAACCGCAAATTTGTGAGTTTTCACACTTACCATTATCCTAAGAGATGAATATACTGTTCTTTTCAAGTTATTTAAATGTTTCATTAATAAAGAAACATTTTAGTAAGTAGTCCAATATGTCTTGTAATGCATTTTGGGAATGTGGGAGTCAAGAAATTATAATCATCTCTCCTCAGAGAAAAGAATAGTGCAGTAAATGGATGGTGCATTTATTTTATGACTTATGTTTATCGTTTTTAAATTTTATTTTCAGACTTGGTTAAATGATTTATCCTTAGAGATGAAAGAAACGTTGAAACAGTTGCTGAAGGAATGTGTTACTATTGGAAGAAGTTCTCAAGGTGCAATAGACCCATCACTGTTCCCTTCACAGGTAGTGGGCCTTATATAT
The DNA here is from genome assembly GCF_000296735.1 of Chrysochloris asiatica. Taxonomy (NCBI): domain Eukaryota; kingdom Metazoa; phylum Chordata; class Mammalia; order Afrosoricida; family Chrysochloridae; genus Chrysochloris; species Chrysochloris asiatica. The sequence goes on from NW_006408526.1 coordinate 11,133,399, forward strand.
GGGATATATGAAGGCATGATGTCATGAAAATATTCTTAACCTAAAGGTCAGGAGACTCAGACAATTAGCATCCTTGTTTCCCATGTATCTATAATGTAGTATGTGCATCATGTTCAACTTCTGGGTCTTAATTTCTTGAAGTGTAAAATGTAGGTGTTGAACTTCATGATGGTGAAGTACTAGTCTAAATCCATTTGTTTGCTATAATTCAGATACTTTCAAGCAGGTGTGCTAATCTCTAAGCCACCAAGGCCATTGATCAATGAGGTGGAGAGGGAGGATCAAGCATGGAGGAGTTTCCGAGTTCAGGGTGACTTGTCTTTTGTTGATGGAGATAAACAGGTTCTAAGCACTACCCGTGCACTTTCCACAATAAACTATCTAAAAGATTGGAACTGAGGTCTTAAGTATAGGGACTTCAAGAATTTTGTGAAAAAATGGTGTTAAGGGATAATGAAATTAATTTTTCCTTGAGCATTTTGAAACTCCCTTGTATAATTAAACAACACTAAACTGTAATAGTGGAAGAGAAGCAGAGATCTAGATCACATGGCGGGTTACAGAGTTTTGAGGCAGCTCAGCATTAATAGTAGTTCATGCCTGGAACACTGATCAAACCAAACCAAACCTACTATCATTGAGTTGACTCATAATTTTATATAGAGAGCGGAATAAAACCGCTCCATAGGGTTTCCTAGACTGTAATCTTTATGGAAGCACACTGCCTCAACTTCTTCCTACAGAGTAGCTGAACCACTGAACTTTTAGTCAGTAGTCCAATGCTTATTCCACTGCACCACCAACAGTCATTAGAAACACTACTTGTTGTTGTTGTTGTTAAAGTACTTTCGAGTCAGTTCTGACTCATAGTGTCCCTGTATAGAATTTCTGAGAAGCCACTGGTGAATATGAACCACTGACCTTTTAGTTCAAACCAACCTTGAGTTCAAGTGCTTATCCTATAGCGCCACACCAGGACTCCTGCTGTTGTTTTGCCGCTGAGTTGGTTTTGACCTACAGTCACCCTGTATAGAGTTTCTGAGGAGTTGCTGATGAGTTTGAACCACCGACCTTCCAGTTCAAACCGACATTGCGGTCCAACACATTAACCCACAGCGCCACACCAGGACTCCACACATACTAGATACAAATTTGTTTTATTACTGTTTTGAACTGACCCTATAAGTCATTAGCAACTTTAGTTCTTAGGAGTCGTAGAAGGTAGGCAGTAAGATGTTCTGTTGTTTCTCATAGGACAATCTTCCCAACAGTTTTCAGAATTATTTATTTATTTATCAAAATGAAATACTTTAGGGAAACTAAAGTATTAGAAATTAAATAGAATACCTTGAACTGTTTAGATTCTTAAATCATTCATTCATTCTGCATATTTTACCATTGGGAGTCAAACTCAAGTGTGTTTAACAAATCTTAAATTCTTGGAGAGAAAAGTAATCATCACTGAGTAATTAGTGCTTTGCAGAGTCAGAGTTAACTAGGTTTATTACCTCGGAACATGTTTACTGATGATACTTTACCAGCTTTCAGATAAGCTGTAAGTTGACTTATAAAGGACACAATATAAAACAAAGAAAGAACCAAAAACATCACATCAAGAATTGTATACTAATTTGTCTAGAATAGTGACAGTTGTATAAGATCATATACCAGTAGAAATAGCCTACAGAAAGCGGCCAGATTTCACGCTCAATCAAAAAAAGCTCACCTTTGAGCTTTTGATTAGCCAAGTAAAATGTGAAATATCAAAATTTGAAGATTTCATTATATAGAAAAATGAAGAATATGAGTTTATTAGCACTTAAAACAAAACAAAAAAATTATCTGAAGAATATTTATATAGAGGGATTGAGTAGTGTAGCTGATTTTATGAATATCTGGTATAGGTTATTGTTAAGTGCCGTCAAGTCAGTTCTGACTCACAGCAACCCTATATAGGGTTTCCAAGATTTAAATATTTGTGGGAGCAGAAAGCCTCATCTTTCCATATTTCTCCTGCAGAGGGGCTGACATGGTCAAACTGCAGACCTTGGGGTTCGCAGTCTAGTGCTTATCGTATGGAGTATACCGTTAATTCAGTTATTTAAAGACAGTTTTGTAAGTCTCTGGAACAATATAGAAAAGGCATTTCTTGAGCTAGAGGGAAGGAGCATGTTAAAGTAGAAAGAATTTGTCCAACCTTAGTTCACATACTTCCTTTGCCAATTAATTCTAAGTGACACTTTTTTTAAAAAAAAACCTCATGTGACTAACTAGAACTGTCTCATAGGTTTTTTTTTTTTTTTTAAAGAACCAGTTTATTTAATTTTGTTCTTTTTGTTTAGAATATATACAGTAGAACATACACTATTTAAACTAGCTCTGCATGTACAACAATTCATTGAAATTAGTACATTTTTTTGAGGTGTAGAACCATTCTCATCCTATTTCTAAGTTGTTCTTCCTCTTCTAACAGAAACTTTTTGCCCCTAAGTTTCCTAATTTTTCAAGTTGCAGTTTTGACTTTGATCCCATATAGGTAGATTCAGAAAGAGTGCAGTGTTCAAGGCAGACATTCCTTACTGGCTAAACTGGACTATTGTTTGGTTTTAAGACTTCTTGATATTGTTTTTACATGCTGTTGAATGTGTTCCAACTCATAGCTACCCTGCATGGGGTCCCAAGGCAGTAAATCTTTGTGGGAGCAGAAAGCCTCATCTTTCTCCTGCAGAGCTGCTAGTGAACTCAAACAGCCAACCTGTGGTTCGCAGTTTAGTGCTTATCCTAAGGAGATATTTTTGGGTAAAGGTTTAAGGTTTAAAGATTTTGACAAGTAAGAGAATACAATATGGAAATATATTTACATGTAATATAAAATTGAATATAAAGCATCCATTATATTTCATATTTATAATTTATATCATATATCTTATATGCTGTTGTTGTTGTTAAGTGCTACCGAGTTGGTTCTGACCCACAGTGACCCTGTATAGAGTTTCTGAGGAGCAACTGGTAAGCTTGACCCGCCGACCTTGTACTTCAGATCGACTGTGCAGTCCAGCGCATTAACCCTTAGCAATACACCAGGACTCCATATCTTATATACAATATAAAATATTCTACCATTCTACCTACAGTAGCAAGGTTAAATCATATAATATAAGCAAAGCATCAATACTGACCTTTACATTTCAGGTAATTTATAAAGCTAGTGCCTTTCCAGATGTATCATATCTGTTTGCATCCCACAGAAATTGTGTGGCAGAGTGTTAAAAATATTGAGATTATTGATGTGCATCTGCAATAAAGAAATTCAGTATTATTGACTGAAAAGAAATCCACATATCTGAGTTTTAAGTTTACATGTAGCAACTGAACACTTGGGAGCCCCAAATGGGAGCCCGTCTACCTATGTGTAATAATAGTTGTTGTTGTTGTATAGAGTATAAGAATTCTTGTATATACAGCAAAGCCTTTTCTCAAACAGCAGTTTTGTATTTGCTTTTATGCTTCATCATATATCTGATTAAAGAAACAAATGAGTTTTATACTAGACAGTATGGAATAGGTGACTTTGTCCTCGAAAGAGTTACTAATTGGTATTCACTTCCATACAAGAACTTTAATTTGCCATATGTACAATGTTTAAGGAGTCCTGGTATGGCACTGTGGGTTAATGCGCTGGACTGCAAACTCATCTGAACCTCAAGGTTGGCCGTTCAAACTAACCAGCCGCTCCTCAGAAACCCTATACAGGGTTGCTATGGGTTGGAACCAACTCGATGGCACTAAACAACAACAACAAAGAATGTTTAAAGTTGAAAGATAGTAGCTAATCTTCTATTGTATGTTATAAAATGCATATGTTATATACTTGCAATATAATTGCATGAGCTAGTGTAATGATTAGAGGCATTTGATATCATTCATGAAGAAACTGAAATATATACAGAAGAAACAAATCTGTTCAGTAGTAATTGATCATGGCTTTAGTTTAAAGAAGGATATTGATTTTTCTAGTTCATGAAAGGGCTATGTTACACTGTTTTTTAAAAATTTCAAAGGCAGGAGTTTAAGTTTATAATTTGCTCTATCAGTAATTTAGTTATATTGGTGCTATTACAGAAAGCCTCTCGGGCAGTGTTTTATATAAAGACATCCGTCTTGACCTATACCTACATTCTATTTATGGATATCAGTTTGAAAGATTAAGACAGATCTTTTAATAATTTAAAGGAACTTGTTGATGCAATGGTTAAGTGATCAGCTACTAACCAAAATATCAGCAGTTGGAACCCACCAGCCTCTCAGTGGGAGAAAAGCTGTTTCAGTCTGGTTCCATAGTTTTATTGCCTTGGAAACCCTATGGGACCATCCAGCCCTCCTCTATAGAGTCCCTATGAGCCAAAGTCAGCTTGATGGCAGTGGGTTTATTTAATTTAAGAGAAAACTGGAATCTTTGAATTGTAGACTTCACTAGAATACTGAGAAATAGCTTTGACATATGAGAAGATTGTCCTTTATTAAATAGAATGTATAATACTTTGATTTATTTGCATTCCACTGGTGCAAATGAAGTCATTTATGAAGATTGTCAGGGGCAGAAAATACAAAGGCCTTCAACAACCTTAATGTCTTCTAGAATGAGAAAACAGGGCTATTGGTGAGTGATAAAAGATGATTTCTGAGAGATTGACTTGGGCTTCACCACATACTTTTTCATCTATTCTATGTTGCTGTAGTCATGTTTCAATATACAATTGGAAGTTTGGGAAAAGGTGTCTTGCCTTAAATTAAAATTTAAAAAAGCCTAAATAATTTTTTTTTTTTTTTGATTCAACAGGTATTATGTTTGGCAGAGCAGATTAAATTCACTGAAGATGTAGAAAATGCCATCAAAGATCATAATCTTCATCAGATTGAAACACAATTGGTGAATAAATTGGAGCATTACACTAACATTGATACAAGTTCTGAGGATCCAGGGAATATTGGTATGGAAAAAAGTTCCCTCTTTTATTATTCTATGCTATTTTATCTATTGTGATTTTAGTATATATTTATATATGTATGTGTATATTTTTTGGTAGTTACAATATACATACTTGTAGAATATGTTTTTATATTCTACTTAGAATAAAGTATTTTACCACTCTGTGGATTTTAGAAACCTTACCACTATAGAGATTTCTGTATCCTCTCCTTTTTATATTGTAATTGTCTTTTATATTGAAAACTTCATGAGACATGTTATAATTTTGCTTTAAGCCATCACATGTATTTCAAATAACTTAAGTGGAAGAAAATAATCTATTACCAGATGTTGTTGTCCCTCCTTTCCTCATGGAATCATTTTTTTTCTGTCTGAAGAAAAGTTTAGCATTTTGTTTAAGTAGTTTGTTGGCTATGGATTCTCAGATTTCTCCCATTATAAAATGTCTTTATAATGAATATTTTCAACTTGAAGTATGTTTTCACTGGGTATGTAATTCTCACTTGACAATTCTTTTTTCTTAGCACTTTATAAATGTTTTTCTGCTTCTTTCTGGCTGCCACCCTGCTCTCTGAAGAGAAATCCATAGTCATTTGAGTCGTTATTCTTCTATAAGTGTTGTTTTTTTGCTTGCTTTCAAGAGTTTATCTATTTCTTTAGTTTTCAGTAGTTGAGTATGATATATCTGGGCATAGGTCCCCACCCGTACCCCTGTTTTTTGTGCTGAACTGCAAGGTTGCTTTGGACCACAGGACCGCAAAGTCGTCAGTTCAAGCTCACCAGCTGCTCGTTGGAAACCCTAAACAGGGTTGCTGTGAGTTGGTACCAACTTGATGGCACTCAACAACAACAACAACAACAACAACAGAAGTGCTAGAGCTTCTTGAATTTGTAGATTTATGGTTTGCATCATATTTGGGGAGTTTTCAACCATTATTTCTTCAAGTATATTTTCTGCATTTTTTCTTCCCGCCACATGGAACTCGTTGTGATGTGAATGTTAGACATTTTCAAGTTATCCTGTGCTCAATTTTTTTTTTTTTTTAAATCTCAAAACTGTTTCCTTCTCTGTTTAGCTTGACCAATTTTATTTTATTTTTTGCTGTTTTCAAGCTCACCAACTCTTTCCTCTGTTGTTTCCATTTTGTTGTTGAGGCTATGCAGTTATTGTATTGTTTATATTCTCAAATTTTTATTTGGTTCTCCATATATTTTTTATTTCTTTGCTTTGTCATTCTATTTACTTCATTTGTTTCAAGAGTGTTTACCTTTACTTGGAACACTTTTACAGTAGTACTTTAAATATTTTACAGATAATTCTGTGCTATCTCAGCACTGGCATTTATTCATGTCTTTTCTTAAATAAGTTGACATTTGCTTGGCTCTTCTTATGATAAATAATTTTAGATTGCATTTTGGGTGTTTGGAATATTCTTATGAGACTTTGGATCTTGTGTAAATCCTCTAGCGAGTGATCATGATTTTTGTTTAAGCAGACAATTGATTTGGTTGGGTTCAGGCTGCTACTTATGACCTGTGGATTGTGGTTTCAGTGTCAGTTCTTTTTTCAAAGCCTTTGCAGTGTTATTTACATCTGTCCTGTACGTGTGCCAGTGGCCAGTTCTCAAAGTTTTTGATGTGCTGTTTTAGATTAGATTTATTCATGTGAAGCTTGAGGGTTTGCCCAATAACTCATCAAACAGCTTGTTTTCCAATCTCTTTCCACTCTGTGATCTCCCTTGTATTTCCAGTTCCCTTGGGCTTCCCTTTTTGTCCTTTGGGACTCCCTTCTGCTGCACACTTTCTGTGGCTATGCCGTATTCTGAGCCATTTGAGAGGAAGACAGAGAGAAAGAAAAAATAATAATACAACTGTAGTTTGTCCTATTCTCTTAGGACCACAACTTCTCTGATTTCAGAGAAAGTTTCATGTTCCTCAGTGTTAGACACTTCTGAGTTGCAGCTGCCAGCATTGACACTACCAAGACACCTTTCCTGCTCCTACAACCTGAACTAGAGAACGTCTCCTATTACTCTTTCTGTCTGCACCAATCTGGTTTTCTAGCTTTCAGGCCTGAGATTAACAGAAGTGGGATGTGGGCTTTGAAGGCACATGCACCACTGGCATGATGGTACTTCGAATGCTGGTTTTCGTCCCAATTATCCCGATTCAACAAATAGCAGCTCAGTGAGTGCTGGGATCAGAGCGTGTTGAAGGCACATTACCACTATGGAGTGCTGGTGTGGCAGTGTATGGTAAACACTGGACTGCTAACAGCAAGGCCAGCAGTTCAAACCCACCAACCACTCCTTGGAAACCCTATACAGTGTCAACATGAGTCGGAACCGACCTGACAACACTTAGCAACAACAACATACTGGTACTTCTAATGCTAATTTCTTTCCCAGTTTTTCTGTTCCAACAAATAGTGCAGCTCACGTTTAATACCTGTAGTCAGAGGGAAAGATAGTGTGGAGTGTGCTTAACCTACCTTAATTAGAACTAGATCCCCTCCCCACTGGATTTTGATGTCTCAGTTTTTATACACAAATTCTTATTATTTAGTGGTGAATTTGACATTTATTTATTCTTTTTGTCTATGTTCTTATATGCTGTATTATTCAAATGTATAAAAATTGTTTGAATACATATGATCATAAAGCACATAAGTCACAGGATGAGAGTTTCTCTGTTTCCCTTGTGTACAGAATCTGGCATTCTGGAGCTTAAACTTAAAGCACTAATTCTTGACATTATCCATAATATTGATGTGGTGAAGCAGTTGAATCAAGTTCAAGTTCATACAACTGAAGACTGGGCTTGGAAAAAACAAGTTAGATTCTACATGAAAAGTGATCATACGTGTTATGTTCAAATGGTAGATTCTGAACTTCAGTATACTTATGAGTATCAGGTATGACTATTGTCAGAAGTGTTTTATTGGTTTAGTTAGAAATTATTTATTTTAAGATACTTTTCTATTGCAAGAAAGTATTTTTTATTTTTATTTTCATAGTGACTTTTTAAGAATACTTTGTGTGCATGTGTGTGTTGTGTTCCCTTTTCATATTAATTAAAAACATGTCATGTAAGAAAAAAACATTCTATTTTGAAAAGCATTAAATTTACCAGTGATATATTGAATTCTTTAACATTTTTCTGAGTGGGAATTCATATGGAATTTGAAATAAGATCTCTAAGAGGAATTGAATATAGCCAACTTCAAAAGAAACAAGGCCAAAATGAGAGAAATTATAAATACACCAAAATATTTTTGCTAAATTATTTTAGTTTGTAAAGTAAAGGAAGAACTTTCAAACAGATAATTTAGTTCATGTGGTATGTTCTCAGAAAATCCAGCAGTATCCTCTTTGCTGTTTTGTCCTAATGCATCATCAAAATGTATTTGACAATTTTGTTAATAAGCATATGTTTGGAGAGCTTCCATTTGGTTCTCTAAAAAAGGAAATGTGGTTTGAGGGTCAGATTTGTTTAACCTAAATTAAGGAAAAGTCATACAAACTGTGCCCAAAATTTGGAATCTGTATGTTTTTCCTATACTTTAGTAGAAATTTTGGAATTTAACTTGGCGAGATCAAATAATTTAATAAAGAATTTGAAAAATTAATCATACTTTGAGGTCTCCAAAATTCCTCTGGTTTTCAGAAATCATAGATTCATGGAGGTAACTATATGAGGGCGCTTAAAAAAAAATCATGGAAGAATTCAATTCTCTTTTATTTACATTTTTTTCCACAAGCTTTTTGAAACCCCCTTATATGGATTAAAAAATATGAAACGGAATGATCATTGTATAATACATATTTGGTATTGTCTTAGAAGTATATCTTTGTGTTATTATTATAAACTTGAGGGTAAGGTTGCATAGGCAGTTATTGGAATTTCTGTTAGTACGTTGTACAGTAATAGAAAGATGAATTGACAAAAATTGCTGATATGATAAATATATTGACACAAAGGTAAAAGGAAAAAGAGTAGCTTCTGAAGCTGCTCATGTACACCCAAACACCTCAGGGGATGGGGTTCCTAGGTGTGAAGGTTTAGGGTCATGGTTTCATAGGACATACCAATTAATTTGTCTAATAATGTATATAGTACTTTTGTTATCCCTCCTAGTCATTGCATAGTGCCTGGGGTCCTAAAAGCTTGCAAGTGACCATCCAAAGTACAACAATTAGTCTCTGTGTTCACCTGAAGCAACACAGGAAGAGAGACGGTCAGGAATAGGAGAAGAATATGGCATGTGTGTTAGTTGCTTCCATGACAAACTGTCTCCTTTGTCATGAGACCAGAAGAATTGGATGGTGCCTGAATACCGTTGGTGAACATTTTGATCAAAGAGTCCATAGAAGAATCCTGATAAAAAGGGGGGAAATACAGCACAGAATTCACAATTCCATGAGCTTTTTGCTGTTTAGAACCATGGGGGTAGATGAACCATTGAAACTATTGCTCTGAGATAACATTTAAGCCTTAAACCAAAAATATCCCCTGAAGGCTTCTTAAAACCAAACAATAGTTTAGCTTAAAAAAGTCTACCTGTGTTTTATCCTCTTGTTAGAATTATCCATATGGGATCACATTGACAGTGGCAACTTTAAAGATTAGATAGGAACCTTAGAGGGGATGTGAGTTTGTGGTAATGAAGGAGGAACAACTCAGAAAAGAAGGGGAGCAGAATTAATCTGTGTCACTAAATTGCACATCCAGAAGCTATTGAACTGGTGTATGTTTTACTGTGGACATTGGAAACAACAACAACAAAATTAAATAAAATTTAGGGGAAAAAATTGAAAGAAGTATTTGGAAAACCCAACAATGTTTTCATTGAGGATAAGTTTAAATTTGGTTTGTCTTTTAGAATGTTTCTTTTATTACAAAAATATTTTGGCTAGTTTTCGTTGTCAAAACTTTAACCTACTTATTGCAGGTTGAGTTTTTACTAGAATCTTTCTATATATAAATATATATTAACTAGAATGTGAACATTCTGATTTTGTGTTTTCTTGTGCAGGGTAATGCTCCCAAGCTGGTTTATACTCCATTGACAGACAAGTGCTACTTAACGCTCACTCAAGCCATGAAGATGGGGCTAGGAGGAAATCCATATGGACCAGCAGGGACTGGAAAAACTGAATCAGTAAAGGCCTTAGGTGGACTTCTTGGAAGACAAGTTTTAGTGTTTAATTGTGATGAGGTATTAATATTTACCAAAACATACAATAGCATGTCAATCATCTATCTGGTTTAATTTCATGAATTTATATATGAAATAGTTCATTTTTAAATCATTTTACTTTCACATTACTTGCAGATAGCATTTGTGTGTTTTTTTAATGTTATATTGTGAATTATATGATAGTTTACATGAGAGAACTTTAGTTTTACATTCATTCCACTGTATATCGTTTCATTGCCATGGTTCCAATCCCCTCCATGCATAATCAACCGACCAAAGGGTATACTCTGTAAACCTGCCCCCCACACTCAGCATTTGTTTTAATTGTAAGTAAAATGAAGAGAGATGGCACATAGTAGAAATATGGTAGTCACCACATGTTTCTAAGGAGAACAATTGCAAAGGGATAATTTTAAATACGGACTGAAGGCTTATGTTACATTGTAAAATTTTATTTATAATAAAGAAAATGTTGAGTAGAACAGGAAAATCCTTAAATTCCTTCAATATTATAATTTGGGGAACATTCTGTATAAAATTTATATTTCTATTTAAAAAATGAACTGAAACATTCTTATTTTTGTTTTCAATATATATTTCTTAGTACACAGCATTTGCTTTCTGCATTGAAAACGCCCTCAGCCTTGAAAGAGTACCTATTTAATCCCAAGTTAAAAAATAATGAAAGAAGCGCAAACTGGGTGACATGATTTGCTTGACTTTAGGATTAAATGACATAAGTATCAAATGATTATTAGAGATTTTCTTATTTAATGAATACTCTTTTTATTGTTATTTTGAAGGGCATTGATGTGAAGTCAATGGGGCGGATATTTGTTGGCTTGGTGAAGTGTGGGGCCTGGGGTTGTTTTGATGAATTCAATAGACTGGAAGAATCTGTACTATCTGCTGTATCCATGCAAATCCAGACAATCCAGGATGCTTTGAAGAATCATAGAGCTGTGTGTGAATTACTTGGCAAAGAGGTACAGAATTCAACTATTAAATATGTTATAAATTTAAAGAATTAAAATATTTTATGAAACTTGGCATTACTCATATTCAGGCAATGTTCTGTCATCTTTTGGCACCCTTATTGCTACTGTTAGACCTTTTTGTCTATAAAGTGTCTCTGAGATTTCTTATTCCCATTGCATAATTCATTTTCATGTTTTCAATATTGAATATTTCAGTTATAATAATATTTATTAGTATTTATTGAGCACTCACTCACTCTATGCCAGCACTGTGCTAAGTATGTTAGCACATTATCTCATTTAAAATTTAACAAAACCTTTGAGGCAGATACTAATTTTTTTCTGTCTCTCACTTTATGGATGAGGAAACCAAGGCTTGATAAATTAAAAGTAGCATAGATGGGAATTGAGTTCAGGTGTGTCTAATTCTGAAGCTATTGTTTCAAATCACTGTTTTGTGTAAATGTTTAAGCAGGAAGCATTTAGCATTCCCTTCCTCCTCACTCTTCCCCACAGGAAATTAAATTCATGCTACTAGTGCTGGACACACTAAAAGTCATTAGAAGTGTGAACATTTTCCATTATCTGTAATAATAACATGTTCACAACGCACATTTTCTGGGAATAGGCAGAGAAAGTTCATACTTATTTTTAATTGTAAACATGTTATTTATACGTATACGCTTATACTTTGCCTTTACAAAGAAAAGAGAAGCTATTATTTAAGACTTATCTCTTTGCCATCAAATTTACCTTATTTTGTCTCTCTTCCTTTTTTCCTCTTAAAAAAGAAAGTTTTCCTTTCACCTAACCAGTGCTAGCCGTTCTTTCTGTGCTTTGTTTGCCTGCTTCCTAGGAGCCTTCTTTTAGCTATTCCTTTTATAGCGTCAGCCTTCCTTACCTAGATCTCATCAGCCTTTAAACATAATTACATCTTTTTCATCTTAATAATTATTAGCACATACACGAGCCTTTCTTTGATCCATTTCTCTTTCAACTATTGCTTTCTTTTCTTTACAGCCAGATTTCTTGGTTTTTCTATTCTAGGTGTTTCTTCTTCTTAATTACCCATTCATTATTTGCATACATCCTAATTTAACTTTTTAGCCTTACTGTTTGGCTGGAAATGCTCCTATGAGGTATTTTCATGATATTCTGCTTTTTCCTGTTGTAGAATCTGTCTGTGATAGCCTCTGTATTATTCAGTAGACCATAAACTCTAAGTCATGAGTCATAACTGACTACAGTTTATAGTTGTCTTCCAAGTACTTAGTAAAGAATCTTTTAGTAAATATGGTTACATATTGAATGAATAGACATGAAAACTAATTGCTATCTCTTAAACTTTCATCCTCAAAAAAGCAATTATAGAAATGCTCTATAAAGTGTTTTTTTAAGGAACTAATTCTATTTTGGGTAAGAAAATGATTAGAATATTGGAAGTTACTGTTCACTAAAGTGTAGATTTATTTGTAGAAACATGTCATAATGAGATTTTTCTTAACAATATTTTACATTTATAGTTTCAAATATTTAATAAATATTTTCAATTAATATTTCAGATTGAAATGAATTCTAATTCTGGAATTTTTATCACTATGAATCCTGCTGGAAAAGGCTATGGAGGAAGACAAAAACTGCCTGATAATCTTAAGCAGCTTTTCAGGCCAGTAGCCATGTCTCGTCCAGACAATGAGCTTATTGCAGAAGTTATTCTCTATTCGGAAGGCTTTAAAGATGCTAAAGTATTGGGCAGAAAATTGGTAGCTATTTTCAATCTATCTAGGTGAGTTTTCCTGTTTTAAATATTTATATATATTTTTGGTTTTAGTGATTGATAATTGTTATTAGTTATCATTTTTTATTTCCACCCAGCTTACCTGTTTGATTTTTCGTAGTGGAACATATTATATTTAAGATGTTGACATTACAGAGTTTAGTTTCAACAATAAAAAACATATCTGGTTCACAATTATTCTTACTTACTATTCATTAGATCTTGCCTTTCTTCCTTAAAATATTTATACAGGAATATGTCAGATAAATAATCTTCATTGAACTAATTTTCCAGCTGACCACTCAGGAATTAATGTTCTTTGAATGGGACCTTCTACAAACTATGTCTTATTTTTAGTAATAGAGTATGATTTTTAACTTCTTTGGGCAACCTAGAATTTTGCTTCATATAACTTAAGAGATAGAGGGAAGTAGCCAATGCCTGAGATTGAGAGAGCTAGAGGAAATTAATTATAGAGTCTTTAGAATGAAGGTAATAGTAATGCCATTAGTATCTTTGTTAAGATAATTAGCTAATTCGAATATGTAAGGTTCATCATGAAACTTGTGTTCTGTCTGTCTTCAACAGCTTACTTGAGTGATCATTCTGTATGATTGACTCTCATGTCTAAATTAATGGAATATCAGTACTCATTTCTATGAATCAGTAGTTAAAGTCTGCATTTCTTTGGATATGATGATAAGATTTTCTTAGAGTTACTTTATTCTTAAGATTTTCATGTCTTAATTCAGGGAACTTTTGACACCTCAGCAACATTATGATTGGGGTTTAAGAGCATTGAAGACAGTTCTGAGAGGAAGTGGAAATCTTCTTAGACAGCTGAAGAAAAATGGTGCTAAACAGAATGGTATGATTGATGATTCCAAATATGATAACATATTTAAAAAGTTTTGAATTTTGGAATAGATTTATATTTTCAGACAAATCACAAGTATGATATAGAATGTTCCCATATTCTCTACCTCTGCCTTCACCCATCAATAGTATCTTACGAACTACTGAACTATAATTGATACATTGTATTTCAACTAATGTGAAGACTTTGTTCAGATTTCCATAGTTTTTGACTTTCTAATGTGTATTGACTATTAAGTAACTGTAATATGTAGAAGAATAGTTTAGTCTAATTTTCAGATGTTACTGTGTATGAGGGTCAGTCACCTAGAGACTTGTTAAGACATAGGTTGGACCCAGCCCCAAAGTGTCAAGTTCACTAGATCTGAAGTGGAGTTCAAGAATTTTATTGCCTGGTCTTAAAACAAGTGTAGAAATCTTTGAAACATGTAGAACTTTACACCAAAATTTTCTCTTTTAGTGAGCTAGTATGCCAAATGAAATTTTCGTTTTTTTTTGTTTTATTTTTATATTTTAAGATTTGAAAAATTTTTAAATATACTTTTGGCATAGTTTTAGATATACAGTAAAGTTGCAAAGGTAGTACAGAATATTCCAATATATCCTTTACCTCATTTTCCTTATTGTGTTATTGTCAAAACCAGCAAGCTGACACTGGTGCATCTTTATTTATTCAACTCTAGACATTATTCGGAGTTCACCTCTTTCCATTCATATCCTCTTTCTGTTTCAGGACTCAGTCTAAGGTAGCACACTGAATTTTGTCATCATATCTTCGCAGTCTTTTCTGGCCTATGACAGCTTCTGAGCCTTTCTTTATTTCCCTTCCCTTGGCAGTCTTGATTGGCCAGGTGCCATGTACAGTGTCCCCCATTCTGGTTTTCCACTTATTTTTCTCATGATTAAATTGAGCTGTGAGTATTTAGAAAGACTGCTAGAGAAGTGAAATGCTCTTCTCATAATATTGTGTCAGTGTAACCACATGGCAACACTGGTTTTGTTAACTTTATCACTTCTCTCCACTATAAAGTTACCTTTTTTAAAACTCTTTTTTAAATTAAGTTGCTAAATCTACTCAACCCACAAAAGAGACTACTTTCGGTCGAAGACCTGGTGTGGCGCTGTAGGGTAAGCACTGAAGTGCAAGGTTGTTTTGAATCATGAGGAAACTATACAGAGTGCTTTGAGTCGGAGTCGAATCTAAAACACCTAAGTACAACAGCAAACTTCAGGTCTGTTGTTATGGTGGTATATGCCAGGGTACATATAGATAGTTTGTGAAATTCTCAAATTATGTGGCACTTTAGGATAAGCATTGGACTATTAACCAAAAGGTTGGTGGTTCAAACCTACCAACTGCTTCTCAGAAACCCTATTACAGAGTCACTGAGTTGGAACCAACTGGATGGTACTTAGCAAAAACAACAATAAATAAAGATGGTTGATGATCTCAGTTGAAATAAATTCTGATTGGGCCCAGCCTCTTCATATATATTAAACATAGAGATATGAAGCAATTGAAGGAAAAATACCAGACTCAAAACAGCTTCTTTGACTGTATTATATATATTATCAATCATCACCTAGTGTCCTTGAGAATAAGAGAGTCTGACAATGATCTCGGTTTAAAGTTTGCATTTGTTTAAAATGAGTTTTTGAGTTAGTTTTAAATAAGACTGATCAAAGATTATTGATCAGTTTGCTCGGTTTTAATCTTAGGACTTAAAATGTTTGAGAAGCAATATTGGTATACCATCAGCCCCCGAATATGAATGTGTTTTTCTCATAAGTGTCTTTAAGTCAAATTTATAGGTAAGTCAGAACAAGTGCCTGTGGCTCTTGTTTAGCATTATTTTAGTACAAGAACATGTATGAAGCATTTTCAGTGATTTAAAAACTGCAGATACACAGCAAATTGTTGTTCTTCCTTAAAAATGTTTATATTGGAACACTCCAGATAAATAATCCTGATTGAACTAATTTACCTGTTGACAACTCAGAAACCACTGTTCAATGATTGGGACCTTGTGCAATCTGTATTTTATTTTGAGTAATAAAGGTTGATTTTAAATTTCTTTGGATAACTTCTGTTCCCTATAATTTAAGAGATGGGGGAAGTAGCCAATGGCAGAGATTAAGAGCAAGATGAGTTGCTTACAGACTTTAGGGTGAAGGTAATTGTGATGAAGAATTTGTTGTGAGTAAGATCTGTATCAGGAATGCTGATGGTATAGTGGTTTACACTTAGGCTACCAACAGCAGGGTCAGTAGTTTGACTCCACCATTCACTCTGTGGGAGAAAGATGAGGCTTTCTGCTCCTGTAGAAATTTACAGCCTTGGAAACCCTACTCAGGTTTGCTATGAGTCAGAACCAACTTGGACAGCTTTGTATACTGAGCAGACCGAAAAAGTGGATTATATTAAGAAGAACGTGGCATCAGGATTGGAGGCAGAATCATTAACAACCTGTGATATGCAGATGACACACTCTTGCTTGCTGGGAGTGAAGAGGACTTGGAGTAATTTACTGATGAAGATCACAGACTACAACTTTCATTATACATTACACCTCAGTGTAAAGAAATTGAAAATCCTCACAACTGGACCAATAAATAACATCAAGATAAATGGAGAGATAGTGCTGGTGTGGCGCTGTAGGTTAAGTGTTGGTGTTATTAAGGGCCATCAATTGGTTCCAACTCAAAGTGACCACTCACCTTGTGATTAGCAGTGCAGTCCTTATTCTACACCATTACATCAAGACTCCATAGGATAAATGTTGTTGTTATGTGCCGTGGAGTTGGTTCTGGCTCATAGTGACCCTGTATAGGGTTTCTGACGCTATAAATCTTTACGGGAGCAGAAAGCCTCATCTTTCTCCCACGGAGCAGCTGGTAGTTTCAAACTGCTTACCTTGAGTTTCGCAGCCTGATTTGTAATCACTACGATATCCACCAGCTGATTTTGAAAACCCTATACAGGGTTACTGTGAGTTGGAATCTACTGGATGACATATAGCAGTAATAACAAATAGAGGAAAGATTGAAATTGTCAAAGACTTCATTTTGTTTGGATCCATAATCAATACTCATGAAAGCAGCATTAAGAAATCAGATGCCTTATTGAATTAGGTAAATGTATCGCACAAGACATCTTTAAAGCGTTAAATAGCAAAGAAGTAATTTTGAAGGCTAAGGTGTGCCTGACCCAAGACATAGTGTTTTCAGTGGCCTCATATGCATGTGAAATCTGAATGACGTATAAGGAAGACTGGAGAAGATTTGTTGTTGTTATGTACCGTGGAATTGGCTCCGACTCATAGTGACCCTGTACAGGGTTTCCTAGGCTGTAAATCTTTATGGGAGCAGAAAGCCTCATCTTTCTCCCATGGAACAGCTGGTAGTTTCGAACTGCTGACCCTGAGGTTAGCAGCCCAATTCGTAACCACTATGCTACCAGAGCTCCTTTTAAATTATGGTATTGGAGAACATTGAAAATACCAGGGATTGCTAGAAGCACAAACAAATCTGTTTTGGAAGAAGTACAGTCAGAAAGGACATCATGCTTATCAAAGTAGAGAGTCAGTGAAAAAGAGGAAGTCCCCCAATGAGATGGATTGACATAATGACAAAACAGTGGGTTCAAACATAACAAAACTGTGAGGTTGACACTGGCAGATTATCCTTCTGTTGTAAATAGGAATGCTGTGCGTTGGATCCCACTCTAAGTCACCTCAACAATGATAGGGATTGGTTCAGTCCTTTCAATGTGAGGACAAATTTATATAACATTAAAGGACAAATCGGAGTTGCCTGTATGTAGTTCCCAACTCAGGGTTTGCTGTGTTTGCAGAGAATCTGGAATTAGTTTACCAGTGTTCGAATCCCAGCTCTAATATATACTGCCATGCACTCTCTGTTGAATCATGCAAATGCTAAGAGATTCAATTTACTGGAGAAGAACATCATATTTGGTAAAGTGCAGGGTCATTGAAAAAGAGGAGCCCTCAACCAGGTGGATTGGCACAGTGGCAGCAGCAATGGGCTCAAGCATAGCGGCGATTATGAAGATGGTGCAGGACTGGGCAGTGTTTTGTGTGTTATACATAAAGTTCCTGTAGGTCATTACCAACTTGCCAACACCTAATAACAACAGAATGGAAGAGTAATAATAATACTTTTCCTGCCTACTTAATAGAGTTGTTATAAGGATTACATGATACAATGTAAATGGCGAAGTACTATGCAGTTATAAATGATAATGTTATTTTGTTATTACGGGCACGTGGAAGTCCAGTTTTGTGGAACAATGTCCGTATCGCTTAGAGATATGTATTTTTCAGAATAAGATAGTAAGGTAATTTTGCCAGTTTACATGATGCAGTACGTTTTTGCTGTTGTTAAGTGCCATTGAGTTTGTTCCAATCCATAGTGAACCTGCATAGGTTTTCCCAGGAGCAGCTGGTGAGCTTGAACCACTGACCTTGCAGTTCAAACTGATCTGCAGTAACCCACAACACCATACCAGGACTCCATTAAGACTGTAGAGCACTTTAAAAACTGTGTATTTCTTAAATTAATAGCAATTTTAAAATGAAACTTTTTTTCTCTAGCTAATGAAAGTCATATTGTGGTACAAGCTCTGAGACTTAATACAATGTCGAAGTTTACATTTGCCGATTGTACCCGGTTTGATGCACTGATTAAAGATGTCTTTCCTGGCATTGACTTTAAGGAAGTAGAATATGATGAACTAAGTGCTGCATTAAAGCAAGTCTTTGAGGAGGCCAATTATGAAATCATACCCAATCAGGTAACCGTCAATAATATTTTATAATATGTTGATCCTATCTCCTAGTAATTCCTATGGAATCAGTTTATGCTTAATCTTTCAACTTAAACCTCACTTTCTCAGGAACGTGTTCTCTGCTTTTTAAGTCCAGATTTTGCCCCCTTGCCATGTGCTATTACTACTTTTTTTTCTTATATACTATTGAATGTTTCATTTGTATTTGTTTCCATCCATATAGGAATCTCTGTGAAATGTAGAATGTGTGTCTGTTTTTACTCACTTTTCTGTTTCTAGTACCTATCAGAGTGGTTGGCAGATAACAGATCCATCCTACATATTTTTGATATCTGATTATATGCTGAGACTTCCAAAAGCTTTGGAAAAATTTCATTTTTTGAAATTTTATTTTTCCACGAATTTTTTGAAGCCCTTGCATATATGTATGATGTGTTTTATTTTTATAATTGCTTAGGAGAAATTTCTTTTAAAGGTTTTTATTGTGAACTACAGATACATGTTTGTAGTGAATACTTTTGTCTCAGATTTTTTGTTGAATTAATGAATGCATGAGTGAATTAAATAATGAATATATTTTATTGCCAAATAGTTGGAAGCATCCTTGTTTCTTTTAATGAAGCACTACCTTTAAAGATCACACTGTAATTGTACATTCACATTTACTTAGGTATTGTTCTATTTAAAGCTTTATTTTCCACTAGAGAAATCAAAGGTTTAATTTACATGTTTTACAACAGAGAAAATGTTATAGAATGGGAGCAAAACTGAGTATGATTGAACGCTGTAAATTGTTTAATGACAACTAATTTTTTCTGTTAGATCAAGAAGGCTTTGGAATTGTATGAACAGTTACGCCAGAGAATGGGAGTTGTTATTGTTGGTCCAAGTGGTGCTGGCAAATCAACCCTTTGGAGAATGCTAAGGGCCGCACTTTGTAAAATTGGCAAAGTAGTAAAACAATATACCATGAATCCCAAAGCTATGCCACGACATCAATTATTAGGCCATATTGACATGGATACAAGGGAATGGTCTGATGGTGTTTTGACACATAGTGCTCGTCAAGTGGTTCGAGAACCTCAAGGTTGGTCTCTATTCATGATTCACTGTGTTCTTTAACTTTTAGACAATGATAGAATCTTTCTATAATGCTGTTCTTATCAAGACTTATGTGTTATCATAAACTGTCTTATAAGACGTAATTTGATATTAGAAACTATTTTACTGTAGAGAGGCCCAAGATACATGATATTTTTCATGACTTACACACTACAAAACTTTTATTATAATTTAAACTCAGATTAATTTGGATGACATTTAGTTTGCAAATAAATTAATTTACTGAATGAATCGCAAATATTTGGTGAATTGATAAAATAAGCAAGATGACAATCTTTATTTGTGCTTAAAATTGTTTGTGAATATTATTAATAGTTTGAAAGTAGTATTTTGAATTAGTCCAGTGGACTAATGGCCCATGTGAAACATCAATCTCCAGGATTCTAAGACCAGAAGAACTTGATGGTGCCTGGTCATTATTACCAACTACTCTGAAAAGAATCTCCTTAGAAGGAACAAAATGTGGAAAAGAACTTCAAAATGATAAAATAGGCCAGGTTGACCTATCATTTAGACACTGGTGGAACTCCTGAGACTATGGCCTTTAATCACTCTTCAGGTTTGAAAACGAACTCACCTCCACGGCTCAATCTTCAACAGTACAATAAATAGGTGTATAAGAGGAACAAAAACCACGGAGTTATGCACATCTTAGTATAATCAACCATTTTGGATCATAAGGGCACTGTTTACCCAAAGACAAAGTTTAGAAGGATTAGGAAAGAAAGCGGAATGGAGATGGAAAACACATGGAGGAAGTTTAATAAGTGATGTTTCAATGAGAAATTGCTGTAAATAACGTGAAACAAAGTATGTATGAATTGTTGAGTAGTTTTACTTTGTTGACTTCACCCAAGTCACAATAAAAAGCTTAAAAAAGAAAAAGAAAACAGTATTCAAAAAAATATAAGTGGTGAAACAATAGACTTCCTGGTGTAAATTTTTTGATTTTGTGTTTAAAGAAATTTATCCCCTGAGTTAGAAGAAACTCCCCACTTTTTTCCAGATCATAATTAATAGCTATTTTTAAGACAATGAGTGGAACGTTCATAATGCTAAGGAATTTTCAATGTAGTCCCTTATTTTTATATGTAATATTACATTAAGATATTACCTCATTTTCTATGTAAAATGACATATTACCTGCAGTGATTTGTCACACTTGTACTAGTGATATATTCCTTTTTGAATTATTTTAAAGGCCCAAGTACAGTTTAAGATCAATTCCCATTTTAGGATGGATGGATAAAAATGATTTGTCTGTGGAAAGACTTGTACACACCACTTAGTCACTTCTCCCTTCTGAGGTTATCTGCTTCCTTTTTATAATATCAGCAATATGACAGTGGTGAACTTCTTGTTTTAGTGTAGTGCACTGAGTAGTAGGTTTCTTGCATTTTCTGAAAAAGAT
The DNA here is from genome assembly GCF_000296735.1 of Chrysochloris asiatica. NCBI lineage: Eukaryota > Metazoa > Chordata > Mammalia > Afrosoricida > Chrysochloridae > Chrysochloris > Chrysochloris asiatica. Next base: position 11,154,559 of record NW_006408526.1, read on the forward strand.
ATCACACAGCAAGTATGCATACATTCTTTTGAATAGTGTCTTACATGTGACTCATGAGAATGAAAATACCTCAGTGTCCAACACCAGGTTTTCTTATAATGAGTTTATTAATTCTGTATGTTTGTAGATCAGTAAAGCATTGTTGTTGATTTTAAGTGCTGTCATATTGACTGGCTCATGGTGACCCTATGTACGGTTTCCAGTGAGTGCATTCTGGTATGGTGCTGCAGGATAAGCACTAGACTGCTAACTGCAAGGTTGGTGATTCAAACCCACCAGTTGCTCCTTGGAAACTCTGTACCGGGTTGCCATGAGTCAGAACCAACTCGACGTCACTTAGAACAACAATAGGATTTTCGAGGCTTTAAATCTTTGCAGTACCAGCAAGCCTCATCTTGTTTCTGTGGAACTGTTGGTGGACTCGAACCTCTGGGCTTGTGCTTTGCAGTCCCAGGCTTATCCTACAGAGGCACTGCACATTATCATTTGATAGATAACTGAGTCTTTGGTTGTCTGAGCTAGGATTTGTACATGTGCCAGACTGCACATTAGCAGTCTGAACTGACATGAAAATTTCAAATTTTTTTCTTTTTGTTTAGATCCACTAATACGTAATAATATTTATGAAAATCACTGCTAAAAACAGAGATAATTTATTCCTTATTTTCAGTTATTGTTAATATGTATATTTTCCTTTTGTTTCATTTCCAATATTTTGGTTTGAAAATAGATGTCAGCTCATGGATAATCTGTGATGGTGATATTGACCCTGAATGGATAGAATCTCTGAATTCTGTATTGGATGATAATCGACTACTCACTATGCCCAGTGGAGAAAGGATTCAGTTTGGCCCAAATGTTAACTTTGTATTTGAAACTCATGATTTAAGTTGTGCTTCACCAGCCACAATATCCCGAATGGGAATGATCTTTCTTAGGTAAGCCATAAGAACATTTGAATACATTGTATGCTAAGTGTATTCAACTATTATTTTGGTTTTATAGTTAGCAAATAAATGTTATATGGGTAATTTGTTAACATTTGTTGAACGTTGTATGAAAATACTGCTAAAAAGCTAAAACTACAACCAAATGTTTTAAATAATACCTGAGACTATCCATCAGAATTCATGAATAATTAACCATTCCTACAATGTTATCAATTGGGAAAGGTGTGCGACAAGGTTGTATTCTTTCACCATACTTATTCAACCTGTATGCCGAGCAAATAATACGAGAAGCTGGGTTCTGTGAAGAAGAACGTGGTGTCAGTATTGGAGGAAGACTCATTAACAACCTGCGATATGCAGATGATACAACCTTGCTTGCTCAAAGTGAAGAGGACTTGAAACATTTTCTGATGAAGATCAAAGACCACAGCCTTCGGTATGGATTGCATCTCAATGTCAAAAAAACAAAAATCCTCACCACTGGACCAATAAACAACATTCTTATCAATGGAGAAAAGATTGAAGTTGTCAAGGACTTCATTCTTCTTGGATCAACTATCAACACTCACGGAAGCAGCAGTCAAGAGATCAGACGACGTATTGCATTGGGCAAATCTGCTGCACAGGAACTTTTTAAAGTATTGAAGAGCAGAGATGTCAGCTTGAGGACTAAGGTGCGCCTGACCCAAGCCATGGTATTTTCAATAACCTCATATGGATGCGAAAGCTGGACAGTGAATAAGGAAGATCGTAGAAGAATTGATGCCTTTGAATTGTGGTGTTGGAGGAGAATACTGAAAGTGCCATGGACTGCCAAAAGAACCAATAGATCTATTTTGGAAGAAGTGCAACCAGAGTGCTCCTTGGAGGCCAAGATGGCTAGGCTTCATCTCTCATACTTTGGACTTATTGTCAGGAGGGAACAGTTGCTGGAGAAGGATGTCATGCTGGGTAAGATGGAGGGTCAGAGAAAAAGAGGAAGACCCCCAATGAGATGGATTGGCCAGGTGGCATCATTGATGGCGTCAAGTGTGGCAGCAGTAGTGAGGTGGGCCCAGTATCGGACATTGTTTCGTTCTGCTGTGCATGTGGTCGCTATGAGTCAGTTCCGACTCGATGGCACCTGACAGCAAGAACAACAACAATGTTATCAAATAAGTGAAAAATAATTATGGAAAAACAACCTGAACAAATTTGATTACAATATTATGTGTGATGCAACAGCTAAAAAGGGGCTTCAAATTGTCCTAAAACAGATGGGCACTTAAAGGCTGATAAGCAAAAGATTATAGAACAGAAATCTAAAAAGTTTAAAATAAACGTTTCCAATCCATTTGTATTCATTTTGGGAAACAATATTGATTCAAGTGCTCATGCTCAAATATGATAGCGAACAATTTGTGATAGTCTCAGATATTATTGAAAACATTTGGTTTTAGTTTTAGCAGCATTTCCATACCATATTCAATACATAGAATACATTTATTCAATGTGTTCTTATCAAAATCTTGTGAGAAAAATAGGATAATAGGTAAGTTTATAGTCACATTTTTTGATGACTATTGTATGGCCCTGTAGGATAAGCATTGGACTGCTAACCACAAGATGAGAAATTCAAATCCTCCAGCTGCTTCTCAGGAACACTATACAGTGTCTCTATGAATCAGAACCGACTCCATGGCACTTTACAACAACAGTGGCTATATATTATGCATATGCCATTAAGTTAGACACTTTAGGAGAGCCAGTATATAGAAGTAGTAAAATTCACATTTATGAGTGTTTATCTTTATGGAGCTTACCTTCACGTAGCCCACTGCCATGCTGTTGAGTCGATTCTGACTCACAGCAGCCCTCTATAGGGTTTACAGAAAGTGACTGGTGAGTTTGAACCATTGACTTGTGGTTCAAACCAACCTTGTGGTCCAGTGCTTTATCCCACAGCACCACACAAAGACTCCTCTTGTATTGTTGTTAAGTGCCATCGAGTGGGTTCCGATTCATAGAGAACCTGCATAGTGTTCTAAGGAGTGGCTGGTGAGTTCGAATTGACAACCTTGTGGTTCAAACTGGCCTTGCAGTTGAGTGCTTATCCTGCTGTGCCACACCAGGACTCCTCTTGTGTAGTAGCAGATAAAAAAATATGTGTAGAATAATGTTTTTTTGGAAAAGAAATTTATTTTGAAAGTAAATTGATAATTTTTTATGAAATATTTCTTCTTGCATATGTGTGTTAATCTGTGTCAGTGATGAAGAGACGGACCTTAATTCTCTGATAAAATCTTGGTTAAGGAATCAGCCTGCTAAATATAGGAATGATCTTGAAAACTGGATTGGAGATTATTTTGAAAAGGCTTTACAATGGGTTTTAAAGCAGGTAAGTTAACTATAATATTTATAATTAATCATTTAAGAGAGAAGTAGGATGATTAAAAGTGCTGCCAACATTCAAGGGGGCTTCAGAAATTTAATGGGAAAATGGAATTACAAGATATTTTACATGAACTTTCTGAAGCCCCTTATATAGCTATGAACTTTCTGAAGCTCCCTCATATAGCTGCTTTTTGGGAAGGAGGGTGAGAGAGATTGCTTTGTTGCTGGGAAAAGTCATTGTCACTCTTGGCATATATTTTTGTTATGTTAGTCTACACTTTTCTCATTCACAATACCTTGCAGTGCTTACTGAACAATCTTGAAATGTATATGGAGATAATTTTCTAATTTTAACAAGTCAAATCATTTTACTTTCAGATTTTTACTCATAAGTCAATGTGTTGTTGCTGAGTGCAATTGAGTCAGTTTCGACTCATAACAACCGTGTCTAGGGTTTCTAAGAGCAACTGGTGGGTTTGAACTGCTGACCTTATAGCTCCCAGACAAGTGCTGACCCTGTAGAGCCACACCAGAAGTCCCTACATATGTATCATATATATCAAAAACAAAATCAAGCTCTAATACTAATTTGAAAAAAGATGGTGAGCTAGTCACAGTAACAAGGAAAATATTTGTTTATTAAACAGTACTGAGTAATATGTGTCAAGTTTGATACACTGAAACTGTGAAAGCTGAAACTTGACCAGACTGCTGTGTTTTTCCAAATGTCACAAGTTTTCTTCCTTTGACAGTCTTACCACTTTTATGTTGCCCATTTTAATAGAAAATATTTGAGTGTTCTGTCTTTGATAGGCTTCTGCCTAGCACAGGCTTTAGCTTCACAGGATTTACTTTCCTTGACAAGGTCTTGAACTGTGAAGGAAAGTGATGTGTTTACCAACAAACAGCATGTAAGCAAATATTCAGATTACAATAGGATGAAGAGAGTACAGCTGTCTCTCCATGGAGTTTTAGAAAACACGTCACACTTGGTTTTGAATTTGAAGCATGAATAGGAATGTATCTTGTGAAGAAGAGCATGGAGTGCTTTCAGATATTCCAAATGATTTTTTTCTTACATCTTTTTAAACAATTTTTCTTTTATACCATGACTTTTATGGAAAGTGCAAACATACAAAATAGAGGAAATAAATAGGAGTGAGTTTTCTGAAAATATCTGATTGTTAATCAGAGCATGACTGAGAGTTAAATACTTTGTGATTGAACTAGACAATTTTCTTGCCTTTTTTTTTTTTCCCCTCTTATGACTTTTTAAGCCCGTTATAAGGGCTTGTGGGGGGGGAAAAAAAAAAAAAAGGCACAAATGTGGTAGGTTTCCCTGGAACTTTTCCACCCCATAGTCTGACTGAGCTGTCTCTTCAGTGAGCTTCTGTAGTGAATCCAAAGTTTAGTAACTATTGTTACTATTGTATGTTTATATTGAACTATAGACATCTTGAGGGAAAGGACCCATCCTGTCTTGCTCTTTATTGTGTCCCTGGAACTAGGGAGCATTAACAGGGTTGTTGATGTTGTTGATAGAGTGTTTGAACTTGCTTATATACCTGATGTCTGCATTGAAGCAGATGTGCTACTACTTACCAACACAAAGAAAGAGCATATCTAAACTAACAATGCTTTCTAATGCAAATGCCTTGAGGTCACCTACTTGCATGCTGCTAGCATTTGTGTGACTCTTACAATGAAAAATATAACATAGATGGCATATACATAGAAATGTTTGTGACTGTAGAAACAATGAAATGTAAGGTTAGTGAGGCACCTAGTGGATACCAAAGACATAGTAAGAAAATAAATGGATTCTGTTTTGAGGACAGGCCGAGTGGATACCAAAGACATAGTAAGAAAATAAATGGATTCTGTTTTGAGGACAGGCCCTTATTTTTGTTTGAACTTTCGTTATGTATTGAGGCTTCCTTCTTTTTTACCCTGCACCTTGCTTATTGTATTCAGACTCCCAGAGATATACTATAACACTTGTTTCAGTTCTTTGCAAATAAAATTCTACTTTCTTGTATTAATTCAGTAAATTAACTTACTTAGAAGAACATTTATGGGTTTCTTTGAACTCTCCTTCAAAACCTAAACTCTTAGCATTACCTAAGAAGTTGACTTTTTAATCTATCTCCTGCTTTCTTCCCATTCCTTCTATTTCTTCTTTCTTCCAAAAATGTTTCTGATGCATGCAGAATGAGCTTTTAAAAACATAAATTGAGTCATGTAACTCTCTTGCTTAAAAACATTTAATGGTAGTGAAAATACAATTCATACTTCTTACTATGTCCTATATTGCATAACCTGGTTCTCTTGTCTGATTTAAGTGACTTTTTTTTTTTTTTTTTGCATGTTGTTGTTAAGTGTCGTTGAGTTGGTTCCTCTTTTCTGCTGACCCTCTGTTATACCAAGCATGATGTCCATTTCAAGGAACTGCTTGTCCCTCCTGATAACATGTCCAAAGTACCATGCTTGCTTCTAAGAAGCATTCTAGTTGTAACCCTTCCAAGCCATTTGTTTGTTCATATGGCAGTCTGTGGTATTTTCAATATTCTTCCCCAGGACTGTAACAGTGCATCGATTTTTCTTTAGTAATTGCCCAACTTTCACATGTATCTGAAGCAATTGAAAATACCATGGCTTGGATCAGGTGCCACCCTAGTCATCAAAGTGACGTATTTGCTCTTCATTACTTTAAAGAAGTCTTGTGCAGCAAACTTGCCTAATGCAATATGTCCTTTGATTTCTTGACTGTTATTTCCATGAGGGTTGACAAAGGTTCTTTGACAACTTCAATCTTTTCTTCATTTATCATTATGTTGCTTATTGGTCCAGTTGTAACATTTTTTTTTTTTTTTTTTTCTTGACATTGAGGTGCAATCCATACTGAAGGCTGTGGTCTCTGTTCTTCACCATTAAGTATAAATCAAGTTGAATTGCACAGACCCTCTCTTCATGGAATGCATGTTTAGTGGAGGAGATGGTTACTAAGCTGTGCTAGAGGTAAGAGCAGCAGAACAGACCTTAGTAAAAAGGATAACACATTGAGGGTTCAAAGCCTCTTTGAAAAAGAATGTTTAAGATAGCATATGAAGAATGAGATCTGAGGATCTTTCAATAACAAAAGTTGCGGCTTGAATTTTTTCTTCAGTTCCTCCAGCTTGGAGAAATGCTGAGCGTGTTCTTCCTTTTTGATTTTCTGATTCCAGATCTTTGCACATTTTGTTGTAATATTTGACTTTATTTTCTCGAGCTGTTCTTTGAAATTTTCTGTTCAGCTCTTGGACCTTTTCATTTCTTCCATTTGCTTTAGTATCTACGCTGGAGAGCAAGTTTCAGTGTCTCTTCTGACATCGTTTTGATATTTTCTTGTTTTCTTAATGACATTTTGCTCTCTTAATGTACGATGTTCTTGATGTCACTCACAACTCTTCTGGTCTTCGGTCTTCAGTGTTTAATGTATCAAATCTGTTCTTCAGATGATCTCTAAATTCAGGTGGGATATATTCAGTGTCATATTTTGGTTCTCTGAACTTGTTTTCATTTTCTTCAGTTTTAGTTTGCATTTGCATATAAGCAACTGATGGTGTGTTCCACAGTCTGCCCCTGGCCTTATTTTGACTGATGATATGGAGCTTTTCCATCGTCTCTTTCCACAGATGTAGTCAATTTAATTTCTATGTTTGATTGATTGCTTAATCAGGCTTAAATTCCTTGTAATTCTCTTACTGCGTCATTTTCTTTGCATGTGCTGTATTTTCTGCACGGTCAGATAGATCTCAATCTTCAAATGTTAGTTTAAACGTTACCTTTTTCAAAGAAGAGGCCTGTTGTGGCACTGTAGGATAAGCACTTGACTGCAAGGTCAGTTTGAATCACAAGGTCTGAGGTTCAAACTCACCAGCTGCTTGTTGGAAATCCTATACAGGGTCACTCAGAGCTGGAACCGACTTGATGGCACTTAACAACAACACAACACTGTGTGCAGCTCTTTATCTCTCATCACAACATGTAAAACATCGCCTTCACTAGATGTACATTCCATGAAAACAGACTCTGTGTAATTCACCTTTATTTTTACCTACCATTCCATGAAGGAGTGTAGTGGGTTAGGGCTTGGTCACTAGCTAAAAGGTTGGTGATTGTAACCTTTCAGCCACTCCGTGGGAGAAAGGTATGGCAGTTGGCTTCGGTAAAGATTCCATCACCACCCATCGTCATCGACTATTTTCCAACATATATGATGGAGTAAAACTTCCCATAGGGTTGCAAGACTGAATCTTTGGGGGAGAAGACTGCTATATGTTTCTTTTGCAGAGCAACTGATGGACTGGTGGGTTTGAACCGCCAATTACCCTTTTTATCCTAACTCCCCAGCAGTACACAGGGAATCAGAGTTCCATAGAAGATCAAAATTGTCAATACCACCTCAATCTAAAAGTTTTATTTTAAAATTTGTTTAGCCAGAAGCATTCAAATAGTTTTTTTTTCAGTCTGCTTTTCCATTGTCATCAATCTAACATTGCTTCTAGCTTCTTGTTTATTTGACAGAATAAATAAAGAGCTATTTTTTTTATATCTGTGTTCACTGATTGTGCCTTTTCTTTTGTATTCTTCAGTTGTAGGAAGAAACAAACAGTGTATCTTGTACTTTCAGCTAGAAATACTTGAATACAGTTGTGTGTTTATAATTACTCTTTATTTTTACAGTACATATTTAAAATGAATGAAATTAGATCTTGCTTGATCTTGAATAGAGAAAGTTTTTTCTTCAGTCATTAATTTTTAAAAATAGTTCTTGGAAAATAAATGGATGTCAATCTGTTTTGTAAATTTACTGATGAATAATATTGTCTCTTGTGTATTTTAATCAACAGAATGACTATGTGGTAGAAACAAGCATGGTTGGGACTGTGATGAATGGTTTGTCACATCTACATGGATGCAAATATCATGAACAGTTTATTATTAATCTCATAAGGGGACTTGGTGGAAATCTGAACATGAAATCACGTCTGGAATTCACCAAGGAGGTAATGCATTTAAAAGTCTACTCACTCCTGAAATTATGGCCCTTTGTGTCACTTTTCAGAGCTAGAGTTGAATTTCAACTCTCAATTTTCAGGCAAACAACAGATAGACCTATAGGATAAACCCACCACTCGTCTGTCAGTTTGTTGTACTGTGGTGGCTTCAGAATTAAAAAATTCATGCCATTTTGAATCTGACAACCACTTGGTTTACTATGACATGAATGACAAATTGAAGAGGAATGGTGTTACATTCATCGTCCAAAAGAACATACCAAGATTACTCATGAGGTACAATGCTGTCTGTGATAGGATAATATCCATGTGCCTACAGGGAAGACCAGTTAATACCAATATTATTCAAATTTACTCACCAACCACTAAAGCGAGTGAAGATGAAATAGAAGAATTGTACCAACTTCTTTAACCTGAAATTGATCAAATATGCAATTAAGATGTATTGATCATTACAGGTGATTGGAATGCAAAGGTTGGAAACAAAGAGGAGTGATCAGTAGTTAGAAAATATGGCCTTTGTGATAGGAATGATGTTGCAGATCACATGATAGAATTCTGCAAAACCAATGATTTGTTCATTTCAGATACCTTCTATAGACAGCATAAGAGGCAATTATACACATGGACCTCACCAGGTGGAATACACAGAAATCAAATTGACTACATCTGTGGAAAGAGACTTTGGAAGGCTCTTAATCATCAGCCAAAACAAGGCCATGGGCAGATTGTGAAACAGACCATCATTTGCTCATATGCAAATTAAGACTGAAACTGAAGAAAATGAAAACAAGGCAAGACAGGCAAAATATGACCTTGAATATATCCCACCTGAATTTAGAGATCATCTGAAGAACAGATTTAATACATTAAACACTACAGACCGAAGGCCAGAAGAGTTATGGGATGATATCAAGAACATCCTACAGGAAGAAAGCAAAAAGTCATTAAGAAGACAAGAAAGAAGGAAATGATCAAAATGTATGTCAGAAGAGACACTGAAACTTGCTCTCCAGTGTAGAAATGCTAAAGCAAATGGAAGAAATGAGGAGGTACACAAGCTGAATAGAAAAATTCAAAAGTCAGCTCGAGAAGAGAAAGTCAAATATTACAAAGAAATATGCAAAGATTTGGAGTCAGAAAACCAAAAGGGAAGGACAAACTCGGCGTTTCTCAAGCTGGAGGAACTGAAGAAAATATTTCAAGCTTTGACTTTCTTTCTTGAAGGATTCTGTGGGCAAATTATTGAATGATGCAGAAAGCACGAAGAGAGGATGGAAGGAATACACAGAGCCACTGTACCAAAAGTAAATAGTTGATGTTCAACCATTTCAGGAGGTAGCATACGATTAGGAGCCAATGATACTGAAGGAAGAAGTCCAAGGTGCATTGAAGGAACTGGCAAAGAACAAGGCACCAGTAATTGATGAAATAAAAATTGAAATCTTTCAAGAAAGTGAGGTGGCACTGGAGGCACTTACTCATCTATGCCAAGAAATTTGGAAGACAACTATCTGGCCAACTAATTGGAAGAGATCCATATTTGTGCCCATTCCAAAGAGAGGTGACACAACGGAATGCGGAAATCCTCAGACAATCTCTTTGATATCCCATGCGAGTAAAGTTTTACTAAAGGTAATACAGAAAATGCTGCAAGTATACATTGACAGAGAACTTCCAGGGGTTCAAGCCAGTTTCAGAAGAGGATATGGAACGAAGGATACTATTGCTGATGTTCGATGGATCTTGGCTAAAAGCAGAGAATACCAGAAAGACGTTTACCTGTGCATTATTTATTACCCATATGCTTTCGATTATGTGGATCATGACAAGCTATGGACAACATTGTGAAATCTAAATATTATGTAACACTAATTTTGCTCATGAGGAATCTACATGGACCAAGACTCAGTTGTTTGAACAGAACATGCAAACACTGACTGAATGCTTTAAAATTAAGAAAGGTATGTAAAAGGGTTGTATTCTTTCACCATACTTATTCAACCTGTATGCTGAGCAAATAATCTGAGAAGCTGGGATATATGAAGAAAAATATGGCATCAGGATTGGAGGAAGACTCATTAACAACCTGCGATATGCAGATGATACAACTTTGCTTGCTGAAAGTGAAGATTAAAATACATACTGGTGAACATCAAAGACCACAGCCTTCAGTATGGATTGCATCTCAATGTAAAGAAAACAGAAATCCTCAACACTGAACAGAAATCCTCAACACTGGACCAATAAACAACATTCTTATCAATGGAGAAAAGATTGAATTTGTCAAGGACTTCATTCTTCTTGAATCAACTATCAACACTCATGGAAGCAGCAGTGAAGAAATCAAACGACGTATTGCATTGGGCAAATCTGCTGTACAAGACCTTTTTAAAGTGTTGAAGAGCAAAGATGTCAGCTTGAGGACTAGGGGTGCTTGACCCAAGCCATGGTATTTTCAATACCCTCCTATGCGTGTGGAAGCAGGAAAGTGAATAAGGAAGACTGTATAAGAATTGATGCTTTTGAGTTATGGTGTTGGAGAATATTGAAAGTGCCATGGGCTGCCAAAAGAACCAACAGAGCTGTGTTGGAAGAAGTGCCAGCCACAGTGCTCCTTGGAGGCCAGGATGGACAACTTCTCTCAGACTTCGGACATATTGTCAGGAGGGACCAGTAGCTGGAGAAGGATATCATGTTTGGTAAGGTGGAGGGTCAGAGAAAAACAGGAAGACCCCAGTGAGATGGATTGGCCAAGTGGCAACATCAATGGTCTCAAGTATGACAACAAAATGAGGTTGGCCCAGGACCAGGCAGTGTTTCGTTCTGTTGTGCATAGGCTTGCTATGAGTCTCTACTGTGTCAATGGCACTTAACAACAGCTAGGATGAATGGTGACACTTGGGATATGTGCACTCCTTAGAACAATCAACCATCCAAAGTCAAAAGGGCAGCGTTTGTCCAGAAACAAAGCTCAGAAGGCAATAATGGATAGAAAAGAGGGGTGAATGGAAACAAATGGAAATCTATAAACAGGAAAGAAAATGGGAAGAGTGCTGTTACACAGTGAGCATTGCAATAAGTGTCAAAACAAAATGTGTATGAGTTATTGAATGCAAAACCAATTTGTTCTGTAAACTAACATTCACTCAAATCGCACAAAAATCCAAAAAGACCATATTCAGTTAACATATTTTTCTTCTTTTTATTGACACATAAATGTCAAAATACAGTGATAATGTACATTCAGTAGAGTAGTGATGCATTTCATATCTATGTCTACAGTTACTGTTTCCTTTGGGCTTAAGTACTCTTAATATTAAAATTTATAAAATAATGTTTTGAAAGACTGGATCTTTTTAAAATTGGGCCTTTTCAAACTTAGCTATATGGAGTCCTGGTGTGGTGCTGTAGCTTAGTGTGCTGGACCACACATAAAGGTCAGTTTTAACTACTAGGTCAACAGTTCAAGCTCACTAGTTGCTCCTGAGAAACACTATACAGGGTCACTATGAGTGAAGGCACTTAACAACAACAACAACAACAACAACAACAACAACAAAATTTGCATGAATTTAATTATTTCATGTATTATTCTCTGAATTATATAGTTTCTAAGTATTCTTTTAGATAAAATAGTGTTAGCAATGAATGCTCAGATGTATTCATAATTAATAAAGTCTTTAGTATACATAAAGATTGTATTTTAGCCAAATTGTTTGTAAAGCTGAATTCGACATCATAAGGAATTTTGTTTATATTGGCTTCTTTTAAAATAGTTAAACATTTATTGTTTGGGGCTTGGTTGAACATTATATATTCTGCTGTATTTTCTTCTATTTTTGTTGCTTCTATTGAGACCATCATTTTGCTTTCTAGTTTTGTCTCTTTTGCCTGTGTTCTAGATGCTTTTCATTTTTACCACTTGACTCCATATCATATGCTGCTTTTAAACAGATGGAGAGTTTTGCTAAAGTCTGAGATAAATGTTTTAAAGAGTAGCTTCATTGACTGTCTGTTGTACATCTGTGCACTGGACATTTTTTTCTATATTAGAAATAACGGCTTGCTAATAGGAGCAATGATGGCAACTTTGGAATGGACATTGCTAAAATATATAGTGGAAATGAAGGACTTTACGTTTCCTACCTTCTGTAAACTGTAGTTTTGTGTGTATAAGAACATCGTTAAAATGTAATACATTTTTTCCTTAGTGTGTGCACACAAGTGTGGACTTGAATTGATTTGTTTATATGGTAATTTAGAGAAAACAAAATATTTGAGGTGAAATAGTATTTTAATTATATAAAAACCATTTATTAGTTTTAGTGTATGTTAGATTTTTAATTGAACTAAAATGATTCATTTTGGAACATATACTTTGCAGAATTAAAATTTCACATTCTCTGGAGTATGTGAAAAGTTTTCACAACTTTGTTTCTTTTTTAAGGTGTTTAACTGGGCACGAGAATCTCCTCCAGACCCTCATAAACCAATGGACACATTCTATGACTCAAGTAAAGGACGATTAGCATCTTATGTGTTGAAGAAGCCAGACAACTTGACTGCTGACGATTTCAGTAATGGCCAAACTCTTCCAGTCATTCAGACTCCGGACATGCAACGAGGTCTAGATTATGTCAAACCTTGGTTAAGTTCTAATACTAAACAGCCCTTCATTCTTGTCGGACCTGAAGGATGTGGCAAAGGGTAAGAGCAAATAAATGGAGGTGTACGTTGTGTATTTAGTAGGCCTGCCCCACTTCGAATGATTTAGCAGATTTTGTTATGTGTCCTTTGATGAATGTTTGTTGTTATTGTTAAGTGCTGTTAAGTCTGTTCCGACCCATAGCGACCCTGTATAGGGTTTCCAAGGAGCAACTGGTGAACTTGGGCTGCTGACCTTGATGTTCAAACTGACTTTACAGTCCAGCGTATTACCCAGTGCCACACCAGGATTCCTTGATGAATGTAGCATTTAAATTTTTATGAAAAACTTTTTCACAGTCATGTCGTATAAAAATAAAATGACTATGGAGAAGAATGGATCATTTTTGTGCCACATTATGTGTTTTCTATTGGGAAGAGACCAATCTGCAAAGACACTTTTGAGAAGAATTCATGCATAAACTTACAACAAAAATAATTACCTAAGATATATTCACAAATTACCATTTGCTATATTTATAGAATATAATTCTTGAAGTTTGCTCTCTATTTAAATGTAGTTTTAATTCAGTAGAATTCACCTAATTTTAATGCCTACTGAGTGTAGTTTTTGGAAATGAAGTAACTAACTATAGACTGTTAGTTTCAAATTTCTGGTGGAACAATGGTATTGTTGTTAAGTGCAGTCAAGTTCCTTCCGATTCATAGCAGCCCTGTATAGGGTTTCCAAGGAGTGACTGGTGGGTTTGAACCACTGATCTATGATTAACAGTCCAGTGCTCATCCTACAGCACCACACCTGGAAATGGGACATTAGTAATTAAAAAATTATTTAAAACCATAGTAAATTTTTAAAAGTTGGGTAACTTAAAATCGGAAGTTTTTGTTTTCTTTAACTATGGAGAAATAATTGGTATATTCCATATGGACTTTTATCAAACTGAATTATTTCTATGAACTTAGATTCATTTTGCTGAAGAGTGCCATGAAAATGCTTTAAAATACCAATTTTCTAGTCTAAAAATTAGAAAATTAGTTTGATAGTTAAGGAAACCATGCTTGAAATTTTCTCCTTTAACATCGTCATGCATAATTTAGAGAGTGAACTATTTATGACTAACTTTAAGCTGACTTTAAAAGTTGTGTATATTACATTTTGAAGTCAAATGTCCTACGTCTTTCTTAGGATGCTGCTCAGATACGCCTTTTCTCAACTTCGATCCACTCAGATTGCTACAGTGCACTGTAGTACACAAACTACTTCTCGACATCTCCTGCAGAAATTAAGCCAGACTTGCATGGTAATAAGTACTAACACTGGTCGAGTATACAGACCAAAAGACTGTGAACGCCTTGTGTTGTACCTAAAAGATATCAACCTACCCAAGCTTGATAAATGGGGGACCAGTACTTTAGTAGCTTTCCTACAACAGGTGAGTCTTATCATATGAAACATTTTGATACCATTGAAAACAATTTAATTTTATTAACTTTTCTATAGCTAGAAATGATCAAGCTTATGTCATGGAAATTAAACTCCCGAAACATCTCAGTGTGGTTCTAGGGGCTACTTTCCTTGTTTTTCCTGTCTTTAGAAGTTAGTATTATATCTATATGAAAGGGAGAGTAGAAACCACCTTTATCCTGCATCTATGATCTGCTTTTTATTTTCTATAACAAGGAAAAAACAGAAGATGGTAATGGAATTGGAGGTGAAGAAATATTTTCTTCATTTTATTTTAGGTATGCAATCTTGTTATCATAGACTTAGCTATGCCGCTTTCCGGCTGCATTAGCCCGTTAGTCCCCCTTGTGTTGTGTCAGGAGTTGAGACCACACATTCACACTAAAGGTAGTAGAGTTTCTTTAACTTGCATCACATTACCCGTTGCTGTTGTATTGCCTCTGATTCGTGATGACCCCATGTATGTATGTCACAGTGGAACTGTGCTCCATGGGGTTTTCAGTGACTGATATTTTTAGAAGCCAATCATCAGACTTTCCTTCCAAGGTGTCCCTAGGTGAACTTGAACCTCCAACCTTATGTTTAGCAGACTAGTTTGTTAACTACACAGAGATTCCTTATATCACGTTGTTGTAAAATGCTGTTGAGTTGGTTTGGACTCATAGCGTCTCTGTATAGGATTTCCTAGGAGCGACTGGTGAGTTTGAATCACCGACCTTGAGGTTAAAACTGACCTTGATGGCCAGTGCTTATCCTACAGCGACACACCAGGATTCCACATTGGTGGTAGTGGTTATGTGCTGTGGAGTCGGTTCTGACTCATAGCGACCCTGTACAGGGTTTCCGAGGCTTTAAATCTTTAGGGGAGCAGAAAGCCTCATCTTTCTTGAGACTTCTAAATTCTAAGAAGATCTTACATTTACCTAGGGGAAAACTAAGCTCTACTGTGCAACTGCAGAAATAGAAAATATTTATAGAAAACAAAACCTCTTTCCTTATATTTTTCCTGGCTACTTTAGTTTTTTTTTTTTTTTTTAAAGAATTGTTGGTGGATTTATAATATGATTTGGATTTAAATATTTAATGGTGAGAAAAGCCTATTAAAAATGAGATTGATTTAGGTAATATTTATTGGTCACAGAGACTCTAATTGTGTCTCTGATTTAGAAGAGATATAAGAATCATGTCTAATTTATAAGGGATATAAGAATTTAATATATATTTCAGTCTTAAACTCTTGAGTTCGACAATGAGGTTTGAATTTGGAAACAATTAAAATCTAGGCAATAGCATGTCATATCATGATTAGAAATCTCACATAAAAACATTTAAAATGCATTTATTTTCAAAGGTATTGACATACCAAGGATTTTATGATGAAAACTTGGAATGGGTTGGTTTAGAAAATATTCAAATTGTGGCATCTATGTCAGCTGGAGGAAGACTGGGAAGACATAAACTTACCACCCGATTTGCTTCTATTGTTCGCCTGTGTGCTGTAGAGTATGTATCTTAATGCTTTGTTTTAATTTATTTTTTAAAATTTATTCGTGATAAGGTTTCCTACATAGTTACATTCTATTAAGGGTATCCATTAATGATCCTTCTATAAATGGTCGAGGTTAAACATCAATACTATTTTTTCAACTAAAATATAAGTAACAATTTAGGAGGATTAAGGCTTTAATCAAAGTATTTTGCGTATTAAAAATACATAAGGCACTAAAACAGAACTATTTACATAGTCTTGATACCAAAACATCATTATCAGGAATCTGAATCATGATTTTAGAATGTAGGTGTTGTATAGATTTCCTAAGACAAAAGTACCATCAAGAAACTAGAGAAATAGGATAAGTGATACATTGAAGAAAATACATAAGGCAATAAGATGAAACAACTATGTGTGAATTGTTGAATGTAAAACTGATTATTTGTTTTGTAAACAATCCAATTCATAATAAAAGTAAAAAAAAAATATACTTTCAATTTTAAGAAAGGTGACTAAAAAGAAAATTTGTATTTGAAAAAGGGAGAACTAGAAGATATTATTGGCTAATGATGTCAATTTTAAGATATTCATTCATCTCCATGATCTATAATTGTTCCAGGGACTCTTAAATCTTGTGGCTATGGCATTGCCTTATCTTGTTCAGTGCTGTTAAATGTTGCTGAAAAAAGCCTTGTTTTTATACTTTCATGCTGATTGCACCCCATCTATTAACATTTTGATTATTATTATTATTTTTAAGAAATGTTACTACCATAAATTATACTGTATTTAAATTTAAGTAAATTTTGGTTTGGGAGAAGTAAGTTATTTTATTTGTTTTACTAGTTCTAATTTATATGAGGGAACTTCAAATTGTTTGTGGAAAAGTAGAATGAAAAATAATGTTATTTTTCCATGGACTTTTTGGAGCTTCCTTATAGTTTTGAGATGGGTTACTGCCCTGTATATAGGCTGTTCAAGTATTTAACTCAAAATGCTGTTTCTTAAGTAAAATTTTTCTTTTGGTGTTCTGTAAACATCAGTGATTTTTCAAGCAATTGTGTTTTAGAATGGTTTCATTGGAATCCTCTATTAAGATCCCCAGTATTTGCAAATAGATAATTGGAGATCTAATTTAATTGAATTAAGTTTGGAGACCTTCAGCTTGGCCTATCCTGTCCTTTAGCCCTTGGG
The DNA here is from genome assembly GCF_000296735.1 of Chrysochloris asiatica. Taxonomy (NCBI): domain Eukaryota; kingdom Metazoa; phylum Chordata; class Mammalia; order Afrosoricida; family Chrysochloridae; genus Chrysochloris; species Chrysochloris asiatica. The sequence continues at coordinate 11,171,761 of NW_006408526.1, forward strand.
TAAGCCTCTGAGCTATGTAAGTTTCAGAGCACAGTATGAAAACCACTACCATGACTTAACATTAAAACAATAACTCAGAATACTGATTCATTTCCGCTTTCTTTGTTCTTATATGCCTTTTTTCCTTTTTCCTTTAAGTTACCCAGAAAGAGAGCAACTACAAATCATTTATGGAGCATATCTGGAACCAGTGCTACATAAAAATTTAAAGAATCATGCCATTTGGGGCTCTTCATCAAAAATTTATCTCTTAGCGGGGTCTATGGTACAAGTATATGAACAGGTACATATGTGTTTACTTTGTATTTCTCCTGTCTATTTGTTTCATTCCCAAAGGATTACTCTTAATCCTGACCTCTGTGTTGATCCCAGCCTTTACTTTCCTGCTGTTTAAATAAACTTTTCTCCTAGAAAGTAAACTTCATAGGGGCAGGCATTTTATGCATCTTATTCACTAACGTATCCATCAGCTAAAGTGGCAGTTTCTAATGTTGTTGTTAAGTGTCGTTGAGTTGGTTCCGACTAATAGCGACTTTGTATAAGGTTTCCAAGGAGCAGCTGGGTGGGTTTAAACTGCCAGCGTTGCAGTGCAAACTGATTTTGGGGTCCAGTGCTTATCCTATAGTTCCACACCACGACTCTAATAGACTCTAATAAATATTTGTTGAATGGATGAATAAGAATGGATATTTCACCATCAATTTAATTTTAGTATATTTAGAATAGAATTAATCTTTCCAAAACCAGCTCTTTCTTCTGACTTCTATCTTCTGTCTTTCAGGTTTCAAATCATTGAGATCAGTCTTTGATGCTTATTTGGTGTGGTGCTGTAGGCTAAACACTGGACAGCTAACCACAAGATTGGTGGTTCAAACACACCAGCCACTCGTTGGAAATCTGTACAGGGTCATTGTGTGTAGGAACCAACGCAACCGCACATAACAACAACAACCTATGAGGAAAGGTATCTTTCCTTAGTAAAGTGAGAAGATACTTGAAAATAGGCATTGATATGTAGAGGATATTTGTTGTTGTTAGGTGTTGTTGAGTCTGTTCCCACTCAGAGTGACCTTATGTACAACAGAACAAAATACTCTCTGGTCCTGCACCAACCTCACAATTGTTACAGTAGAGCTCATTGCTGTTGCCACCATGCCAATCCATCTCGTTCTAGGTCTTCCTCTTTTTCGCTGGTCATTTATTGAGTGGATTCACTTGTCAGTGTTAGCCCTAGGGATGCAAAGATGTTGGAGTCTCTGTTCTCTGGAGTTCACAATGTAGCGAGGGTTCTTTGTTGTTAGGTGTCATCGAGTAGGTTCTGACTCATAGCGACCCTGTCTAGGGTTTCCGAGGAGCTTGCAGTTCAAACTGATCTTGTGATCTAGTTCATTATACTGCAGCAGCACATCAGGACTCCAATGAGGGACCTAGTTATACAAATAAGTAAATTATTAATACAATGTGATAAATGTGAGAATGGCAGCATGTACAAGTTCAGAGATAACATAGTTGTTGTTAAGTGCCGTCGAGCTAGTTCTGACCCATAGTGACCCTGTATAGGGTTTCCAAAAAGTGACTTTGGTTGTTGAACCTCCAACCTTGCTATTCAAACCGACTTTGCAGTCCAGAGCATTAACCCACAAGATAGCATAGAGGAGGGGCTAAATAACTATGCTATGTGATAGAGGCTAGGTGGGAGGTAACATTTTATCTGAATTTTGAAAGATAAATGGAAGTTTAGGTAAAGGGAACAGTGTGCAAGTTATGGGATTGTTTTTAGAAAGTGCTTTCTATAGTATTGGAGCAGAAACCAGGGGAGATCTGTTGGAAAGCAAAAACGTTCCCTAAGTGAGTTAAGGTGCCAAGTGTCCTGGGTGGTGGCTTGCATGTTGCATCCTTTAACAGGCTCTTGACTTTTGTTGCTGCTGTTAAGTGCTATCCAGTAGGTTCTGACTCATAGTTACCCAGTGTAGAGTTTCCAAGGAGCGGCTCAGTGGTTTGAACTACTGACCTTCCTGTTAGCAGTCCAGTACTTATCCTACAGCAGGACAGCCCTCTTGTTGTTGTTAAGTGCCATGGAGTCAGCTCAGACTCACAGTGACCCTTTTGTTGTTAAGTGCCCTTGTGTTGGTTCTGACTCACAGCGACCCTGTGTAGGGTTTCTGAGGAGCGGCTGATGAATATGAATCTTGTGGTTCAAACTGAATTTGCTGTTCAGTCCTACAGCGCCACACCAGGATTTCCGACCCTCTTATTTGTTCTTCCTGAGCTTTTCCCGAATGTGTTTCCTTAGCAGGAATTTTAACCTTTTTATTTTTTCTGTGAACTTTGGAAGTTTGTTGAAATCTATGTACCTTTTCTAAGAATAATGTTTTCTAAATACATACACAGGATAGTAAAGAAAATCAGTTTTATTGAAATACAGTTCTATCCACAGGTAGAACTTGACATTCCTGTTTGTCTAAGGTGATGGAAAATGTTATAGAATTATTATATACTTAAGAAATTTAATCATATACTGTATTTTCTTTTATCAGGTGAGGGCCAAATTTACAGTCGACGATTATAGTCACTATTTCTTTACTCCTTGCATTCTAACGCAATGGGTTCTTGGCTTATTCAGATATGATTTAGAAGGAGGTAAGTTTTCCTTTTATGATTTTAAATCACTTTATTTTTTTTTAAGATTCCAAGGCGCTTGTGTGTATTTTGTGTGTATATGTGTGTATTTATATTGTCTATTGTATATATAATTGTTGTTGTGAAGTGCCATCGAGTCGGTTCCGACCCATAGCAACCTTATATAGGGTTTCTGAGGAACAGCTGGTGAGCTTGAACCACCGACCTTACAGTTCAAACAGCTTTGCAGTTTAGCACATATCTATACCTGTATCTATATCTATATATCTATATCTATATATCTATATCTATCTATATATATAGAGAGAGATAATGTTAAAACTTACCAGCTGCTCCTTGGAAACTATATACAGGGTTGCTATGAGTCAGAACTGACTCAATGGCACTTAACAATAACAACATAACAATAATGTCTTTTATTTCTTCTTAAAAATTATGATTATCACTATTAAAACTGATTCTTGGGGGAAATTACTCTTTATAGACAAACCATGTTTAATATGCTTTCTTTGATATGTTACTGAACAACTACATATAATAGGAGTTAATGTACACTTTAAATAAACACAATAAGCTTATTACTCACTAACAAAATAAATTTTAATTTTTTCTCCTTTTATTTATCTGATGGCAAAACAATGGTACGTATATTCATAGTCTCTATTTCTATTTTATATTATTGTTAAACATACCATTTTAAAATAATTTAAGTGTTAGTATACTGTATTTTGAAATGTTTTTCCTTTTTTAGGATCCTCAAATCATCCATTAGATTATGTGTTAGAAATTGTAGCATATGAAGCACGCCGCTTGTTTCGTGACAAAATTGTTGGTGCAAAGGAACTTCATTTATTTGACAGCATTTTATCATCAGTGTTTCAAGGAGATTGGGGCTCAGATATATTAGACAATATGGCAGGTAATACAGTTACAATGTTTGTGTAAATATGGTTGTTTTGAGATTTTTTAAATTATTTTTTCTAGTATAACAATGTCGCGTGACCGTTTTCTAAACAAATTAGAGCTTTGGATAATTTAATATTATCTTTTCCCTAAGGACTGCTCAGTCTTTTTGCTAAATTTCAATAAATGTGTTCAAACAGTTCAGTGCAATAATGATAAGTGTTTTCTTGGGCAAAGGTGGTTCAGACGATAGTAGTTTATGTTGATTATGCAAAGCTATGTTTCCTAAAGAATTTCAGTATTGTTTTCTGTATGTTTTTTAAAAAAATCTATAAATGTATGAAACTTAAAGATCATTGAAAAAAATCTATGTTTATGATGAACTTTAACATTACTCTAAGAATAATGTTCTTTCATGTCTGGTAGCATAGTAGGTTACGAGTTGGGCTGCTCACCAGCAAGTCAGCAGTTGGTTCTACTAGCCGCTCTGTGGGAGAAAGATGAGGCTTTCTGCTCTCGTCAAAATGTACAGCCTGGAAACACTGTACATAGTCACTATGAGTAAGAACCTATTCCATGGCACATAATCATCACCACCCAATGGGAGCATGGTGGCTCTGTATGCTAAGAACTGGACTTTGAACCACAAGGTCTGTGGTTTTAGTCTACTAGCCACTCTGTGGGAAAAAGATGAGATTTTCTACTCCCACAACAATTTAAAAAGATTTCGGAAACCCTATACAGAGTCGCTATGAGTTGGATCCAACTCCATCGCACTTAACACAACAACAAACCACTACCCACAATGCTAAGGAGCCCTGGTTGTTCACTAGTCAAACATTCCACTGCTAACCAAAAGAATGGCAGTTTCAATCTAACTACCCACTCCACAGCAAAAAGACGTGAAAGTCTGCTTCTGTCAAGATTTACAGCCTTAGCAACCCCTCGGGGTAGTTCTACTCTGTCTTACAGAGTTGCTGTGAGTTGGAACTGACATGATGGCAGTGGACTTGTTTGATTTGGTGCCCATAATGTCATTAGTACAGAGTATCTTACATATTCTTATTACTAGCTTCATCCATTGTTATGGAAATAGAGTACATTCCCATCTAGTGAAACCACCTGTGTTGCATGTATACCTTTTGTTGCTTAATAACTAGTTTGCATCTTGAAAATTGTAAGAATAATGAATGTAACATAAAAATCTTGATAGTGAGAAGACCTTTGAGGAAAGAAGAGCACACTATGGAAATATTTCCTAATAAAATTACTTTTAAGCTTTAAAATGTTCAGAGTAGACCATTTGGCATTAGATACATTTTATATAATATATTCTATAAATTGCACACTTCTAGATTTGCTGTTGCTCTTGGGACTATAATACACAAGCCCAAGGGAATCTTGAATGTGAGAAGGATATTGGGTTTGATAGAAGGGAATTTTGGTGTTGCCTGAGTTTAAGATTAAGGAAATAGGTTCAAGAGAAACTAAGGCAAGGTAAAAATGCTGACAGAAATCTGGTAGTAGTTTAAAATCAACTTGATTTTGACTTGGAATTGAATCTTTACATCTTTGTAGCTTTGATGGCTTTGCATCAAGTGCCTTTTGATTCTTAATGGTGCCATCTTTCTCAGTCTGCAAATTGAGTCAATGATGTCCCTTGGCTATTTGCATGCCAAAAGGTTATGCAAAGAAAGTGGCATCTTTTTTTGGTCATTAGATAGTACTGGTGTACCACTATGGGTCAAAATTTTCTTGAGTTTGGTACCTTTCCAGTCCACCTATGCTGTTGTTAAGTTTCACCCAGTCAGTTCCAACTCATAGCGAACCTCTATGGGGTTTCCGAGGAGTGGCTAGTGGGCTTGCACCACTATCTTGCAGACTCAAGAAATGCGCTATACCTTTTAATTTATTTATTTGCTTTTAAATGAAGGATAGCATTTTTAATAATTACAGGATTGGCATATGTTAGATCTAGGCACATAGGATTTTTACGTAAAGGCAGATTAGTACATTAATATAAAAAGGTTTGGAATAAAAAGAAACAAGATACATCCTAGTCCTTAAGAAGCTTATAATCTAATGATAGGAACAGATATGAAAGTCCTTGCTTACAATGATAACTATTGTTAGTGTTTTTAGATGAAACAGGATTTGTGGAAATAGATGGTTAAACTGAAATATACAATAGAATGTGGAGTGCTTTATAATTAATTTATGCTAATTAATATTTATTATAAGTGCTAAGTATTAGGGTATAGAAAAGGTAGAGACTACTTTTTTGAGGAATTTAAATTGATAACTTTACAGAAATTAAACATTTAATTTAGAGATAATTGTAGATTTATAGGCACTTGTAAGAATTAATTCAAGGAGGTCATGTATACCCTGTACCCAGTTTACTCATCTGGAACATGGGCCAATCTTTATAGTATATTACAACCAGGTTTTTTACACTGTTAACAGTTAATATATGTAACATTTTCATCTACACAAGGACTCCCGCATATTACTCTTGTATAACAACGCTTACTTCCCTTTGTTTATTTTATGCTTTTTTGTGTGAATTGAGTGAAGGTTTACAGACAGAATCATCAATTTTACATTCAACGAATCGTACACTTTGTTTTATCTCAATGATTGCAATCCCCTTCATGCTACAACAGTTATCCCACTTCCTTCCTGTGATTCCTAGTTCCATTCCACCCACCTTCCTATCCCTTCTCAACTTTGTTCTTAGGAAAATGTTGTACTTTTGATTTTAAATGATTGATTATTCCATGGTGAGCATAACTCACCAGTGTTGATGTATTGGGCCACGAGGGTGAGTTACTTTCCAGATTTGAGTAGTCAAGGGCCATAGTCTGAGGTTCCTCCAGCCTCTTTCTGACCAGTAAGCTTTGCCTTTTTTTTTTTGTACTAATTTTGAGTCATGTTGCACTCTATTCGGGAGCTTCTACATCCCAGCAACCAGCAAAGAATCCACTTTAGTGTATTAGTATGGGTTCTTTTTCTTAGTCTTTTACAGTAGTGGTCCTATGCAGTATTTCTCCTTTTGTGACTGACTAATTTCACTCAACATAATGTCCTTAAGGTTTATCCATGTTAAGTAGTGGCATGCAGCTTCCTTGTTATTTTTCAAGGTCGCATAATATTCCATTGTGTGTATGTACCACAGTTTGTTTATCCATTCTTCAGTTGATGGACACTTTGGCTGTGTCCATCTTTTTGCTATTGAAAATAGTGCAGCTGTGAATATTGGTTTTGCATATATCTTCTTGTGTTGAGGTTCGTTTTTTCTTGTGGGTAAATACCTAGTAGAGGAATTGCTGGATCATAGGTATTTCTATTTTCAACCTTCTGAGGAAGCGCCATATTGCTTTCTAGAGAGGTTGGACCATTTTGCAGTCTTCAGGAGCTTCTAATGTGATCCTTTTGAGAGCAGTTGGTAATGGTAGTCAGGTATTATCTAGTTCTTTTGACACAGAGTTGTGGAGACTGACAGTCACATGTTCCATTAGTCTGTTGGACTGACTGATTCCAAATGTCATAAATTTTTATCATTCTTCTCTTCCGAACATGGAGAGACCAGTGGCTACACCTTAAACAGCTGTTCATGAGCTTTTAAGATCCCAGATGTTACTCACCAAAGCAGGATGTAGAACAGTGTCTTTGTGGGCTACGTTATGCCATTGACCATGGTCCTGGGGCCCCAGGCACAGCAGCTCATTGCCTTGAGGTGTTTTGTAATTTCTGTTTTCCTCATTTTGTCCTCTCTGTATATGCTCCACCGCATTCATAGGTGTGTTTACAGCAAAGGTAAATGCCCATATACTAATATCCTATGTCAAACTCTTATATATTTGTGGGTACATTCCCACTTTCCCTCCCATACTTATTCAGCCTGTGCATCTGTCCATGTATCTACTTGTAGAACATTGTTGCTGCAGGGTTCTATAAATAACAGTATTACCTCTATCCCCTTTAACCCTTGCATTCATCTTTTGCATTTCACTGGTCTTCATCATTCATCTACCCATGTACAAATTATCCTCTTTCAAACGCTTACATATTTGTGGGTTATATAAATACATATATGTGTGTGTGTGTATACATATATATAAATAATCTGTCCATGTGTCTACCTGCAGAATACTGTTGTTCCAAGATTGTCTATATATCACTATTTAACTTTGTCCCCTTTAGCCCTTGCATGCCATCTTCCCTAGATCTGTCCCAAGTGCAGGTTATTCAGCCAATTCCTGAAAACCTGGCTCAGGAAGCCGAAACAGCGGGACTCCGCCCAAGCTTTTTGTCCTTCCCTTTCACCTTGCCCCAACTGACCTCAGGGGCTATAGATATATTAATTGAGCCTGAGAAACCAAGTTGCGGGCCTGGGATTCGAACCAGCGATGTACGATATAAAGTTACCTGAATGTCTGGAAAATTACTGATGTCAGCTGTACCCTGTTTTAGTCCTTCCCAGCTTGGTGTGAAGCTCCTCCCCTAAATAAAACCGAGACACAGGCTGTCCCAGGTGTGCATTACGGGTTGGAGGGCATGCAGTAAAGATTGCAGGGCAGTGAGTTGCTGCCTGCAGAGGCCATGATGCCTGTAGTCCCAAGTCTGCCCACCAGTGATGCATCCACCCTGGTTTCTGGGTGCCTCCTTGTCTCCCTCCTTCTGTCTGTTTGTGTATTCTTTCACTATCTCTATTGCCGTTGGATTTCCCCTCCTCGTGAACCAAACACTCTTGAACAACACGAATATGTCGAGGTCAGTCCCCGGCAGTTCTGCACTATCCTTATCATTGTTGGTACACATGAACCCTTGGTGGCTGTCGTCATGCCAAACCATCTCATTGGGGGTCTTCCTCTTTTTTGCTGACTCTCTAATTTACCAAGCATGTAGGGACTGGAGCTTTCTGATAATACGTCCAAAATATGAGAGACAAAGTCTCGCTATCCTGGCTTCCAAAGGAGTATTTTGGCTGCACTTCTTCCGAGACAGATTTGTTTGTTTTCCAAGCAGTCCATTTCAACATTCTCCTCCAGCACTATAACTCAAATGCATTAATTCTTCTATGGTCTGCCTTATTAATTGTTCAACTTTCATATGCATATGAGGCTATTAAAAATACCATGGTTGGTTCAGGCGCAAAAAGTGGAAGACCGTAAACAAGACGGATTGACTCAGTGGCTGCAAGAATGAGCTCAAACATATTAATTGTAAGGCTGGACCAGGACCTGGGAGTGTTTTGTTCTGTTGCTCATAAGGTTGTTATGAGTCAGAGCTGACACCACAGTACCTAAGAACGATTGAGATGATCTTATTTGATATACTATAATGAGTTGTTTGTTTACTGATGCTCCCATAAAACAATTACCTCTTTCATTTCTACAGATAGTTTTTACGTCACATGGGGAGCCCGGCATAATTCAGGTACAAGAGCAGCCCCAGGACAGCCATTGCCTCCGCATGGAAAACCACTTGGAAAGCTAAACTCTGGAGATCTCAAGGATGTTATTAAAAAGGTATAATATAAATCCTGAATTTGAATTTTTATTTGATTTTGGTTATAACCATTTTATTATATTTTTTACTAGCTTTTTGAGGACATTGGGATGAAGATCACAGAATAGGTAAAGCTGGTTCTTATCTTTTGAAATTTAGTCTAATGTAGCTGACCTAACTGATACACATGTATTTACAGAGATGTATAAAACATTGCCAAGAAGGAGTTATCTGATATTGGAAATGAGACTTAGTATTAATTGAAGAACATCCTAGAGCAGTGATTGAAAATTTTGTAAGCCTTAGAATAACTTGGGGAATCAAAAAATATGTAGAGTTCTGAATCCCATTCCTAAAGTGGACCCCTATGTTCCTGTTCGTAAAGTGTGTCCCAGAGAATCTGAATTTCTAACAGGTGTCCAGGTAATGGCTTAGGGAGTTTTCTTTTAAGTTTTGCTATAATAAAGAAGACATAATGTTGCATACTACTACTACTTTAAACATTGATATTTGCTTGCCACAGAAAGAAAAATAATAGTAACATTAAATTATGTCAATTTTTATCAGTAACTTTTTATGAGCTAGTTAACTGAAGAAAAACTCAACCTTTGAGTTGCCATGCTAAAGGATTCCATGGGCAAAATATTGAATGATGCAGGAAGCATCAGAAGAAGGTGGAAGGAACACATAGAATGGCTGTCAAAAAGAGTTGATTGATGTTCGGCCATTACAGGTAATATATGATCAAGATCTGATGGTATTGGAGGAAGACGTTCAAGCTGCACTGAAGGCATTGGCCAGCAGCAAAACTCATGGAATTGACAGACTACTAATAGACATGTTTCAATAAAATGAAGGCTGTACTGGTGGTTCTCACTGATCTATGCCAGGAAATTTTGAAGACAGCTACCTGGTCACCCAACTGGATGGACAATTTTGTGCATGCCCATTCCAAAAAAAAGTGATCCAGTAGAATGTGGAAATTATTGAACAGTATCATTAATGTAACACATAAATAAAATTTGATGAAGATAATTTAAAATTTCAGTAGTACATCTAGGGAACGTCTAAAATTTCAAGCTGAATTCAGGAGGGGACTGGAAAAAGGAATATTATTTAGCTGAAAGCCAAGAATAACAGAAAGATATTTCCTTGTGTGTTATTGATCATGCAAAGGCATTTGACTAGGGATTTCACAAATTATGGATAGCATTGTGAAGAGTGAGAATTCCAGAACACTTAACTGTGATCATATGTAACCGGAACATAGACAAAGAGGCAGTCATTGTACAGACCAAGTGACACTGTGTGATTTAATATTAGAAAAGGTGTGTGTCAGGGTTATATCCTTTCACCATGCTTTTTCTGTCTGTGTGCTGAGCAGACAATCTGAGAAGCCAGCCTATATGAAGAATACATCTTCGGGATCAGAGGAAGACTCTTTAACAACTGTGATATGCAGATTGGCACAACATTGATTGCTGAAAGTGAAGAGGACTTAAAGCACTTACTTATGAAGACCAAAAACTATAGGCTTCAGTATAGATTGCAACTCAATGTAAAGAAAACGAAAATCCTCACAATTGGACCCATCATGATCAATAGAAAAAAGATTTCACTTTACTTAGATTCACACTCAATGGTCATAGAAGCAGCAGTCCAGAAACCTAAGAATGTATTCCACTGGACAATTTTGTTGCAAAATATCTCCTTAAAGTATTAAAAAGTGAAAATGTCACTTTGAAGACTAACGTGGCTTGACCCTAGCCATGGTATTTTGGGTTGGTGTGGCACTGTGGGTTAATGCGCCAGACTGCAAAGCCATTTGAACTGCAAGGTCTGTGGTTCAAGCTCACCAGCTGCTCCTAGGAAACCCTAGACAGGGTCGCTATGGGTTGGAACAGACTTGACGGCACTTCACAACAACAACATATTCATGTGAAAACTGGACAATGAGTAAGGAAGACTGAAGAATCAATGCCTTTGAATTATGGTGTTGCTGAAGAATATTGAATATTCAATATTGATGGATTACCAGAAGAATGAATAAATCTATCTTGAATAAGTGCATGTAGAATACTCATTAGAGGTGAGGAGGGTGACACTTCATGTGCTTTTGACATGTTAGCAGGAGGGACCAGTTCCTAGAGAAAGACATCATGCTTGGCGAAGTCAGTGAGTCCAAACTGGTTCAACAGCACCTACTAGCCATGGTAAACTGTCTGATCTGTTTGGAATGTGCTTTGTAGAGTTTCAGAAGGTTGAAAGTAGTTAAATATGTGAAATCTAATTGTCTTGTCTCTTCCTGCATTGTGTCATCTAACTCAAGGTAGAACATGATACCTGTTTGGGCTTTTTATTTGTCCCCAAGCAGTGCATCACAACAAGAATTTAAATAGATTGTTGGCACAGAGTTTCTAGAGGTCTGGTACTGTCTCATTGTATATGCACAATGACTATATTTGTAAACAAGTGATAAAATTTGAGAGCTTTTAAAGTTTTTAAAAATTAACCTGCTTGTTTCTATTTTGTAAGTTGTATTAATGACCCTCCAAAGTAACTGATTTTTGTGGACTCTGAAATTATTTGACACTATGTAAGTTTTTCCTTGGGAGGCCCTCTAGATCTAGATTATTGGATAGATGCAGTATTGGGTTTGAGTTGACACATAGTCCCTGCATCCCTTTTCTTGATAATATAAAAACATAATATCTTAATTTAGATAATTGACATTTTTATGTAATATTGCTTACAAAATATTCATTGTGGTTTTTTTTAAAGGGTCTTATTCATTATGGACGTGATAACCAGAGTTTAGATATTTTGCTTTTTCAAGAAGTTCTCGAGTATATGTCTAGGATAGATAGAGTGCTGAGTTTCCCTGGAGGATCGCTTCTGTTAGCAGGACGCAGTGGTGTTGGTCGTCGGACAATCACTTCCTTAGTCAGTCATATGCACGGAGCTGTGCTGTTTACTCCGAAGATTTCCAGAGGATATGAATTGAAGCAGTTCAAAAATGATCTCAAACATGTGAGTTAGTCACCATTTATTTGCTGAATTTGATTTAAAATCAGTATTCTAAAAGCCTTTTCAGACTTTCCAAGTCTCTGATATACTGCATAGTCTTTATATTAATGTTGCTGACTAGTTTTCTCATGATTATTAGAACATTTTATTTTTATTTCCAGATAGGAAAAAGACTCTCGTTCTCCTACAATTTCTCTCTCTCAAGGACCTCAGTTAGCAATTGTAAAATGTTAGATGGACTTGATAGATAGACAGAAGGATGGAGTGCTTACATAGAATATATATGGGTATTTATCAAAATGGCTTTTGATTTAATATTATATTTGTTAATGAATTAGAAGTTCCCCAAATAGTACAGGTAGTCCCCAGGTCATGAATGAGACCTATCCTAACTATGTCTTTAAGAATCTGTAGGTCAGTTGAAACGGGCATATGATTTTTATTTAGTCTTACTTTATTTAGTGCAAGAAGTAGTTCTGGTATCATAGTGGGTTACGCATTGGGCTGCTAACCCCACAGTCAACAGTTGGAACCCACCAGCAATGGGTGGCCATAGGCTCATGTCAGAAAAGACTAAAAGCCTTTTCAATGATTTAAATGCTTCACTTGTAGCAAGTGAAAGTGGTTATGATTAAGAATTTTTAATGAATGGAGATTAGTTCACTCTTTTCACATTGATGTCAAATTTATGTAAACATAAAAGGGATTCTGAGCAGAAAGAGTGCTACACTGCTCAAAGATGGTGGTTCCCCACTTAAGGATGGTTGCTGTCTGTGCCACTTTAAGTGTGTGTGGCTCTCCATAGTCCTGCCAGTAAATTCAGTCTCATGCATCATGCCCCTTAAAGTGCTCTCCATGCCTCTTCTTCATCTCCTATTTTCCAGGGATTTGTCCTGTATCTTTTACCATTCTGGTTACAGTGATGAATCACCCAAATTGTAAAAAAAACCCAAAAAACCTAAATTTATCTGTTTCTTTTGGCCATGACAGAATTGGTTCCTCTTTAAAGGGCAAGTAGGAGTTGTCCATGAATCAGATTTTCATACCCCGGAAATTGCCTGTATTTATTTTTCGTACAACTTTTCAAATTGTTTGGGTAAAGTTTGATTTTAATTATGATAACTTAAATCTAAATCAATACATAAACACATTCATGATTGCATCATATAGTTTGTATATAGAATAATTTTTACATCCTCTGACTTCTCCAAGGCTACTAAAATGTGTTCTTATTGAGCAGGTGCTGCATCTTGCAGGTGTTGAAGCACAACAGGTAGTTTTACTTCTTGAAGACTATCAGTTCATACAGCCTACATTTCTGGAGATGATCAATAGCCTATTGTCTTCAGGCAAGTCAATAATATCTGTTCAAAGCAAATGAAAATGCTAATGTTAAAGTTATTCAAGTTAAATTATCTTATGTAAAATTGTCTTTGTTTTAGAGACCTTTGAAGTCGTTTTTACTGGAGTGATATGGTTTAAACATGGTCAGTGCTGGAGAATGGAGAAATTTCATTTTTATAAAATAAGGAGGTTAAGGAATTATATAAACATGCTTGTCATATTTGATGAATGTGCAGAAAAATCAGCCCTCTCATACACTTTTGGAGGGACTATCATCTATAATAACTTTTGTGAGAAATTATCAACCAGTTCTTCTGTGTGAAAAATCCTTTGACTTAGCAATTTTATTACCTGTAAAAATTTAAACTGTGGAAATAAAAGGACCAATATTTACATAAATATGTATAATAGCAAAACATTTCTCAGGAGTTAAATGATGGAATAAATTAAGAATTTAATATGAATAGATAAATATAGATATATTGGATATACAAAGTTTAGTATTTTGTATACCTTAAATATATTTGCATTTAGTAACCTAGAAAATTATACTTGCTAAATTAATATATACATTAATATTCGGAGTCCTGGTGTGGCTCTGTGGGTTAATGCGCTAGACTGCAAAGCCGTTTGAACTGCAAAGTTGGTAGTTCAGGCTCACCAGGTGCTCCTTGGGAACTCTATACAGAGTTGCTATGGGTTAGAACTGACTCGGCAGCACTTCATACAAACACATTAATATTTGAATACAACAAATTTAAAGTATTATGTAACTTAATTAAAAAAAAAACACATGATTTTTAGGTTTTCTTTTTTCAATGACTAATTTGATGGAAATAGATTGCTAGACCATTATTCCAATTTTTCTTGAACCACCAACCTTTGGGTTAGCAGCCAAATGCTTAACTGTTTACAGCACACAGGACCTCCTGTAATCTCATAAAAAATTAAGTAAAGTATTCTTAAAGAAAATAATTGCATTCAAGTATTTTAAGTATGCACCTACATGACAGAAAATCATCATTTGCATGAAGAACATATTAGAACAAATTATTTCTAGAAATGTATGTGAACCTTTTATATTTATATATTTTTAAGGGTTATAGAAATATTGATTGTTTTGTTTTTTCAAGATTGCTATTCTTTGGAAATTTTTATTTCCATTTTGCCTTATTGCTTTGTTTTTCTATGATCTACTAATATCTAAAAAAAAGTATTAGATCCATTTTTATTTCCCAATGTTTCTCAACCCTGGTTGCACATTGAACTACCTGGAGAGTTAAGAGCAAATGAATACACAAAACCCAATTATTTGTTATAACCCCAAACCCATTAAATGAGAATCTCTGGGTCCTCAACCCTGGTTGTGCATTGAACTACCTGGAGAATTAAAAGCAAACGAATACACAAAAACCCAATTATTTGTTATCACTGCAAAGCCATTAAATGAGATTCTCTGGGTTGGGGATGGTGGTAGAAGTTGGCCATTTGAACTAAAGCTCCCTACTTAGTATCAATGCTTCAGACTGCAAAGCCTTTGAACTGCAAGGTCAGTGGTTCAAGCTCACCAGCTGCTCCTTGGAAACCCTATACAGGGTCGCTGTGGATCGGAATTGACTTGATGGCACTTAACAACAACAACTTAGCATCAATAAGGAGCTCTGGTAGTGTAGTGGTTACGAGTTGGGCTGCCACCCTGAAGGTCAGCAGTTCGAAACTACCAGCAGTTCCGCGGGAGAGAAATGAGGCTCTCTGCTCCTGTAATGATTTTCAGCCTTGGAAACCCTGTGCAGGGTCACTATGAGTCAGAACCCACTCCACAGTTCTTAACAACAACAACAACAGCTTAGCATCAATGGGCTCAAGCATGGCAACAATTGCCATGTTGACCCAGGACTCTGGGCAGTGTTTCATTCTGTTGTGCATAGGATCGCTATGTGTCAGTCCCAACTCGATGGCACCTAATAACAATAGCAATAACTTAGTTCTATGCAACCTGAGTTAAGAATTACTGTCTTCTTTTTGAATAATTCTTAGGCTTTACTCACTTTCTTTCTGGAGCAAAGTTTGGTACTCCCCTGTTCTGTGGAGTCACCTGACCTGTTTGTAATTTTCCTGGGGATGAGGATACCTGCAAATCTCTATAGTTTTTCCTTTTCTAAAGAATTTATCAAGTTGACTAGAATCTCTTCATAGTAACTGATTATTTTTAATAGAATCAGTATAAAGTAGCTTAGTTTTAAACTTGGACTAGTAGTAACTTGTTTAAATACAAAATTGTTGTCGGTAAATGCTGCCGAATTGGTTCCTACTCATTATAACCCTGTATAGGTTTTTCGAGGTGATATATCTTTGTGAGAACCGTAAGCCTCCTCTTTTTCCTGTGGAGCAGCTGGTGATGGGCTTGAACCTACAACCTTGAGGTTCACAGTCCAGTGTTTATCCTACAGAGCCAATAAACCTTGTTAAAAGCTAGTTTTAGTGCTAGGGGTAGTTTTGTTGGGAACTTGAGGACAAAGTAATGTGATGCTCAATGTTCAACTCATTATTTATTAAGCACTTGCTTTTTATCATGCAGAAACATTAGGCTTTCTGCTCCAGTGAATATTTACAGCTCAGAAAACCCGTATAGGGTCCTTTGACCTGGAATTAACTATATGGCAGTGGGTTAGGTTTGGTATCATGCTAGACTCTGAGGTGAAATAGTCGTTTCTTTAGAAGTTAGCAGTTTGAAAGAAAACCGTTATTTTATAATATGTGATATCTACATTTCAGTGAAGTCCAGAATTCTAGTTTGACAAATGATAGATTAATTTCTGTTAAAATGTGAAAGTGGTAATAGTATTTGAGTGGATTTAGAGTGGTTTTTATTTTAAGCACATTCTTGCCTTTTGCATAAGCTGTCACTAGATGGAAACCTTGTTCATTTTGGCTTAGACAAACCTGGCCAAATAGATAGATAGCTTCTTGTGACAGCAAGCATCAGATAAATGTTAATAATTGTTTTAAGATAAATTGGTATTTAGTATCAAGATGTAACTGCAAATTTCACATGTATAGTTAACTTTTGTTAGTTTTTTTTTTTTTAATGGAAAAAGTGTGGAATATTTCAAGTTCTATTCTTTAAAGCATGTAATAAGCAAGTGGGCTGGTGTTTTTTGCTAACTTTAAGAAATCAAAAGCATGTTGGTGTAGTTAAAATTTAGGAGATGACATATAAAGCAGATTTATGTATGCATGTGTTCTTGAATAAATTACAAGTGTGAAAGGGTTGAGGAGTGGTCTGGTACTTCTGGGTTGAACCTAAAGAAAAGTGTAGAGATCAGAATGAGATGGGTCTACATCAATGTATAGCTTCGGACATGTTGCAAAGGAGTTTTCACTTAAGCATATCCTTTCTTATGGATTGCAAATCAATTGATTTTACAAATATTTATGAATATCTGTTGTGTGCTAGACTGAATATTAATACTGGATTTATAGTGATTAACAAGTCCCTCTGTTAAATGCGTATTGTCTTAATTGACCCTTCATGTTCCATCATTTGATCTGTTGCATAGTAGAAGACCTTGCAAGACTATGTCTCCCAATTTATAGTACAGGTTCATTCATTCATAATTTATTTATTTAGCAAGTATTTATTTTCTAGATGCTTTGCTAATTGTGCTCTAGGATTAAATAGTGAATAGGATCATATATTTGTTCTCTGGGAATTCAGAGCTTAATTGGACAGGAAAGGGAAGTAATTAATTCACTTTTAAATTATGAGATTAGTACTAGGTAGTTACATTCAGAGTATTATGTGAAAGTGAAAAGCAGGTGGCTTACTTAGCATGTGAGTAGTCAGGAAAGATTCATGAGCATAGCAGTAGGTAGTCTAGTATCCTCCTTTGTCCTTGACTTTATTGTTAAGGTAAAGGACACAGGAGGACTGTGGTTCCTCTTAGGATGGCCTTCATTCAAGAAACAGAAGTATTAGATTTATGGAACAAAAAGTTCAGTGAGGCTAGAATATAGTCTTAGGGGAGAAGTGTGAGAGAACTGTATTGACTGGCATGTTCAGGAATTGGAATTTTATCCTACAGATAATGAGTTTTCTCTTACACTGTGAGAATGGAAAGACAGACAGAGAAAGATAAGGCTGTTTTGTTGTTGTTATGTGCTGTGGAGTCGGTTCCGACTCATAGAGACCCTGTACAGGGTTTCCGAGGCTGTAAATCTTTACGGGAGCAGAAAACCTCATCTTTCTCCTGCGGAACAGCTGGTAGTTTCGAACTGCTGACCTTGCGGTTAGCAGCCCGACTTGTAACCACTACGCTACCAGATGCAGATTTATGAGTCACTCATGTCGAGATGATAGGATTTGTATACTTTTTGAAAGAAAGATTGGACAAGGGTTGATTATTTAATACAAAAACTGGAAATAATGTATGCATTCAAAATGTGTTTTATAATTAGTGTATTATAGCCAGAATTCAAAGGATATGTAATGTTCTTCTGTAGGTGAGGTTCCTGGACTTTATACTCTTGAAGAGTTAGAGCCCTTGCTATTGCCTCTTAAAGATCAAGCCTCACAAGATGGCTTTTTTGGACCACTCTTCAATTACTTCACATACAGTAAGTAAAACAGATTCATGAATCATTCCAAACTGTTGTCCATGTGAAACAAACACCATTTAATTTGCCTTTTTTTCTCATTAGATTATGAAGGCATTTTATATTTTGGGTCTATCTGACAAATTATACTTTTTTCTTTTTCCTACAACTTTTTAAAAAAGTAATACATAGTGACATAACTAGCCATTGTTGTTGCTGAGTGTCACTGAGTCAGTTCCAACTCATAGCCACCATGTATTAAAAAAAATCATATCAAGAAGTTAACTCTTTAAATTGTGCCAGACTTTATACTTTAAAAAAATTAAACTTTGATTATTATTGTGTACTGTAGAAATCTAAAATTGAGATGACTAAAAAATAAAGCCATAATCACATTGTCCAGAGATAATATTTATCTCCTTAATGAATATACCTCTACACACAAATACATGTTTTTGTTTTTAACTTTTTAATGTGAGATGGGTGAAGGTTTAAGGAGCAGGTCAGTTTTCCACTCAACAATTTGTATAAATTTTGTTTCATCTCATTGACTGTGAGCCTCATAACACAATGTAACATCACTTATTCCATTTCCTCCCTGCTTTTCCTGCTTGCATTCCTCCTCTTTTCTAACCCTTCTGACCTTTGATAAATACTACCCTTTTGATCCAAAAAAGTTGATTATTCTGAGGTGTGTGTACCTCCCTAGTGACATCATTTCCCTTATAAACCTGTCAATTGTTTGACTGACATTTGAGCCGTGGAGGCGAGCTCATTTCCAGACTTGAAGGGTGGTGAAGGGCCATAGTTTTGGGGGTTCTTGTGGCGCTGTGGGCTAATGTGTCAGACTGCAAAGTTGTTTCAACTGCAAGGTTGGTGGTTCAAGCTCACCAGCTGCTCCTTGGAAATCCTATACTGGGTCGCTGTGGGTTGTAATCGACTTGACTGCACATCATAACAACAACAACAACCTATATCTATCTGAACAATGAGTCTAGTCTTTTTTACGATTTTGAATTTTGTTTCACATTTTCCCCCAACTCTATCCAGGACCTTCTAATGTGATTCCTTTCAGAGAGTTGATAGTGGCAGCTGAGTACAGGTCATATTTGCCTGGTCCATTAGGCCATTGGACTAATTGTTTTCACGTGTCTTCTTTCCTCCAGCCATGGGGAGATCTATAGTTGTATCTTATATGGCATCTTACAAACTTATCAGACCCCAGCCACCCTTCACTAAAGTAGGATGTAGAACATTATCTTTGTGGACCATGTTATGCCAGTTGACCTTGGTGTCCTCTTAGGTTATCGCCCTGAGTCCCCATACCCAGAAATTCATTTTCTCAAGGTGACAAACATCTATTTTTTAACAAAATTTAAAATCATACCATAATACTATTATATAAGTTGCTTTTTTTAGTTAATCATTTCTACCATTTCTTTTCAGAAAATGTTAATCTTATGAAATCAGACTATATAGATATCCCCAACCTGACTCTGTTGTAATTTTCTATGATTATGCTTTTCTTTTTTTTAGGAATTCAACAAAACTTGCATATTGTCTTGATAATGGATTCTGCAAATTTAAACTTCATAATAAACTGTGAGAGTAATCCAGCTTTGCATAAGAAATGCCAAGTATTATGGATGGAAGGTTGGTCAGATAGCAGTATGAAGAAAGTAAGTTTAAAATTTAAATGTAGAAGTAAAAAATAAGCTCATTATCTTTTTTTTTTTCAAGTTTTTGTTGTGAACTGAGTGATAGTTTACATGGGAAAACATCAGCTTTACACCATTGTTTCATTGCAATGATTACAGTCTCCTCCATGCATCATCATTCAACAGTATTTGCTTCCATTCCCTTTTTTTTTTTGTTTTTTGTTTTTTTCCCTGGAGCGGGGGTGGGAGGAGGAGAGCAGGAATGTACACAGAAACATCCAGGAATATATAATAACTTAAACAACCAAAGGGCACATTCTTCAAGCCTGCCTCCTGGCCACTAGCACACAGTCCCTTTCTTCCCATGAATCTAGAGTCCT
>NW_006408526.1:11192637-11194460 GCF_000296735.1 Chrysochloris asiatica
GAAAGGGACATTAAGCTTGGCAGTGATTCAGCAATAAAGAGAAAGACCCTCAACAATATGGATCAGCACAGTGACTAAACAATGAGCTGAAATGTAACAATGATTGTGAGGATAGTGTAGGTTAAGACAGTACATAGAGTCACTATGAGTTGGAGCCAACTTGAGGACACCTAACAGCAACATTACCAGCAATCATTTACTGTCTGGAAGCACTATGGGCTAGCTAATGAGTTGGAATCAGCTTGATGCCAATTAGGTTTTAATCACTTTTCAAGTGAGATGTTGGAGTTTCTCCTTATATGTCATAAATTTTCAGTCAGTTAATAATTGTTATGTCAAAACGGCACATAACAACAACAACAAAAGCTACATGGCAGAGAAGTCCAACATGTCTATATACAGAGAGCTAGCTACATGGCAAGTAAGTCCAATAGGTCCATATACAGAGTGCTAGCTACATGGCAGATAAGTCAACATGTCCATATATAGAGAGCTACCTACATGGCATATAAGTCCAAAATGTCCGTATACTGAGAGCTAAATGAGCTCTGGTAGCGTAGTGGTTACGAATCAGACTGCGAACCGCAAGGTCAGCAGTTCGAAACTACCAGCTGCTCCGCAGGAGAAAGATGAGGCTTTCTGCTCCTATAAAGATTTACAGCCTCAGAGACCCTGTAAAGGGTTGCTATGGGTCGGAACCAACTCGATGGCACTTAACAACAACAACAGGTCAAAATGAGTTAATGCACTGGACTGCAAAGTCAGTTTGAACCAAAAGGTTGGCAGGTTAGGCTCACTAGACGTTCCTTGGAAACCCTATACAGGGTCGCTGTTGGTCGGAAACAACTTGATGGCACTTAACAACAACATCAATGATTAATAAGAGTCTTTATGTGGTGGTGCTGTAGGATAAGCACTAGACTGGTAACCACAAAGTCGACAGTTCAAACCAACCAGCTGCTCTTTAGAAACTCTATACAACAACGATTGATATATTAATGTTTTTTCAGTTACTCTTCAAGGAATCACAGAAGGAAACTTCAGTTGATAATATTTTTTTCATTTTAAACCTTTGTTATTGGACTTACTTAAACATTTTCATTTTGATTTGTGATTTAAAGTAATGCTCTTCATATTTTAGATACCAGAAATGTTACTCAGTGATACAGGTGGTGAAGAAAAATATGGTGAGAAAAAAAGGAAAGAAGAGAAGAAAGAAAATTCAGGTAGTATTTTGATGAAATTTTATTAATGAAATTAACTGCTATTCTAATATTCACAATATTTATGAACTTGAACAGTATTAAATATAGCCAAGTTAGACTTATTCTGATGTTAACTAAATGTTTATTAAATTATTTATGTCATTTCATATAGCTCTTACATAAAATCTGTTGCTTGGATTTGAGAATTTAGATCCTTTTTTTCTAACCTGAGTGCTTTGAGGGACCTACTTTTATATTGCTTAGAGTCTTTTTTTCTGATGGTGGGTAAGAGAATGGAGTGAGGTGTAGGGTTGGGATTATGGCTAGGCCTAGAGTAGATCTAGGGCCTCACTTTTTGTTAGGGTTTTGATTAGAACTAGGGTTACTGCTAAGAATAAGGGTTGAGCTAGGGCTAGGAGTAAGGCTTGGTCTAGTTTTGAAGGTTGTGGTGGTGGTGGTGGTTATGTGCTTTGGAGTCAGTTCCGACTCATTGTGACCCTGTATTCATAGTGACTAAATTTCCGAGGTTGTACATCTTTATGAGAGCAGAAAGCCTCATCTTCCTCCTGTGGAATAGCTGGTAGTTTTGAACTGTTGGCCTTGAGGTTAGCAGTCCGA
>NW_006408526.1:11194700-11195846 GCF_000296735.1 Chrysochloris asiatica
TTCTTTATTTGGAAATTCTGTAACAACATTATTTCCGCTTTTTACTTTTTGTTGTTGCAACTTTATCTCTGGTTCTCTGTTTTCAGTCTTATAGGTCTGTTTTACTTTGCATACTTCTGTATTTGGGTTGGAGTCAGAGTCTTGATGTGGCAATGTAGGCTACGCATTTGACCTCAAGGTTGGTTTGAACCACAAGGTTAATGGCTCAAACTTGCCACTCACTCCTTGGAAACCTTATGCCAGGTCGCTATGAGTCGGAACCAACTTATAGTTCTTAACAACAACAACATATTTGGGTTTAGTCTAGGTGTTATTGTTATGTGTGTTTGTCTCTGCTGTTCCCTGATGTTGTTGGTTCTCTGTCCAAAGAACTTCCTTTAGAATTTTTTGTAAGGTTGGTCTGGTTTTCACAATTTGTTTTAGTTTTTATTTATCTGAAAATGACCTAATTTCACTATCATATTCGATGGATAGTTTTGCTTTATATGTGATTCTTGGTTTACAGTTTTTTCTTTCAGAGTTACATTTATGACATTCCATTGTCTTTTTGTCTGCCTCGTTTCAGCTAAGAAATCACAGCTTAGTCTTATTAGTTCTCCTTTGTAGGGAACTTTTCATTTTTCTTGAGCATTCTCTCACTTTTCTTTCCTTGTCTTTGGTTTTGAAAAGTTTGACTATAATGTGTATTCATGCTTTTCTCTTGCAATCTATCTTGTTTGGGGCTCATTCAGCTTCTTGTATGACTATCATCTCGTATTTCATGATGTCAAGGAAGTTTTCTTCTAACAACTCTTGGACAATATTCTCCATGGTTTCTTTGTTTTTTATTTATTTTGGTGTATGTGTTTGTGTGTGTGTGTGTGTGTGTGTGTCTTCCTGTTCTGGAATCCTATCACATGTAAGTTATTCCTCTTTATAGTGTCCCACATAAATTTTAAGTGTTTTTTTGGATTATTTTGTTCTTTTTTTTTTAGATTGTTCCTCTAGCAGATGAATATTGAGAGATTTTTATTCAAGTTGAGTAATTTGGCTTTTAATTGATTCAATTCTATTTCTTTGGCTTTTCAGTATATTATCTATTTCTGAAAACTTAGTATTAATCTTCTGGCTTTCTAATTGCTATTTTTGTATGGTTCCCATTTTTTT
>NW_006408526.1:11196366-11244668 GCF_000296735.1 Chrysochloris asiatica
GGCTTGGGAACAAGGGAGAACTATATCCCCTTGCAGCCAATGTCCAGCTGAGTTCTGTGCCCACAGGGCACTGTATCAGTAGCTACTAGCAAAATCAATAGCTGCTAGCAAGAATACTGTGCCTCACCATGCCAACCCACAGTCTGCCCAAGTTTCTTCTTTCTTACTTCTTTTGTTCATCTTTCTTTTCCAGTAAGCACCAAATTCTCCTCTCTGCCCTATTCTCTAATGCTCAGGGTTCCAGGATCACCATTTTTATCTGTTTCACTTGGTCTCCCATGTCTTTGTTACCAAGGGTCGATCAATGTGTCTGCTTGCTCCACTGTCATGCCTTTTTTCTTGTTTAGCACCTTTAGTTAGTATCCTAAGCCTTTCATTTTACTTATCACTTAGTGTCATAGAACTCAACACACAGAAGGAAAAAGCCTCATGATGTTATTTGAATATTTATTGTTGTTGTTGTTAAGTGCTGTTAAATTGGTTCTGACTTATAGTGAGCCTGCATAGGGGTTCTGCGGAGTGGCTAGTCAGTTTGAACTGCCAACCTTGTGATTGAAACTGACCTTGAGGTCTAGTGCTTATCCTATGGCATCACACCAGGACTCTTATTTTCTTAAATACAGTAGTCTCATTATTTATCCCACTTAAAATTAATTACATATCCTTTTTATACTATAGCTTATTCATCCATTCTATTATTCATGTAAGCATTCAATCTTCAATTATTTATTGAGCTTAGTTTATATTAAATACTAGGTTAGATACTAGAGATGAATAAGTAGCTCATAGTCTAGTTGTAGCAATAATTCTGTTATAAATAAACATAGAACATTGATGTAGCAAGATAAGTAATGATAGATCTTATGAAGTGCATTGAAAAGTGAAATTTCTAAATGCAAGTTTGATAGGAAATAGACATCATCTAGACAGGTAGCTTAGGTAAGGTATTCAGGTCAGGAGGAATAGCCTGAAAGAGGTAAAACAGGCAATCACAAATGGACTCATAAATAGCCTAAAGTGTTGACACACAGGATACATAAATACTAGACTCTAAAACAAAGGCCAAAAGGTAGATGATGTTGTTGCTTTTAAGTGCTATCAAGTTGATTCTGACTCATAGTGTCAGAATTTCTGTGGAGTAGCTGGTGGGTTAGAATCACTGACTTTATGGTTAGCAGTCTAGTGCTTGCTTATCCTACAGCTCCATACCAGGTCGATCAGATCAGAAATCACGGAGGCTTCCCTGTAGTGGCTAAGGAATTTGTGAGACCCTAAGTAGAGATACTACCAGAGACTTCTCTAAGGAAGAGTAATTTCTGGTCCATCCCCTTCTTTTAAAAAAAATAGATTTTTATAGGGAGAAACCAAAAGCATTTAAAAACTTCAGAAGGTCGTTGCCATAATCTAAGGAAGACGTGATGAAGGTCTGAACCAAAAAAGAGTTGAGAAGAAGAAATAGACTTGAGGATCTTCAGAGATAATCTGAAGGGCACCTGATCGTCTAGTGGCTGTGGCACACAGGGAAGCAGGAGGAGTCAGCGATGTTTCTGAGTCTGACTTGGGAAACTCATTAGAGGTTGATTCCTCTCATTGGGATAGGGAATACAGAAGCAAATATACTGAGGGTGTGAGAAGAAGGTAATGTGTTTGGTCATGGATTTATGGAACCTGTTGTGAATTTCTTGTTCATTTTTTTGTCTTCTGAAGTTGTTTCTCCCTGTGTCAAATGGAGGAGGATAGATGTTATTTGGTTTGGTATTGCTTTTCCATTCAATCAGCTTTGATTGAGCATAGTTCTCCACTATGTGTGCTATATATTTCCAGTTACTTTATGTGATATGAAAACTTGTGGATTTACCCGTCTCTCTTGAAGTAATAAAACTGTTCAGGAGAATATATATAAAAGTGGAAAGAGAGAGACAACTGAAATGAAATAATACCAAATTCATTAGGAAACTGGAAGCTGTGAACAGACGTCTAGGAATGCCTATGCATCTTTAAGCATAGGTTATATATTGATACTGAAAATGGTAGTTGCTGTTGTTAAGTACTGTGGAGTCGGTTCTGACTCATAGCGACCCTGCACAGGGTTCCTGAGGCTGTAAATCTTTACGGGAGCAGAAAGCCTCATCTTTCTCCCGTGAAACAGCTGTGATAGTTTCGAATTGCTGACCTTGAGGTTAGTAGCCCGATTTGTAACCTCTACGCTACTATCTTGTATGAATTAATATTGTTTTCATGAATTCTTAATGGGTCATGCACATATTAAGTCATCTTTTTTGTTCTGTCTCTTTTCAGTGGATCCTGATTTTCTAAAATTGTTTTTATTAATCCATGAATCTTGTAAAGTATATGGTGCTACACCAAGTCGGTACATGACCTTTTTGCATGTGTATTCTGCCATTAGTAGCAGCAAGAAAAAAGAATTATTAAAAAGACAAAGTCATTTGCAGGTACAACTTTGGTTATCTTAAATTTTTTTGTCTCTGTATAGCAAGAAAAGATCCTATAAATCACAGTGCTGTGTTCCCTGTGGTATATATTTAGTATAAATAAATATTTTACTGTATTGAATGTCTTGGAAAACAGTTTTACTTTGCCTGCCTGGATTGTGCACTAGTTTATAATAATGGCCTTGCTTTTTTTTCCAGTTCAGTGATCTTTTTCTTTAATGGATAATACTTATAATGCTGAATACATTTTTAGAAATTCAGACATACTTGATAATTATTCCTAACAATCCAATAATTATGAAAGTATTCTGAATATCTTAACAATTATAAAAATAAAACATCTAAGGCTATATTTTATTAATATACAGTAAATTTAAAATTATACTTTATAAAATAATGTTCTTATTCATGGCATTTTACTTAGTACATTTTGAATACTTTTCTGTGTATATTTCTTTTGTTATGGAACTTAAACTTGGAATGGCAGCCTCAGATGTTGTCAGAGAGCATTTCCATTCCAAAATTCTCTCATCTCTCTGTTTGAATCAATCTTAGTTAACATAATTATCTTTTTTTTCCTAATAATTAACTTATATTAAGCCACTAAACAGGAGCTCTGGTAGTGTAGTGGTTATGAATCGGGCTGCGAACCGCAAAGTCAGCAGTTCGAAACTACCAGCTGCTCCGCGGGAGAAAGATAAGGCGTTCTGCTCCCGTAAAGATTAACAGCCTCGGAAACACTGTGCAGGGTCGCTATGAGTCGGAACCGACTCCACGGCACTTAACAACAACAACAACAACCCATTATTCATGCTCCTGGTGTAGCACTGTACGATTCCTACTGGAGTGATAACCTCGAGGTTGGTGGTTCAGATCCACCAGTCACTCTTCAGAAACCCTAGACTGTGTTATTACGAGTTGAAACTGACTTAACAGCACTTAACAACAACACATTATATATGCTGCTGAGAGAATTAATTTCCTTATTCAGTTCTCAATGATGCTTGGAGTGAATTGCTTAAATTTGCTTGTTGCTGTTGTTATGTGCGGTGGAGTCGGTTCCGACTCATAGCAACCCTGTACAGGGTTTCCAAGGCTATAATCTTTATGGGAACAGAAAGCCTCATCTTTGTCCCGTAGAACAGTTGGTAGTTTCGAACTGCTGACCTTGAGGTTCGCAGCCCGATTCGTAACCACTACGCTATTTGCTACTTAAATGGGTCAATTAATTGTGTATGAATATAAAGAACATAATGCTATCCCCTTATGTGGGTTTTCAGTAAATATTTACTTTATTTTTCAGCCATGACTATCTTCCCAAATATTTTTAATATAAATGTGACAAAAATTAACTCATATTAGAATGTGGTTGTTGTTAAGTGCCTTTGAGTCAGTTCCGACTGATAGCAAACCTGTATAGCTTTTCCAACAAGTAGTTGGGGGATTTGAACCACCAACCTTGTAGCTAGCAGTCCAGTGCGTATCCTATAGTGCCACACCAGGGCTCCCATATTAGAATAGAAAGAGAATATTTTTATGTCTACTAACTGGATTGTTCATGGTAGGCAGTGGAATGGGGTATCATATTGACCAGCCTAGTGCTAAATGCCTATCCAAATAGTAGGAAGGCATTTTGAATGATGATCCAACAAACCATGTATGAGATAATTTCTGAAAAGAAAGTTGGGTGGTAGATAGATGAAACCAAGTGATGTGCAGTATAAGAAAGAATGGCCCTGCCATCCTTTTTCTCTCTCAATGAGACTGAAAAATGGGAAAGGATTACTGAGTTGTACCTTGCTTTCTATTTGCTCATCCATCCAACACATTTAGGCTATCAGATATTCTTAGGTCCCGATGCTTAAGCTCTCAAATAGATGTTGTTCTGTTCAACTGAACTGTGATGCTTTAGGATTCATGTTCCTTTAAAACCTTGTGGACTCTTTTACTATATTTTTTAAAGATTTGCATCTGAATCAGTCATTTAAATTAGCAATAGGAAAAAACTTAAGTCCACTTGCTAATTTTTATATGTATGAATTTACACATTTGTTTGATTCTTTTTTATTCTTGTAAAATACTTCAAGAATTCCAATCAATATTTTATTGATGTAGGCTGGTGTATCTAAACTAAACGAAGCTAAAGCTCTTGTGGATGAACTGAACAGAAAAGCTGGAGAACAAAGTGTATTACTGAAAACTAAGCAAGATGAAGCAGATGCTGCTCTTCAAGAGATCACAGTATCAATGCAGGTAATGTTTAGAATAAAAGCAAAAATGTGAGCAAAAGAGAGACCATTTATGCCTGATCATCATTTAGTATGCAAAATAACACTTTTATGTGATTTGAAAATCTTGTTTGTTTTTACTGGGTTAGAATGGTAGTATTGTGGACTTGAACTTTTATTGTTGTTGTTGCTGTTACATCCCTTTGAGTTGGTTCTAACTCATTGCAACTCTATTTAGGGTTTCTGAGGAGCAGCTGGTGGGTTTGAACCACTGACCTTGCAGTTCAAACTGACTTTGTGGTTCAGTGCCTTGTCCTGCAATGTCTACCAGCACCTTTATTTAGTCTCACATTGTCTTCAATTCACTATATACTAATTTATCTAAATTCTTGTTATAATTCAAATATATATGGAGTCCTGGTGTGGTGCTGTAGGATGAGCACTGCACTGTTAACTACAAGGTCAGTGGTTCAGTTTAAATCCACCAGCCGCTCTGTGGAAGCTCTATTCAGGGTTGCTGTGAGTAGGAACCAACTTGGCACTTCGCAACTGCTTGTATCTTTAACAGTTTTGTGTACTTTCTGCCATTTAAGTTGGCATTTCCTCTTGCATTTTAAAAAAAAAATTTTCTCCTTCAGGCTTCAAGAATTTTCTCACTGTTAATATTTTCATGGTTTACAAAATGTCTTTATTCAGTCTATTTTGCCTTTCATGATATTTTATATTTTAGCAATTGCATTTCTTTTAAAGGCGATTTCTCTGAGTTTGTTCTTTGTACAGGTGCTCTTTTGTATCTGCATGCTCTCTCAGGGTGTTCTTGTCCATTACCTTGCTTTTTGCAAGCTATATACTGATCATCTATTCCATCCTTCAGCTAAACTCTCCTGTGAGCTTTAGACTCAAATATCCAATTATCTTTTAGTCATGTCTTCTTTGAAGTCTTTAGAGATTGAGAAATGCAAATTAAAGGAGTTTAAACCTGAACTCATAATTTTCTCTCTTGTATTCCTTTACTCAGGTCAAAGTGCTGCAATATTGCTAATTAATCAAGACAGAACTTATAAATTATACTAGACATCTGGTCCCTCATGCCTTATATCTAATGAGCCATTTAATTTTGTCAATTTTACCTCTTTAACTATGTCTCAAATATGTTGGTAATTGTTACTTTAGGGCAAGTCTAATGCCTCTTTTATTTAAGTTCACTTTACTATTTATTTATCAATAATGGATACAGCTCATTTAAAAAGCAAACAGCACAAAAAAACTTAGAAAAGTAACTGAGTTAAAAAAAAACACCTTAAACTTCAGTTTAAGATGACAAGACTTACTATAAAGCTATGGTAATCAAATCAGTGTGGTAATGTAAAAAT
Source organism: Chrysochloris asiatica (assembly GCF_000296735.1). Classification (NCBI taxonomy): domain Eukaryota; kingdom Metazoa; phylum Chordata; class Mammalia; order Afrosoricida; family Chrysochloridae; genus Chrysochloris; species Chrysochloris asiatica. The sequence goes on from NW_006408526.1 coordinate 11,202,421, forward strand.
AGATATATGGCTCATTGGACTACTCTGAAGTCCAGAAATAGACACACATATATGTGGCCATTGGATTTTATACCAAACTGTCAGTTAAATAAGGGAAAGGATAATCTTTTTCAAAACTGGTGCTGGATAGTTAGATACCAATGTAGACAGCCTTTACCTTACAACTTATATGGCTATTAACTTGATACCAATCATAGCGCTAAGTGTACAACATAAAACTATAGCACTTTTAGAAGGAAACATAAGGGAGAATTTTACGTGATGCAAAGATTTCTTAGCTCTAACACTAAAGTTGAAAAAGAAACAATTGATAATTAGATTCCATCAAAATGAAAAACTTTGCTCTTTCAAATGACCCAGAGAAAATATTTGCAAAACAAATAACTGATATATGATTTGCATCAGAATATTAAAAAAAAAACCTTTGCAACTCATACAGGTATTCTTTGCCTTCCTCTTTGCTTTTAGGGAAGACCTATATTAGTACTTGCTTTCTATAACTGAAAGAAATCTTTTTCACGTTTATATATATTTAAAAAAAGGTGAAATGGAAACTCGTGTTCAGCATTTATTTTGCAGCAAGCCTTTAAAGATGCAGTGCACAGCCAGAGCAGCGAGAGTGGCATCATCAATCTCCTTTTTCTGCAGGAACTCTCAGTATCTCAACATCAAGCCACAGAGCTCTGCACTGTGTCTATGAACACTATCTGTTAGTGTTATTTCAGGCTTTATGTATTTTTTGGTATGATTTTTTTTTTTTTTAACAGTTGTGAATTATGTGATCGTTTATATGGGAGAACATTAGCTTTACATTCATCCTATCATATATTGTTACATTGCCATGGTTATACAATCCCCTCCATGTATCACCAAATAACCAAAGGGTGCACCCTGCAAGCCTGCAGCTTGGTCGTCAGTACACAGCCCCTCTCCCTCTCTGGGCTAGAGTCCCCAGCCGCTCCATCTTTCCACGTCATCATCTCTGCCTCCATCTCTGGCATCACTGTTTTTCTGGGTAGAGTTCCACACTCCGCTCTTTTCCCTTGATGGTCCAAGGGCCATTCCGCTCCTGGACTGCAAAGTCAATTACTCCCCTCTTTTTGCTACAAAACGTCTACCTTTAAATTTTCAACCCTCATAGTCAGTTCTGATAGTAATTATTCACTATTGTATCACATGAGTGCTATTCCCATCTTCTTTCATCAGTCCTGCCCAGACAGATTGAATACTACTCAGTGGAGATTCTATCTTCCTCTGCACCCTCTGGATCTAGGCTCCCTCTTGAAAGCTTGTAAGCCAGTCACTTCTTGCCTTTGTAGCCCCCCCTCCCCATTTTGGGTAGCCAGTGTCTAAGTTGTCCCGACTTGATGGCACCTAACAACAACAACAATGTCCAAGTTGCCCATTCCTGCCTATCCTGTGCATTGAGGTGGTGGGAATGATCCTCACTTGTAAAGATTTGTTCCCTCTTTTGAACTGCTGCATCCATAGGTGTAGGTCAAGTTCATCAAATTGTATCAGATTACTCTTTTTTCCCTCTTCTTTCACTGTTTGGTATGATTTGATAGGTTATTTTTTGGATCTTGGAATACGCAAAAAATTTTCCCATATTAATGAACAGTTATTACTCCTTTACATCACTGTTTTTGGAGAGCAGGGAAAATCTGTAATAATAAAATAACTATAACAAACCCTTCTCCAAAGAAGATATATGACGGGCTTGTAAGTACATGAAAAGATTCTCAATATCCTTAGTCATCAAGGAAATGTAAAATAAAATCCCAGTGGGATACTTCTAAACATCCACTTGAATGGGTAAAACTAAGACTGAGAATACTAAATGTTTGCAAGATTACAGAACATCTGGAACTATCATACATTATTGTAGGAAATGCAAACTTCTTCAACTTTTGAAAACATTATTGTAGTTTTTTTTTTTTTTTTTGAGGTTGGCCCAGGACCAGGCAGTATGGCAGTGTTTTATAAATTAATACATGTATTCAACATTTTGTTGTTGTTAAGTACCATTGAGTCAGTTTTGACTCATAGGGACATTGTATAGTTTCCAAGGAGTGACCCGTGAATTTGAACCATTGACCTTGCGGTTCAGTGCTTATCCTACAGCTCCAAACAGGTCTATGGCACAGCAATTCCACTTTTATTTATTTAGCTAAGAAGGAAATGAAACCATCAATATGTGATGAACCTCAGAGGTATGATGCTAACTAAAAAATCCAAACACAAATGACTACATGCTGTATGATGATTTTAATATGAAATTATAGAGAGCTCTAAGTTCTGGTGTAGCGCTGGGGGCTAATGCATCGGACTGCAAAGACATTTAAAATGTAAGGTCGGTGGTTCAAGCTCACCAGCTGCTCCTTGGAAACCCTATGCAGGGACGCTGTGGGTCGGAATCGACTCGATGGCACTAACTACAACAAGCTGTAATAGCAGACATCAGATCAGTAATTGGCTGGGTAAGGGTTAGATGGGTGGGGCATGAGGAAACTTTCTAAGCAGATAAAAATGTTCTATACCTTGATCAGTGTGATAGTTTGTTTCATAGAGACATAAATTTGTCAAAGCTCATTAATCTGTACATTTAAAACACATGGATTTTGTTGTTTTTTTAATGAATCTGATTGTAAGGCTTAAGGTAAAGGAAATCGGAAGTTCTTTTGTACTGACTCTTGACTGATGATCTGGTTATGTGATACTGAAGCAGGATTTTTTCTGTTTCATTCAGAAGACACAAGACTATCAGTCTTTTAAAGTGTTTTCTTGTTGACCTGTAAGTCTCTACAGAGCATAACCCTCTAGTATCCTGCCTAAGAAGGGATAGGGCGAGTGGTTAAAAGAACTGACTGCCAGTAATCTGTGACATATGTAAAGGAAAAGGGGGCAAGGGACTGAGTTTCAGTGTTTAGTATGTAGATTAAATTTATTTTTCTTGCTTTTGGTTTGAGGCCTCATCTTAGTCTTCAACTGTTCCTGGTAACCCTAAATCCAGAAATTCTTAATTTCTCCAAAGAGTAACCTTTTTTTCCCCCCCTATCTTTTGCTAGCTGGGAAATGGTGTGAGTTGTACAGCTAGAGGAAGGAGATCTGGGGGTCTCTATACACACTCCAAGCATGCTTCTATCGTATCCCTAGGTTTCAGCCTTATTTTTCTTCTCTATTATTATGGGTATTTGGTACTTCAAATTTCCGAGTCTACTGGACTTTCTACAGTGCGAATTGGCTAGGATCTCTTTGGCTAATTCTTCTGTAGGAGCTTAGATTTTGTTTTTCTCTTTTCAGCTAAGTCAATTACCATATGTACCAGTACTTGCCCTTTTTGAAAATATATTGACATTTGTCATTTATTATAGTCTCTTATTCTGTTTATTTTTGTGTTGTTACATATTGTTTTACTCCTTTATAGTTTTGAAGTGGTTTCAGGAGGAAGTATGTATAAATGTATGTCTTCAGTCTGAATTATTTAATAAAATGACTTTGAATCCATGTTTTTCATTTTCTATAATTTTTCCATTAATATAGTCAAATAGTTCTAGAAAATGTGTTATGTGAAAGCAGTCCTTTACTTCTGTCCTTCCATTTCTTATTTTCTATTTTCAATATTTTGAAAGTTTACTCCATGTTTTTTGGATAATTTTATTTCTATTTGATCATTTTTTTTAATTTACCTTTATGAAAGATGAGAATTTAGTCTTTTTTCTTACTCACTCTGCCCAAAGGACAAAATACCCTTTCCATTGGCCCAGAATCCTAATATAGTTTTCATTTTTTTTTTTTTTAGTAAGTATTTTGTTTTTCATGATTATGACTATTTTGTTAATGAATATTCTATTTTTCATCATTATGATTGTTTGAAACTAAGTCATGTAGTAAAATATATGAGTACTTTTATTTTCCTCCCAGAGTTATTAAAAGTATTGTTATTTTTAATGGTCATCCACCTGAGCATTCTCTCTTGGAGCCTGCTGCTTGAGTGTTTACTGGATGCCTTCTCAGTCTGATTCCAGCTGCCTTCCTGAGATCTCTTCTTCATGATCAGGGATTCCCTTTTCCTTACTTCTTTTTGGGGTGTTTTGGTGTTAAATCTGTCATATCTTCCTTTCTTTTATATTCTCTTCTTTCTTTAGAGCACATTTGAAAAAACTTTCTGAGAAAGGATGCATGAGAGATAAACATTGAAACTCACATGAATGGACAATTTCCGCTGTTACTTGATTGATTGTAGAGCTAGTACATTAGACTGGAATACATTTTCTTCAGGACCTTAAATTAATGCTCCATTTTCTTTCAGCTTCCATTGTTGTGCTTGGGAAAATTAAAACCATTTTTATTCTTGATCATGTTTTGACTGTTACTTTTCCTTTTTCTTCTTTCTCTCTTGAAACATTATAGATCATTGTTTTCAGTGTGAAAATTATGATACTCTACTCCTGGTGTTGTGCTGTAGGATAGACACTGGCTTGTTAACTACAAGGTTGGCGCTTCAAACCCACCAGCCGCTCTTCAGAGACCCTATATAGGGTCTTTATGAGTTGGAACCAACTCAACAAAACATAACAACAACAGCAGTCTCAGTTTAGGGACTCTGTTAGTTAAACACTACACTGCAAAGCACAAGTTTAGTGGTTGAAACCCAGTAGCTGCTCCTCAGAAACTATAAAAGGTTGCTATGAGTCAGAATCTATTAGACAGCATTTAACAACAATAACAGCAAGGATCTCTGGTAGCACATTGGGTAAGCACTTGGCAGTTCATACCCACCAGTGCTTCTGTGAGAGAAAAGCAATCTGCTCCTATAAATAGTTCTGCCTGTGAAGCCCCATGGGGCAATTCTGGTGTATCATATGTTGTTGATATGTGCCGTGGAGTTGGTTCCAACTCATAGTGACCCTGTACAGGGTTTCTGAGGCTGTAGATCTTTACAGGAACAGAAAGCCTCATCTTTCTCCCATGGAACATTTGGTAGTTTTGAACTGCTGACCTTGTGGCTCGCAGCCTGATTCGTAATCACTACGCTACCAGAGCTCCTTGGTGCATCATATAAGGTTACTGTAAGTTAGAAGTGCTTGGTGTACCACACAAGAAACCACCACTTTGGTTTAGGACTATTTTCATTTTCTTTGAGGGAAATCATTTAGGATCTCTCCATTTGAAATGCTATCTTCTTCAGTTCTGGGACATTTCCTTAAATTATTTTGCAATATTTCCCTCCTCTCCAACCTCTATCAACTTTTAGATTTCTTACTACCTGTTTGTTTTCTTTACCTGATTTTCTTCTCTGTCCTTTTCCTCTACTTTCTTGATGTCTTCAGCTTTACTTTTAAGCACGCTTGTTTAGTTTTTCTTTTCACCTAGCATAATTGTTAATTTATTTATTTTAATAGCATTCTCTTTTTATTCTATTGTTGCAATACTTTGACTTAGTTCTTAGAGGTGATTTTGTGACTTTTTAATTTTTTTTTTAACCTGTTTGGTTGTTTTGTTCCCAATTATTCACAAAAAGAGACTTTATTTTCATATGTGGTAATTTTCATTGAAAATTTGGGTATTCAAGAGGACTTACTTACTGTGAGCATTATAAGAAGGATATATGGTTTAATTTTAATGACTTAATGAAAAGAAGATTTTATAAGTTATATCAAAATCAAATTCATTGGCAGAGAACATTTCCAGATAATATAGTTATGTACATGTTTGGAGTGCTAGTGTGGCACTATAGGATAAGTATTTGACAGATGACCACATGGTCAGTGGTTCAAACCCACCAGCTGCTCCTTGGAAACCCTACACAGGGACACTGTGAGTTGGAACCCACTAGACAACACTTAACAACACTAATAACATGTTCAGTGTTTTTGAGGTAATTTATTGACTTCCTAACAGGCTAAATAAAACATCAGAAAGGCAAATAGAATTTTTTGTACTGTTCCACTTTAACATGTTTTTTTCTAAGATCATTTTGGAATACATTGAATATAATTACTGGTATGAAGCAGCTAGCTATTCATGTTTTTAAAACGTTTGTGAAATACTCCTTATCTAAAATAACAATTTGAAATGTGAGTACTGTAAAAACTGTGTAAAGGACAACATTGCTAATGTTGTTGTTAAGTGCAATTGAGTCAGTTCCAACTCATAGTGACCCTGTATAGGGTTTTCGAGGAGCAGCTGGTGGGTTTGAATGCGGATCTTATGGTCCACAGTCTTAGTTATGTGTTTAAAAAAGAAAAATATTAAGCTGTATATATATTGTGTATTCTTTTTCTCTGCACTGTTCTTAGAATAGGTCTTTCTAACTCTGTAGCTAACTATGTTGCTTTGTAGGGTTCCAGAAAAAGAATAATTATTCATCTTATTATAATAATACTTTTGATTATTATAAAATAGCAGACATTTTTATTTGGTATTTTACCAAAGTGTATGGAAAAAGCTAAAATAACAAACTGTTCAATTTCTAAATATTGCTACTCTTTGCAACATAAGAAAAGTACAAATTAAAATGATACATGAACTCAGAATTAGGGATGATTTTCAACTGGCAGAGCAGGTTAATAAAAGATGGAACATGTGAGTTGAGCCCTAAAGGAAGATTTTGAAGTGTGGAGATAGAATAATCTTCCTATTGAGCAATAATGTAAGAGCTACATTGTTGTACTGTGGTTGCCTGTGTGTTGCTATGAATATATGCTATTGGTATTTTAAATACCAGCAGGGTCACACATAGTGGATTGGTTTCAGTGGAGCTTCTAGATTAAGATAAACTAAGAAGGAGTGTCAGGCTATTTCTGAAAGGCTAGGCACTGAAAACTTTGTGTATAGTGGGGGAATGTTGTCAGATAGTGCAAGAAGATGAGCCTTCAGGTTGGAAGATACTTAAAACATAACTGGAGAAGGGCTACTTCCTCAAAGCAGAGCTGATCTTAATGCAACAATCAACAATGGACTCATGTATAACAATGGTTGTGAGGATGGCAGGACTAGACTGTGTTTCATTCTGTTGTACATATATAGTTGCTCTGAGTAGGAAGCAGTTTGGCAGGAGTGTTCTAAAATGGAGAATAGTCTAAGCCAGCTAATGTGTAAGGTTGATTTTATAATTCTCAATTTTGTATCTAGAGAATTGTCTTAAAATGCGTACATTCAGATTGAGTACATCAGCAATCAGCATGTCTGGCAGTAGAACCACAGGCATCAGAATGTTTCTAATACTCTCTGATTGATTACATTATGTAGTTACTATTGAAAACAATTCATCACTCATCTGTCAGTTTGCCGTACTATGGTGGCTTATGTGTTGCTGTGATGCTGGAAGATATGTCACTGCTACTTTAAAAGACTAGCAGGGTCACCCATGGTGATAAGCTTAAAGCAAAACTTCAGTCTAAAACAGATTAAGAGAGGAGGCGAACAACTTCTGAGTGGTTAACCACTGAAAACCTTCTGAATAAAAGTAGAATACTGTCAGATATAGTGCCAGAAGCTGAGCCATCAGGTTAGAAGTTACTCAAAATACGACTGGGGAAGACCTGCCTCCTCAAATTAGAGTTGACCTTAATGATGGGGATGGAGTTAAGCTTTTTGGACCATCATTTGTTGATGAGGCACAACTCAAAAAGAGAAAACACATCTGCAAACATCCATTAATAATTGGAACTTGGAATGTACGAAGTGTGAATGTAAGAAAATTGGAAGTTTTAAAAAATGAAATGGAACACATAAAGATCGATATCTTAGGCCTTAGTGAGCTGAAATGGACTGGTTTTGACCAATTTTAATCAGAAAACCATTTGGTTTACTATACCAGGAATGAAAAATTAAAGAGGAATGGAATTACATTCATCAAAAAAAAAAAAAAGCATATTAAGATCTCTGTGATGGGATAATATCCATACACATGAGGAAGACCAGTTAATACTACTATTAATCAAATTTATGCACCACCCACTAAAGCCAGTGAGGATGAAATTGGAGAATTATACCACCTTCTTCAGTTTGAAATTGATCAAACATGCAATCAGATGCATTGATAATTGTTCGTAATTAGAATGCCAAAGTTAAAAACAAAGAAGGAAGGATTAATGGTTAGAAAATAAGTTTTGGTGATAGAAATAATGCTGGAGATCACATGACAGAAAATTGCAAGACCAGTGACTTATAGCTTGTTTAAACAACATAGAAGGTGGACCTTGCCAGACAGAATGCACAGGAATCTAATTGACTATACTTGTGGAAAGAGATGCTGAAAAAGCTCCATGTTATCAGCCAAAACAAGGCCAGGAGCAGACTGTAGAAGAGATCACCAGTTGCTCATATGCAAGTTCAATCTAAATCTGAAGAAAATTAATATAAGTCCATGAGGGCCGAAGTATGACACTGAATACATCCCATGTGAATTTAGAGACCATCTCAACAACAGGTTTGATGCATTAGACACTAATGACCGAAGACTAGAAGAGTTGTGAATGACATCAAGAACATCATACATGAAGAAAGCAAAAGGCCATTAAAAAGACAGGAAAGAATGAAAAGGCCAAAGAAAGTGAATGTCAGAAGAGATTGGGAAATTTGCTTTTGAGCATAGAGATGCTAAAGCAAATGGAAGAAATGAGGAAGTGAAAGAGGTGAACAGATTTCAAAAGACAGCTTGAGAAGACAGAATCAAATATTAAAGGAATTAGAAAACCAAAAGAGAAAACCATGCCCAGCATTTCTCCAACTGAAATACTTGAAGAAAAAATTCAAGTTTCCGATTGGTCATTGTGTGTTGGAACCGACTCCAGGGCGCTTAACAACAACAACAAAAACTGGCAAAATATTGATTGATTTTGGAAACATCAAAAGAAGATAGATGCAATACACAGTCACTGTACCAAAATTAATTCGTTGATATTCAGTCCTTTCAAGAGATACTGTATGATTAATAACCAATGATATTGAAGGTAAAAGTACAAGCAGCACTGAAGGTATTGGTGAAAAACAAGGCTCCAGGAATTGACAAAATACTAACAGAAATGTTTCAACAAATGAATGTAGCTTTGGAGGCGCTAACTCATCTTTGTTAAGAAATTTGAAAGACTGCTGCCTGAACAACCAATTAGAAGAGATCCATATTTTTGACTGTTCATCGGAATGCATAAATCATCAAACAGTATCATTAATATCACATGCAAGTAAAATGGTATTGAAATTCAAGCAGTGCATTGACAGGGAGCTGTCAGAAATTCAAGCCAGATTCAGAGGAGGTCTTGGAACAAGGGTTATGTTAGATGGATCTTGGCTGAAAGCAGAGAATACCAGAAACGTGTTTATTTATGCTTTATTTACTATGCAAAGACTGTGAGGATCATAACAAACTATGGATAACTTTGCAAAGAATGAGTATTCCAGAACACTTCATTGTGCTCACGATGAATCTGTACACAGACAGTCATTTGAACTCAACAAGAGCTATTGAATGGTTTAAAATCAGGAAAGGTGTGTGTCAGGGTTGTATCCTTCACCATACTTATTCAACCTGTATGCTGAGGAAATATTCTGAGAAGTTGTGTTATATGAAGAAAACGTGCCAACAGGATTTGAGGAAGAGTCATTAACAAACCTGTTGCTATATGCAGGTGATACAGTCTTGCTTGCTGAAAGTGAAAAAGAGAACTTGAAATGCTGATGAAGATCAAAGACTACATGGTCTTAAGTATGGATTTCACCTCATTATCAAGAAAACAAAATCCTCGTATCACAACTGGAACTATAAATAACATCATGATAAATGAAAAAAAGATTGAAGCTGTCAAAAACTTCATTTTGCTTGGATCCACAATCAGTACGCATGGAAGCAGCAGTCAAGAAGTCAAAGGTTGTATTGCGTTAGACAAATCTGCTGCAAAAGATATTTCTAAAGTGTTCAAAAGGAAAGGACAAAGGTGCACCTGACCCAAGCCATGCTATTTTCAATAACTTCATATGCATGTGGAAGTTGGACAGTGAGTAAAAAAGGATGTGGGAAGAGATGCATTTAAATTATGGTACTGGAGACTATTGAATGCACCGTGGAAAGCCAGAAGAACAAACAAGTCTATCTTGGATAAAGTACAGCCAGAATACCCCTTAAAAGTGAAGACAGAGAGACTTGGTCTCATAATTTGGATGTATTATCAGGAGGTACCTGTCCCTGGGAAAGGAAATCATGCTTGGAAAAGTGGAGGTTCAGCGAAAAAGCGAAAGATCCCCAACAAGATGGACTGACAGAGCGGCTGCAACAATGGGCACAAACATAAAAACAATTGTGAGGATGGCACAGGATCAGGCAGTGTTTAGTTGTGTTGTGCATAGGATTGCTATGAGTTGAAACCGATTCATGGACACTTTACCATAGCAACAGTTGATAACCACTGTAAGGGTTCCAGAAAGTTTCCATAAGAAATTTCATCTTTGGTTTTCAGTTACAATAAAGAAACCAAATGCAAGCATTCATAATATGCACACATTTTTATATATGTTACTCCTAATATTCTTTAATTTTGCACATATGAACAGAGACATGATGTTAATATGCAATTTAATGTTCTTTTTTATACTCATTTTTGTCATGTGTTTGCCATCATATTATTAATTTCCCATGAATTTCAATTAATATTTTGTTTGTAAAAAAGTATAGAAACACGAACATCTACTACACTATTTAATCTAGAAAAATTATGAATTTTGTTTCTATTAATAAAATCATAGGAGACTCTTAATTTCAGTTTCTTCATTTATAAGATAGGCATATTGTTAGGAACTAACCTCCCTGGGTTGTTATGAATGTGAAATGTGTATCATTATTGTAATTTAAAAAATTATGCATGTCTGTTGTTTAAATATTATATAATGAGCATCCATTGCTTTGGTAATCAGAACTAAAATGTAATTTTGAAATGTTATGATAGTGCTTTTAAATATTTAGTTTATTAAAATTGATTGGAATGCTATTTACATATTCCTGTAGGATGCTAGTGAACAAAAAACCGAACTGGAAAGATTAAAGCACAGAATAGCAGAAGAAGTTGTTAAAATTGAAGAAAGAAAAAATAAAATTGATGATGAATTAAGAGAAGTACAAGTAAGTTGACAAAGTAAATGTAAGAGTTATTTTTGGTTTTTTTGACTACCAGTTGTATATAGGAGTTTAAACATTTGTAGCTCAAGGTATTTATTATTGCCATTATCAAAAACTGGCATTCAGCCTTAATATTAAATATGAAAGAGAAGCTAGAAGGAAAGTTTGACAGGAACAGTAAGTGAGTTTATTGATGGCTGTTAAAAATAATCTTCATTGTTCTTGAGTCAGGTGGTTTTTGATTGTAGAGGGAAAAAATGTGTTAGCTTAAAATAAACTTTGAAGTGCTTTTCTCCAGACTTGAGTAAACTAGTAGTAGAATATAATTTTTAGTATTCAGTAAAGAGCTTTATGAAAATGCCAAATTGTGTAAAACAAATCTACTTTTTCTGATTGCTCCAGTTAGGGTGGCAGGAACTCTTTCAGACGTTTTGATATTTGATGATTTATTTAGTAGCTGTAGTCAGTTTGAATGAAATGACAGATTAGATTTTTGTAAATGCTTTAAGGACTTTTCTTTATAATATGAAAGCAAAAATATCCCTTTCCTCTTCTAGCCCCTAGTTAATGAAGCTAAATTAGCAGTTGGAAACATTAAGCCAGAATCTCTTTCAGAAATTCGCTCACTACGCATGCCACCTGATGTCATTAGAGACATTCTTGAAGGAATCTTAAGGTTAATGGGTATCTTTGATACATCTTGGGTGAGCATGAAAAGGTATGTTTTTAAATTTTTGGAAAAAAAAATTATTTCATCACGGGAATATACATTGTTTCATGTTTTTTGTTATTTCTTTTACTCTTCTCAAACTGAACTTCCTCTAAGAGTCTGATTATGTATTTTGCCTTGAAATTTCAAAATGTTCATTGTCACCCAATGTTAAAATCTATATAGTCTATTCTTTTTTTTTTTTTTTTATAAATGTTTTATTGTGAATGATATGATAGTTTACATGGGGGAACTTTAGTTTTACATTCATTCCATCGTATATCATCTCATTGCCATGGTTCCAATCCCCTCCATGCATCATCAACCACCCAAAGGGTGTATCCCAGAAACCTGCCCCTTACATTTCCCCCTCCTCCCCCCAGTTTTCAGCCCACAGTCCCTTTCCCTCTCTGGGTCCAAAGTCCCCAGTCGCTTCATCACTCTGCCTTCATCTCAGGCATCTCTGTTTCTCTGGGTAGGTTCCCGCTCTCGGCTCCTCTCCGTTGATGGTCCCAGAGGTCTCCGCTCCTATCCTGGAGAATTAATCACTCCCTTCCTTGTTACAAAACTTCTACCTTTGCATTTCCAACCCTCATAATCTATCCTGATAAGCATTATTCACTACAGTATCACAAGTTAACCATCTGTATCTCCTTTCATCAGCTCCGCCCAGACAGATTGAGTAGTGCCTACTGGAGATTCTGCCTTCCGCTATGCCCACTAGTGCTAGGTTCCCTCTTGAAAGCTTGTAAGCCAGTCACTTCTTGCCTTTGTAGTTCCCCCCTCCCCATTTGAGTATCTAATGTCCAAGCTGCCCTTCTGCGTCCACTCTGTGTGTGTGGGGGCGTGTGAATGTTTGTTGCTGTAAGGATTTGTTCTCTCTTTTGAGTTGCTACTCCATAGGTATAGGTCAAGTTCATCAGACTGTATCAGCTCATCCTTTTTTTTTTTCCCCTCTTATTTCTTCTCCTGGTTGAGCTCCGATCATCCAGTCATCCGGTCCAGGTCACGTGGGTATCATTTGCAAGTGTGGGTGCACTTGTGGCTATGTCCTCTCTTCCCGCAAGCCGGTAGCTCTACTCTACTCTCCTCTTGAGTCCTCCGTGGCCACGACACTATATATAGTCTATTCTTGATAAGTGATTGTTAAAAGCATCATAAAGGAGAAGAGGAATGTCTTAGAATCTTTAAGAATGCTTCAGTAAATGTAATCATTTATCCAGTTCTTTCACAGTACAAAACACTGTGAATTTCCTGTGACTTATTGAAGATGAAAATTCAGTCACTATTTTCAAAGATTCTGGCACTCCTGACAGAGTGAGAGAGAGAAGTACATCAATAATGCAAGTTGTAAAGTGGAAGTGATAAGGCTGAGTATTAACTATATATGGAGCCATGCAGTTTTAGGGTCCATGTTATAATAGTAGTGCTACAGTTTATGCTGATAACTAAATTCCATTTTCGGACCTAGGTTGATAGTAACAGGTTCTTTCCACATGTTTAGGTAGGGGAGGTTTAAATTAAGGGAGTACTTTTCCTTCTTCAAACTTAAGTTATGAAAATATGATAAATATGTACATATTCTAGTGCGTATGTTGTTGTTGTTGTTAAGTGCCATCGAGCCAGTACTGACCCATAGCGACCTTATGCATAGCAGAATGAAACACTGCCCGATACTGGGCCAACCTCACTACTGTTGCCACACTTCAGTCCATCGACGCTGCCACTTGGCCAATCCATCTCACTGAATTCTTCCTCGTTTTCTCTGACCCTCCACCTTACCAAACATGATATCCTTCAGTGACTGGTACCTCCTGACAATAAGTCCGAAGTATGACAGATGAAGTTTGGCCATCTTGGTCTCCAAGGAGGACTCTGGCTGCACTTCTTCTAAAATGGATCTATTGGTTCTTTTGACAGACCATGGCATTTCAGTATTCTCCTCAAACACCATAACTCAAAAACATCAACTCTTCTACTATCTTCCTAATTCACTGTCCAGCTTTCACATGCATATGAGGTTATTGAAAATACCATGGTTTGGGTCAGGCGCACCTTAGTCCTCAAGCTGACATCTTTGCTCTTCACCACTTTTAAAAGGTCTTGTGCAGCAGATTTGCCTAATGCAATACGTTGTTTGATTTCTTGACTGCTGCTTCCATGAGTGTTGACAGTTGATTCAAGAAGAATGAAGTCCTTGACAACTTCAGTGTTTTCTCCATTGATAAGAATGTTGTTCATTGGTCCAGTGGTGAGGATTTTTGTTTTCTTTACATTGAGATGTAATCCATATCAAAGGCTGTGCTCTTTGATCTTCATGAGTAAATGTTTTAAGTCCTCTTCACTTTCAGCAAGCAAGATTGTATCATCTGCATATTGCAGGTTGTTAATGAGTCTTCCTCCAATCCTGATGCCACGTTTTTCTTCATATAACCCAGCTTCTCGGATTATTTGCTCAGAATACAGATTGAATAAGTATGGTGAAAGAATACAACCTTGTCGCACACCTTTCTAAATTTGAAACCATTTAGTGTTCTCATGTCCTGTTCAAACAACTGCTTCTTGGTCCAGGTACAGATTCCTCATGAGCACAATTAAGTGTTCCGGAATACTCATACTTCGCAGTGTTGTTCATAGCTTGTCATGGTACACACAATCGAAAGCCTTCGCGTAGTCAGTAAAGCACAGGTAAACATCTTTCTGCTATTCTCTGCTTTCAGCCAAGATCCACTGGACATCAGCAATGATATTCCTCGTTCCACGGTCTCTTCTGATTCCGACTTGATCAGTAGTTGGAAAATACGGCCTTTTGTGATAGAAATGATGCTGGAGAACGCACGATAGAATTCTGCAAAACCAATGATTTGTTCTTCTCAAATACCTTCTTTAGACAGCATAAGAGATGACTATACACATGGACCTCACCACATTGAATACATAGAAATCAAATTAACTACATCTGCGGAAAGAGAAGATGGAAAAAGCCTCATATCATCAGTGAAAACAAGGCCAGGGGCAGACTGTAGAACAGACCACAATTACTCATGCAAATTCAAACTGAAACTGAAGAAAATGAAAACAAGTCCACAAGAGCTAAAATATGACCTTGAATATCCCACCTGAATTTAGAGATCATTTGAAGAACAGATTTGATATATTAAACATTAAAGACAGAAGACCAGAAAAGTTGTGGCATGACATCAAGAACATCCTACAGGAAGAAAGCAAGAAGTCATTAAGAAGACAAGAAAGAAGGAAAAGGTCAAAATGGATGTCAGAAGAGACACTGAAACTTGCTCTCCAGTGTAGAGAGGCTAAAGCAAATGGAAGAAATGAGGAGGTACAAGACCAGAACATAAAATTTCAAAGATTAACTCGAGAATATAAAGCCAAATATTACAACAAAATGTGCAAAGATCTGGAGTCAGAAAACCAAAAAAGAAGAATACACTCAGCATTTTTCAAGCTGGGGGAAATGAAGAAAAAATTCAAGCCTCAAGTTTCGTTATTGAAAGATTCTCTGGGAAAATTACTGAATGATGCAGGGAGCATCAAAAGAAGATGGAAGGAATACACAGAGTCACTGTACCAAAAGGAAATGGTTAATGTTCAGCCCTTTGAAGAGGTAACATATGATCAAGAGCCAATGATACTGAAGGAGGAAGTCCAAGTTTCATTTAAGGAACTGGCAAAGAGCAAGGCACCAGAAATTGATGGAATAAAAATTGAAAGCTCTCAAGAAAGTGAGGCGGCACAGGAGGCACTCACTCATCTCTGCCAAGAAATTTGGAAGACAACTGTCTGGCTGACTGATTGGAAAAGATCCATATTTGTGCCTATTCCAAAGAGGGGTGACCCAACAGAATGCAGAAACGTCGGACAGTCTCTTTGATATCCCATGCAAGTAAAGTTTTGCTAAAGGTAATACAGAAACACCTAAAAGCATACATTGACAGAGAACTTCCAGAGGTTCTAGCTGGATTCAGAAGAGTGCTTACGAGTACCCAGTAATTCACAAAAAGTGATGTGAGTAGGACAACGGATTTTAATTCTTTCATTTCCCTTCTTGCTCCAGAGTTTTTTGCAGAAAATTAGACTGCTGTACATCTTTCGAGAGTTTCTATGTTGGCAAAAAAAAAAAAAAAAAAAAAAAAAAAAGTGGTGAATAGAATAATAGATAGATGCTTAAAATTTTTAGTACCCTATTTTTTTTATAACAACTAGAAAGAACTTCATGCATACATCATTGTGTCAAATTTGTTAAATTGATATTTTTGTCTCTCTGTAACCTCATTTGAAGTAATATATTTTAATTTTAGTTTCCTTGCAAAAAGAGGTGTAAGAGAAGACATCGCAACTTTTGATGCACGAAATATTCCAAAGGAAATAAGAGATAGTGTTGAAGAACTTCTTTATAAAAACAAGGGATCTTTTGATCCAAAGGTAATTTTTAACAGTAACCCAAGAGTATTCTTTTTCATAATATATCTTAGTATTCTTGTTAAAACCTGATGGTCATTACCTAAAATACTTAAAAATATAAATGAAATAAGCTATAGTTATTATATTATAGCTGTGAGCATTCACCTACCTAATAAGGTAAATGAGAACCCAGGTAACATGGAGGGAAACTTATTTGAAGTGATATTGACTGTTATTTTCTGTCATTAATAATAGTGTGTTTCCAGCCTTTCATTTCATTACTTCCGATGTGCCTAGTACTCATCAACTTCTTCCTGTGTATTTTTCATATAACAACAGATATGCATGCTAATTTAAGGAGCTCTGGTAGCATAGTGGTTATGAGTCAGGCCGCCAACCCGAAGGTCAGTGGTTTGAAACCACAGCCATTCAGGGTGAGAAAGACGAGGCTTTCTGCTCCCGTAAACAATTACAGCCTCAGAAACCCTGTACAGGGTCGCTGTGAGTCAGAACCAACTCCGCGGCACTCAACCACCACCAACGATATCCATGTTAAGTTAATTGTATCTGTAATTTTAACAGACATTTTAAGTCCTGTCCATATGGTATTTTTTAGATTTTTCAGTTAAAATGTATGTGCACCATCTTGAACACTAATAGCAATGGTTTCAAAATTGCTTAAATCTGTTAAGCTTGCTTTCATATATATGGAACAGAAATAATTGATGTTTGAACATTATTGTTGATGACATAGCTCTTTATCATAAACATGACTAATAGAGTAATTACTTAGGTTGATAAAATATCATTATACTAATGGTTGTATGTGGTTCAAAAAGATTAATTTTAAAATAAAAAGTAGAGTTCATGTACATTTCTCTTAATGAAAATAGCAGTTGACTTTATTTTTTATTTTAGCTGTTAACCCCAAGATTTATTATTTAGAATGCGATATTAAATAAGTACTTAATGAAAACGTGTTAGGATTTATTTTGGTTTTATTTTAAATTTAGAATATTGAATAACGTCTAATGGATTTTTCAGAATGCTAAGCGTGCCAGTACTGCAGCTGCTCCGTTGGCTGCCTGGGTTAAAGCCAATGTCCAGTATTCTCATGTTTTGGAACGAATTCAGCCTTTGGAAACTGAGCAGGCAGGATTAGAATTGTAAGTGAAAGACACACAGTTCTGTACTGGAAATCTGACTGCAAGCTCTAAGTTTATGGCCTGGGCTTCTTGGCTACTGCGTTTCACTGTAGGTGATCAAGTGTAAAATGACCATTTCATGGAAACACCTCAATACGAGGATTTGTGGTGTTTTGTGTGTTTTTTTTTCAAATTCCTTGGGAATTTGAGAATGAATAATTTTCACTGAAAGAATTCTTATATCTTCTATTTTGGGTGTGGGTAGAAGTAATTGCAGATACGTGTGGCATAAACTCAACTTTCAATGTTTAGGATTGTGATAAGAGGTTGGCCACTCACTATTTAGAATGAATTCTGAGTTTGTATTTTTACTATTAAGTAATCCTTGGTATTAGGGCTTCTAGAGATATGTGGTGTCCACATTTTCATAACATTATAGGGGTCTGCTACTTTGGGGCTTTTCTCCGTATAGCTTTTGGCTTTTGCACTTGCAGCAGAACGATGTGGCCATCTGTTTCCATAAAGATTTATAGCCATGGAAACCCTAGGGGCAGTTCTGCTCTGTCCATCTAGGATAACTGAGTTGGCAATGGTAGTGGGTTTGGTTTTTAGTTTTTATGCTTATTATCACCTTTCAAAATTATATTGAGATTTATTTTTGCTTTCATTTTCTCTTCCATTCTCTTTATTCTTGTGTACATATACTTATTTTATTCCCTAGCTTAGATTTTAGTGGAGTTTTAGAAGGGCTAAAAAATAAATGAATATGGTTTACTTTAGTATTCTTATTTACTAGTTTACTGGAGTGCAAACCACAAGGTCAGCAGTTCAAACCTACCAGCTGCTCCTTGGAAACCCTATACAGGGTTGCTATGAGTTGGAAGCAGCTCAGCAGCATTGAAAAGCAATAACATGTTCACAAGTGTTTGTTTTCTTTTTCTTTTTTTAAAAATATAGACTACTAGACATGGTATAATTGAATCAAATTCTGAGCAAGATATTATAAGTAGTGAACTACCAACAGCTTTCCTTGTGATTTGTTTCCTTCAATTTTATACTTGAAGGCTTTGCTGCTGCCACTTAAAAGGTTGGTATCTAAAAGAGAATGATTTTTATAACATATATTTGTATTTTAGGAATTTGAAGAAAACTGAAGACAGAAAAAGGAAACTAGAGGAACTTCTTAATTCTGTTGGTCAAAAAGTATCAGAACTCAAAGAAAAGTAAGTTAGATTGTGCAATATATTTTGAATATTTGAAGACATATATGACAACTGACTTCCAATTTTGAAAAATGTAGTTGTAATCACTAGTTGTGTTCCTTTTAATGATCCATTACTCTAAAATGGGGGAATTATAAAATGATAAAGAAAGGGGGAATTATAAAATGATAAAGAAAGCACTCCTTTTTGAAAATAAAATTAAAAGAACAAAAAACTTGAAGTCTCTCTTTATGCGTCTATTGTTGTTGTTAAGTGCCATCAAGTTGGTTCCAACCCATAGTGACCCTGTATAGGCTTTCTGAGGAGCAGTGGTGAGCTTGAACCGCCGACCTTGCAGTTCAAACTGACTTTGCAATCCAGTGCGCTAACCTACAGTGCCACAGTACTCGTATTATATCTATTATGTACTCATATATGTGGGTATATGTGTGTATGAATATGTATAAATATCCAGTTGACCCTTGAACAACACAGGTTCTTCACAGAATTTTTTTTTTTTTTTTAAATTCTGCTAGATTCTAATCATCTTCTTGTGAGAACTTTGTGTCTACATTAAACTATGTATCAGAGAAAAAATTGATCTTTCGTGGTGCCCGTGTGTTTTTCATCATGCTTTTTGTAATACTTTAAACCTTGAATAACAACAATGGACCCTTATGAAGTGCCCCTTGTGATGCTGAAAGTGCTTCCAAGAAGCAGAGAAGTCATAATATTATATAAGAAAAAGTTCTTGTTGCTATTAGGTACCGCCAAGTCGGTACTGACTCATAGCAACAACAGAACAAAACACTGCCCAGTCCTGGGCCAGCTTCACAATTGTTGCCACTCTTGAGCCCATTGATGTTGCCACTTTGCCAATCCATCTCACTGGGAGTCTTCCTCTTTTTCTCTGACCCTCCACCTTACCAAACATGATATTCTTCTCCAGTGACTGGTCCCTCCTGACAATATGTCCAGAGAGGTGACGTTTGGTCATCTTGGCCTCCAAGGAGCACTCTGGCTGCACTTCTTCCAAAATGGATCTGCTGGTTCTTTTGGCAGCCCATGGCACTTTCAATATTCTCCTCCAACACCATAACTCAAAAGCATCAATTCTTCTACAGTCTTCCTTATTCACTGTCCAGCTTTCACATGCATATGAGGTAATTGAAAATATCAGGGCTTGGGTCAGGTGCACGTTAGTCCTCAAACTGACATCTTTGCTCTTCAACACTTTAAAAAGGTATTTTGCAGCACATTTGCCCAATGCAATACATGGTTTGATATCTTGACTGCTTCTTCCATGAATGTTGATAGTTGATCTAAGAAGAATGAAGTCCTTGCAACTTCAATCTTTTCTCCATTGATAAGAATGTTGTATAATTATTGGTCCAGTGGTGAGGATTTTTTTTTTTTTATATATGGAGATACAATCCACACCAAAGGATGTGGTCTTTGATCTTCATCAGTAAATATTTTAAGTCCTCTTCACTTTCAGCAAGCAAGGTTGCATCATCTGCATATCATAGGTTTTTAATGAGACTTCCTCCAATCCTGACGCCATGTTTTTCTTCATAGAACCCAACTTCTCAGATTATTTGCTCAGCATACAGGTTGAATAAGTATGGCGAAAGAATACAACCCTGTTGCACACCTTTATTAATTTGAAACCATTCAGTGTTCTCATGTTCTGTTCAAACAACTGCCTCTTGGTCCATGTACAGATTCCTCATGAGCACAATAAAGTGTTCTGGAATACTCATACTTCACAATGTTGTGCATAGCTTGTCATGATCCACACAATCAAAAGCCTTTGCGTAGTCAATAAAGCACAGGTAAACATCTTTATGATATTCTCTGCTTTAAGCTAAGATGCATTGGACATCAGCAAAGATATTCCTTGTTCCACAGCCTCTTCAGAATCCGGCTTGAACCTCTGGAAGTTCTCTGTCATTGTATGCTTTCTGCCATTTCTGTATTACTTTTAGTAAATCTTTACTCGCATGGGATATTAAAGAGATTGTCCGATGATTTCCGCATTTTGTTGGGTTACCGCTCTTCGGGATGGGCACAAATATGGATCTCTTCCAGTCTGTTGCCCAGATAGTTGTCTTCCAAGTTTCTTGGCAGACATGAGTGAATGCCTCCTGTTCCGTCTCACTTTCTTGTAAGATTTCAATTTTTATTCTTTCAATTCCTGGTGCCTTGTTCTTTGCCAATTCCTTCAATGCACCTTGGACTTCCTCCTTCAGTATCATTGGCTCTTTATCATATGCTACCTATCACCATTTCCTTTTGGTACAGTGACTCTATGTATTCTTTCCATCTTCTTTTGATGCTTTCTGCATCATTCAATAATTTTCCCAAAGAATCCTTCAATAATGAAAGTTAAGGCTAGAATTTTTTTCTTTAGTTCCCCCAGCTTGAGAAATGCTGAGTGTGTTCTTCCTTTTTGGTTTTCTGACTCCAGATCGTTGCACATTTTGCTGTAATTTTTGACTTTACCTTCTTGAGCTGACCTTTGAAATTTTCTGTTCAGGTCTTGGACCTCCTCATTTCTTCCATTTGCTTTAGCATCTCTAAATGCTGGAGAGCAAGTTTCAGTGTCTCTTCTGAGATCCATTTTGACCTTTTCCTTCTTTCTTGTCTTCTTAATGAATTCTTGCTTTCTTCCTGTATGATGTTCTTGATATCATCCGACAACTCTTCTGGTCTTTGGTCTTTAATGTTTAATGTATCAAATCTGTGCTTCTGAAGATCTCTAATTTCAGGTGGGATATATTCAAGATCATATTTTGGCTCTCGTGGACTTGTTTTTATTTTCTTCAGCTTCAGTTTGAATATGCATATAAGCAATTGATGCTCTGTTTTACAATCTGCCCTTGACCTTGTTTTGACTGATGATATGGAGCTTTTGTGTTGGGTCTTTCTGCAGATGTAGTCAATCTGATTTCTGTGTATTCCATCTGGCAAGGTCCATGTGTATAGTCATCTCTTATGCTGTGTAAAGAAGGTATTAAAGAAGGTATTTGAAATGAACAAATCATTGATTTTTCAGAATTTTATCCAGTTTCATTTCTATCACCAAGGCCATAGTTTCCAACCACTGATCCTAAGAAAAAGTAGACCTTAAATAATATGTACTGTCTATAGCTGTAGTTTCAAGATAAATGAATCCAGAGTAAGAACATTGTAAAAAAAAAAAAAAAAAAAAGAATTCTGTGTAGCCTTTCCTGAAGCTGTGCCAGCAAGCACAAAACATTACATATGGGCACAGTATATAGTATTTACAGCTTACAAAATAGGTGTTAATCAACTCTTGTTTATTGTTAAGACTGCCAGCCAGTAGTAGTTAACTTTTTTTTTTTTTTGAGTTTCTTGATTTATTTAAATGTTTTATTGTTTATTGTGTCTTCATGGGGGAACATTAGTTTTACATTCATTCCATCATACATCATCTCATTGCCATAGTTACAATCCCATCCATGCATCATCACCCAACCGAAGGGTATACCCTGACATTCCGCCCGCCCTCCCCTCACGGTCCTCAGCACACAGCCCCTCTCCTTCTGGATCCCAAGTCCCCAGCCACTCCATCTCTTCACGTCATCCTTTCTCTTCATGTCATCCTCTCTGTCTCAATCTCAGGCCTCACTGCTCCTCTGGGTGGGGTCCCGCTCTCCGCTCTTTTCCATTGATGGTCCCAGGGCCCTCCGCTCCTAGACTGAAAGGTTAATCACTCCCCTCCTTGCTATAAAATGTCCACCTTTACATTTCCAGCCCTCACAATCAGTCCTGGTAACAATTATTCACCCTTGCATCCCAAGGGATCCATCTGCATTTCTTTTCATCTGCCCTTCCTGGACAGGTCGGATACTACTTTCAGGACACTCTACCATCTTTCCTACCCTGTGGATCTAGGTTCCCTCTTGAAAGCTTGTAAGCCAGTCACTTCTTACCTTTGTATCCCTTCCCCCATTTTTGGGTAGCCAATGTTCAAGTTGTCCATCTCTATCTACTCTTTGTGTGGCTTACAAGTACTTTTTACAGAAAAATAATGAAAATAATTATAAACAAATTTGGCAACTGTGCAAAGGGAGCAATTATATATTTGAGGCAAGGTTTGAAATGTCATTTATATTTTTGGTAGATAGGTATTTGAGTAGGCTAGAGTGAGGACTGAGGTACGGGTGAGGTGGAGCTTCAGAGATATTCAATGAAAATGGGATAACTTGAAGATGGGCATTATATATGAGGGTTAGGGCATTTTCTGGAAATAAAAAGTTCTTTGGATGTTGACATATAGTTGTACTGGACTATATACCGTAATAGGATGGAAAAAAAAAAACACCTAAATAGATTCAGTCATTATTATGAGAGGATCTTGAATGTCAGACTGCAGAGGTGTTACATAATGCATTAGAGTGTGGAGGTCCAGCCTGCTAAGTTTATTGAAGTAGTGAATACTGGATTTTAAATGCATGCAATTGGTATATGTCTGCTCCACTAAATTTGTATACAACTATGGTAATATCACTAATTAAATTCTCACATAAAAGTGGTTTCCTTCGTAAGCATAATTGCATTAAATGTTTCCTACGTCCTTTCTGCTTTGAATTAAATTTTTATATTTTTTTAGATTTCAGAGCAGGACTTCAGAAGCTGCCAAGCTTGAAGCTGAAGTAAGCAAAGCACAAGAAACAATTAAAGCTGCAGATGTCTTAATTAATCAACTTGATAGAGAACACAAGAGATGGAATGCTCAGGTTTGTTTGAGAAGACATGAGTTTTCCCTTAAAATACAGAAAATCTATAATGTGATCTATTGTGTAAAAACAAAGTTGAGAAAATATCCTTCAAGTTTCGACTGATTCAGGATAAAAATCTAGATATAAATGGCCAGTATGTGAATTAATCTTTTCCCATTAACAAAATGGTATTCTCAATATTTACGTTATTTTAATGCACTCTGTTTTTTACATGGCTGGGCAAGTTTCTGTTACTTGTGTGAATGAAAAAAAATATATAAAATTTCACCCATTTATGAGTAGGAAGTATAAAAACGTTTTTTTTTTTTTTTTATATTTCTAATGATAGAAACGTTCCCAAAGGATTCTGTAAATGAGAAAATAAATATACATTGCTTCCCTTCAAATACATGGAAATAACAAAAACAAAAAGAAATTTCATGTGATTGTAAAGTATGATTTGCGTCACAAGGTTGGAGAAGTTTCAAATTCAGTGCGCGAATAAACAAAATATATACAATTTCTGTATTCATAAAGAAAAATTCTAAAAATTTATATATATATATAAATTATATAGTTGACCAAATATATAGTTTACCTTTTCCTATTCATTTACTATTTTTCTAAGGACTCTTACATGCTTTCATTGTTCTCTATTTTATATACTCATTTCGAAACTTTTTATTGTGAATCGAGTGAAGGTTAATCATCCGTTTTACATCCAACCAGTTATACGCTTTGCTTCATCCTAATGATAGCAATCCCCTCCATTCAACAACAGTTATCTCACTTCCTCCCTGTGTTTTCCATTTCCATTCTCCTTCCCAACCCCTCAAACTTTGTCCCAGGTAACTGTTGCCCTTTTGATCATGAATGATTGGTTAGTCCATCGTGAGTGTACCTCACTAATGTTGTTGTCCCCACTATATACCTATCCACTGCTTGGTTGAAAATTGGGCTACGATGGTGAATTCCATTCCAGACCTGAGGGTGGCTGAGGGTTATAGTCTCGGGGTCCTCCAGTCTCTTTTTGACCAGTAAGTCTTCTTTTATCATTTTGAGTTTTGTTCCACATTTTCTCCCACTTTATCTGGGACCTTCTAATGTGATTCCTTTCAGAGCAGTTGGTAGTGATAACCAGGCACCATCTTGTTCTTCTGGTCTCAGAGTTATGGAGACTGATGTTATGTGTTCTATTGGACTAGCTGATTCCAAGCATCTTCAATTTTTATCACTCTTGTTTCTTCCACACATGGAGAGACCAATAGTAGCACCTTAGATGCCTACTCATGAGCTCATGAGTTTCTGCTGTTAATTGTTAGTTCTCTTCTATTAGGGCATGAACAAAAATAATTGTTTCCTCAAAAATTGAAGTGAATGGTTTGCCGCTCTGGGCTTCAACGTCAACGTCATCTTGTTCCATCTTAAAAAGAGTTATCCTTTTGTAACCTGCTGATTTCTTTGGGATATTGTCCCCATAAACTTTTTGTAATGCATCGTGATTTCAGCTAAGCTTCATCACAAATTTGATGTTTGTTCTTGTGCCAATTTTATAATTCATATTGCTCTCATGGAGCGTTTTTCAAACTGATGTATTCTGCTTCTTAGTACCTCAAACTAGAGCCTGTTCAGACATAGTATCACATGTTATTGTTTTTCAGTGCCATGGAGTCGGTTCATACTCATAGCGACCCTGCATAGGGTTTCCAAGAAGCAGCTGATGGGTTTGAACCACTGACCTGAATCCATGCACAGTTTATTCATAGTATGCATTTTCTGTGAATTTTTGAAAATGTAAAATCTTTCTCAGTCTGCTTCTAATCAATTTTACCTATCTCTTTTCATCCATTTTTATATCTCTGCTCACCAGCTGCTCCTCGGAAACCCTATACAGGGTTGCTATGTGTCAGAACCAACTTGATGGCACTTAACAACACAACCACAACAACTCATACTGCTCAGTGTTATTCATTGGCAATACTAAACGTTTCAGTAATGAGTACTAATGTGTTTTTCTGTGTTTTGTTCTTTTCTTATGCTTTCTGTACTACCTTAATCTTATTTTTAAAATGATGTTAGATATATCTGTAATCAGGAAGAGAGTTCTATTTTTATTATAGTCAATGGGAACTCTTAATGACTATTAGTGGATTTGTTTCCATCAACATATCAGATTTCCATCCATTTTCAATATTCAACAATGTCTGAGGTCTTATTGATATTTTTTTATTTTGACAACTATATTCAAGACAGGAGATAAACCAGCAAGTTATGTTGTGAAATCTAATTTATAGAGCTATTTCTTTCCTTACAGGTCAGCGCATACCTCCATGAACCTTTCTCTCTCTCTCTCTTTTTCAGGTTGCAGAGATAAGTGAAGAATTAGCTACACTTCCTAAAAGAGCTCAGCTAGCTGCAGCGTTTATTACATATCTTTCTGCTGCTCCTGAGGGTGTGAGACAAACGAGTTTAGAAGAATGGACCCAATCAGCTGGACTTGAAAGTTTGTACTTACTCATGAATTTGAAATTTCACTATATTCAAACTATACATTTTTCTTTGCTTTTTTTGATATAATGATTTATCTCTGAAAGAACTACTTGAAACTCAAACTAATGAACTATTTTTTATATTGTGTGAATCCAGTTATACTTTTGGATAGTTTAAGTTTTACATTAATTTCATATCATGTGATCAGATTTAGGAACTCCAAAACTCCTTAAGGACCTCTGGTAGTGTAGTGGTTATGAATTGGGCTGAGAACCTCGGAAGGTCGGCAGTTAGAAACTACCAGCTGTTCTGCGGGAGAAAGATGAGGCTTTCTGCTCCCATAAAGATTTACAGCCTCGGAAACCCTGTACAGGGTCGTTATGAGTCGGAACCAACTCCCTGGTATTTAACAGCAACAACAACAAAGCTCCTTAGGAAAGTATAGATGTTATATAAGAATATAATATTGTTCAGTGCTGTGCAGTTGGTTCTGACTCACAGCCACTATGTATTGGGTTTCTAGATCTGCTTTTTTAAAAAATCTGAAAATTTTCGCTTTGGTTTCTGGTGGTAAATCCAGGTGGTCAGAGGAATTTTGCTTCAGTACGTTTCAAGTAGTTTTGTACCTTTTGTTTTATAAAGTATAAGATTATTGTAATGAAATATTACTGATGTCTAACTTTTCAGAATTCGATCTGAGGAGATTTCTCTGCACTGAAAGTGAGCAGTTAATTTGGAAAAGTGAAGGCCTACCATCAGATGACCTTTCCATAGAAAATGCTCTTGTGATCTTACAGGTAATTAATATATATTAATTTTCTCATTAAAACGGTTTTATCTTGAAGCTTACTAAAGGAATTTAGCTTCTTTTCTGAATTCTTAAATTTTTGCAGGTTTTTTCCTCTCTTAGTTATATAAAAGAAAAAAACATTTTGCAAATGAAAACCCACTTATGATGTTCAGTTCCTTAATATAAAAATGTAAATTAGAATAACATTATTTTCATGGGAGCAGTATAATCTAACATTTTAGGGGTAAGAATTCAGGGAGGGTAAATAAGCCTTTGGGGGAAAAATTTATCAGAATAGTTTTTACTTTTTACCGATGATGTTAATTGAAAATATCTACTTTTTGTAATCTCACTTGTCTTTTCTGATGAATATGGAGAAATTATGTTTATAATTTACTTCAACAATAATCAGGATTATTTTGTTATTTTGCACTGATAAGTTCCATATAGACTCTTTTTTATGGCACGAAGGTCATTTTTTTAAAATTGAGTTAATTGAAATGAACTCTTCTTTTTGAGTGGAATTCTATTTCGATTATAAGGTAGATTAAATTTAGAATAATTGTATTTAAGGGTGTGTCTGGGTAACTCTGTGATTTATGTGAAATTCAATCTCTAAGTCTACTGTAGTTTGTCTGGCCTTCTGTGATGTCTTCCAGAGAAAAGATGGTCATGGTTAATACAATATATTTTGTATATATACATCTCATTATCTATACCTAGATTTTTTTTTTTTTGCAATCCTTACTCTCAATGGATGCTTTTTCAGATTCAAGGTCTGCAGCCATTAAGCAGTTTACTAGTATAAGAAGTCTTTTATATTAAAATTTGTTCCTTTGTTGGTTTTATAAAAAAATACTTGACATTTTCACATTAAGTTATTAAAATGCATATACAAGGTTTCCTAAAAGTTTGTGAAAGAATTTCATTATCTTCCCATTCTATTTTTCCATGTACTTTTTGAAGCCCCCTTGTGTTGTCTGGTCTTTCAACAAGAATTAATTTTATTATGTTAGCAGAAAGCTCATATGGCTTCTTTTCCTGGAAGACAGAAAAAAAAGTTGAACAGTGTTATCCTCTGCCAATTCATCACATTGGGGAGTTTCCTCTCTTTTTTTTCTGACCTACACTTACCAGGCATGAGATCCTTCTCCACAGATATGTCCTTCGAGATAACATGTCTGAAGTATCAGAGACCAAATCTAACCATCGTGGCTTCTAAAGAGTATTTTGACTGTACTTCTTCCTAGGCAGATTGATTTGTTCTTTTGGAAGTCCCTGGCACTTTTTTGTTTTGTTTTTATTGTGAATTATAGTTTACATGGGCAAACATTAGCTTTACATTCATCCTATTGTATTTCATTTCATTGCTATGATTACAATCCCCTCCATGCCTCATCAAACAACTGAAGGATACACCCCACAAGCCTGCCTCCTGGTTGTCAGCACACAGCCCCTCTCCCTCTCTGGGTCTTGAGTCCCCAGCCGCTCCATCTCTCCACATCATCGTCTCTGCCTCCATCTCTGGCATCACTGCTTCTCTGGGTAGGTTCCTGCACTACACTCTTCTCCCTAGATGGCCCCAGGGCCCTCCGCTCCTGGACTGCAAAGTCAACCACTCTCGTCCTTTTGCTACAAAACATCTACCTTTACATTTCTAACCTTCACAGTTAGTCCTGATAGCAATTAATCACTATTGTACCACAAGAGTCTTATCCCCATTTCCTTTCATCAGCCCTGTCCAGATAGATTGGAAACCACTCGGTGGAGATTGTATCTTCCTCTGTACCCTCTGGAAAGCTTGTAAGCCAGTCACTACTTGCCTTTGTGCTCCCCCATTTTGGGTAACCAGTGTCTAAGTTGCCCATTGCTATCTACCCTGTGTATAGAGGGGGTGGAAATGATCCTGACTATAAACATTTGTTCCCTCTTTTGAGCTACTGCATCCATAGGTATAGGTCAAGTTCATTAAATTGTATCAGATTACACTTTTTTTCTTCTTCTATTTGAGTTCTGATCATCTGGCCATTGAAGCCAGGTCAAGTGGGTACTATCTGCAAGTGTGGGTGTTCTTGAGCATCTCCCCTCACTTCTTATCAGCTGGATGCTTCACTCTCCACTCTAGTCCTCTGTGGACATTTCACTGTCTCTGGGCCCAGGAGTCCCCAGGTCTTGCCATACTGCTAGCCAACCAGGTCTCCACCCTGAGTTCACAGGAGTCTATTGAACATGGTATGATTTCGCTCACAACTTCATTGCTATTTTTCCCCGACTTCCCCTTATCTGTGACCAACATGGTCACCAGACCACATGTCTGCTCGTGTATTTCCCTTGAGTCTTAGTCTTGGCAGGGTGTTTGCCCTGGGAGTACCCGACCACTTGCCTTTATGGCTTCTGGGCAATCTGCTTGCTTGTTCTTGTAGTCGTCAGTCAGTCGGACTGCCGTTATTGTTTTTATTTTTCCTGCCCGTCCTTCTTTCAAGAAGTATCTTCTGTTCTTCTAGCTGCTCCAGGCTGGTCTGCTTATCCTTTTAGATGGATATTTCCCACCTCAGAAGATTCTGAATGGGGATCAGGATTCCACCTATGGTCTTATGCAATGCAAAGGCTCTTTAGGCAGCCTCCTTCAGTGGGCAAGTTGTAGCCCCATTTTAGGTATTCCAGTGAGTTATAGGCTGAAGACGGACTTACAAGCTTTCTATGGTGACATTGCTGGCTATTCCTTTTTCTTCCCCTCAAATGTCTATTTTACGTAGGCAAGGGAAATCAAGATTGAAAAAGCAGCCAAGCATCTTCACATTATTTCCCCTCTTTTACCCATTCAAACCCTGCTTCAATCCATGTATCATAGAGCCCTGTATTTCCGTGGTTGTGGATACATCATTATTTACCTCTATCCCACTTAGCCTATGTAAACCTGCCCAACTGTTCTCCAATCTGCCTTGGTCTTCCATTTCCCTCCCCCTTCTTGTGTATTGTCATCCCCCCACCCCCACCCCCAGCACCCAAGCAGTACTTTGCTTATCCTGGGCCTCTTTCCTTTCCATTTAAAGTTTATAATTGTTTTTTCCATCTCTTTGAAGATTGTCATTGGAATCTGGATTGGGATTGCATTATATATGTAAATTGCTTTGGGCAGTATTGACATTTTCACAATGATAAGTCTTCATATCCAGATACATGTCACTTTTAATGTTCTCCTCAGACATCGTAATGCAAATGCATCAATTCTTCTACAGTCTGCTTTATTCTTTGCTCAACTTTCACATGTGTTTGAGGCAACTGTAGTTCTTACTGGTGCAGAATAAGGTGATCTGTAATCCTATCATCGATACATTGAGTGGGGCATGGAGGGTTATATTATTATAATCACTGTAATAATCTCATCATTTCCTTTCATGCACCTTTATAACCCGCCTCTCTTTTACTCATATTTCCTACCACTAAAGATATCACAGTCTTGGCCAAGTAATGAAAGCTTCAAATCTACAAGTTATTCTCACGATGCCTCTTTACTTTTGATGCAATTAGTTGTTTATAAACTCCTTTCAAATTTATTTTCAAATTTCTCATGAATTTGTTGTGGTCTAACCATTATCACGGCAGTGGCTTCCTGTATGCCTTCATCATTTCATATCTCTGTGGAAACGGTATTCAACTGGATGGTCTGTGCCACCATACTGCTATTGGAGTGAGCTTTCTAAAATACTAATCTGATCATGATCTTAGATATTAATGTATTTCAGTTACTGCCCATAACTTACAGTATAAAAATTACATTATCTTTAAATGCAGCATAATAAAGTTCCTCATGATTAGATCCATTTGTTCCTACTATTATATATATATATAATCTTTGCTCACAGTTTTAATTTTAGTTATGCTAAACTGGTAATTTCCCAAATAAAACCCCAAGCTGTTTTATTCCCCTGTCCATCATGCTGTTGGCTCTGCTTGCAGTCGTTTTACATTTTTTTGGCCTGGTTAAGCCTAGTTCACTTTTCATGACTTAATTTGACTGGAATTACTTCTTCGTCACTTTCTTCAGCTCCACTTGTGATCCTCCTCTAGCAGCTTATGTAAGCCTTGATTATGGAATTATCATTGTTTTCTATATTAGACATAAATTCATTGAGGGCCAGGGAATGTGTTTTACTAATTTTGTATCTTTCATGTGGTTATCCAACATATGTTACATGAATTATTGACAACCGAACATTTTGAATCCTTAATAGTTAGTTAAATGTAAAATTTAACCTCATTTAATCAGGGAGCACAAAGATGACATGTACATAAGAGATCTTTACCATGTTTCTCTGAAAGTGAATAAATAAGACAATGACAAATGTGGGCATACCCTTTGAAAGTCTTAAGAGTACTTTCTGTGCTAAAAATGTGATATTTTGAAACATTACTTTCTTTTTCTTTTTTTTTTTAAACTGCATCAGATCATTGGTTTGAAATCATGGGTAAGAATATTTTTAACATTTAAAAAAGTTATTTTTGTGCTTAGACCAAGTCTAGCAGCTTTGTAAAATGATTGCTATTGAATGCTAGCATAAAATTGGATCTAAAACCTAATAGTACATGGTAATATGTAAGAGACTACTTACTAACCATGCCATTTTGTTTTAGTGGGAAGGAATAAGAATATTTATGTGGTGAAGCTGTAAGTGAAGCTTCCAGAGATAGAGTCTGGATGAAGATCATTCAGTGGTATAAGATGATGGGGAGAGGTGGTGAACCATTCCACCCTAAGTATGGCCATAATGGGCTGCACTGCTTGTAGAAACACTGAAAACTATTATAGAACAGATTTTAAACTAATACAGCTTTTTGTTATCTCCATGTGGTGACAATTCTAAACAGTTGTCCAAATGGTCCCTGCTGTCCCCTCCCCTTTGGTATCCCACTGAGATAATACTTCTTCATTTTAGATATACTCCAATTTTATGTTTTCATTCTGCTCTAATTTCGTATCTGTCACCTTATCCCTATAACGCACAATTGCAATTATATTCTTCAAATAATGGTAAAAATTTAAGAAAAGTTAATTTAGTTACTGTTGTTGTTGTTATGTGCCGTGGAGTCGGAACCGACTCATAGCGACCCTGTACAGGGTTTCCGAGGGTGTAAATCCTTACGGGAGTAGAAAGCCTCATCTTTCTCCCGCGGAGCAGCTGGTAGTTTCGAACTGCTGACCTTGCGGTTCACAGCCCGAGTCGTAACCACTACGCTACCAGAGCTCCTAGTGTTGTTTAAATCTGATTTACCAGGAGACGTGGTGTGGTGCTGTAGCATAAGCACTCTACTGCTACTCAAAAGGTTGGTGGTTCAAACCTACCAGCTCTTCCTTCAAAACCCTATACTAGGTTGCTATGAGTTGTCACTGACTTAACAACAACACTAATTATTCCATAACTTTTAAAGGCATTTTATGTGTGCACATACACAGAATCAGCTTTCTTGGATCTACTTATTGGCATTTTAGGACATTCTTATTGATTTCCACTTTCTATTTGCTTTAGAGGAGTCCTAGTGTGGTACTACAGGATAATGCACTGGACTGCAAGGTCGGTTTGAACCACAAAGTCAGTGGTTCAAATTCACCAGTCGCTCCTTGGAAACCTTATACAGGGTCGTTGTAAGTTGGAACTGACTCAATGGCCCTTACTCACAACAACAAAAAAATCTGCTTTAGAGTTTAATTAGTGCAGGAAATTTGGTAATTAATGAATTTAATTCTAGCTCATTAGATCTTAACACAAAACCTGTATGATTTTCTCTTCTAGGCTTATCCTTTTATGACATAGGACACATATTTCTTTAGAAGAATTTATCCTAAAATATAAATCATTATATTGATGATTATTTCTGCAATCTTTTTGTGATTAACTCATATTTCTTTTATAAAGAATTTATGCTTAATTTAACCAAAAAACATAAAAATTTAGGGAATTATTTGGCTATGTATTTTCAAAGCCATAAAAACAGGTGCAAATAATCACCAGCATGAGACTTAGAGTTTTCACATTCAGTATATTTCTTTCATATACATTTCCTGTGTCATTTTACTCTGGTTGAATTTAGTTACCTAATTTCTGGTCATTGTAGAATGTGGCTTCTGGTGCTTGTATTCTCTAAAACCTGAGAGAAAAACTTTTTCAGAAATTGATGAATAATTTCTTGGAAATTATTTCCAGTATAATGAATGTAATATTTTAAAACATTAATTTTCTTTTCTTTTTTAATTTAGAGTCGCGTATGCCCATTTCTTATAGACCCTTCTTCCCAAGCTACAGAATGGCTAAAGTCGCATTTAAAAGATTCACGTTTAGAAGTTATTAATCAGCAGGTATGTATTACTTATAATTTAGAAATTAAATGCATGCAACATCTTAGAGTGAAGAAAACTCAATGTCTACAATCAGAAAACATACTTTCAAGACTTTGCTGTATATCTTATCTGGCATGGAACCTGAAGAAAATGTAACTCTATTAGTTTCATTTAGTTTTCTAATTTGTAAAAAAAAGGATAAAATTTATTTGGTTCCTTCTGTTGTGCTAGGTGTTGGTCCAAGCTTTTGCTATTTAATAATGAACGAAGTAGTCATTATTAAATAGCAAAAGCTTGGACCAACACCTAGCACATTGAAGGAACATTCTTGTCCTAATTGATATGAAAGTCTACTAGATTGGATAACAACTGAATATACTTTTACATTAAATTAGGATTAATGGCCCAAATAAGGGATGCAAGAGAAAACTAAGTAAGTAAAAGGCACTAAATAAGTAAAGGTTAATGATTTCACTCGAAGGGCCAGGAAAACCTTCTGGGCTTTTAGCATACTTAACTAATCGATTGTTTAAGTGCCTCTTCTAATTTCCTATTCCTCTAACTCACCCACAAGCATCTTTGATGTGTCTTTAAGAATTGACATGTCAGTCAGTAAAATATAATCATATTGGTTGTGACTTCTCGCTGTCATATTTAATTTGGTGAGGAAATTATTTTTGGTCAAAATCCTGTTAGATGGAGGCCTAGTGTCTGATCAGTTTTCATAGATATCCTTCAGGTGCTTTAAATTAAATACTGCCTCTTAAATTTATCTTCACTTGTAAAGTAAGTGTTATTATTTACTTAGTTTGTCTGTGGTATGGATAAATTACAAGTTAGAAAAAAATATAAAATAATTTAGTAGTATATATCACTTTAGGAACTCATGTGTAGCACTATCGATAAGCACTGGACTGCTGATCACAAGGTTGGTGGTTCAAACCCATCAGTTCAGCTGCTCCTTGGAAACCCTGTGCAAGGACACTATGAGTTGGAACTGAATTGAAGGCTCTTAGCAACAACAATTATTATTATTGAAAAAAGCATTAACTTTTATTGGATGCCTATAATGGTATTTAAAACTACTTTTCCCCATGTAGTCAGTCTCAAAATTCCTGAATGACTGCACATCTACAAGTTCTTTTAGCGGTTATTGAATCTATCACACCAAGAAAATTTGCTAGAACTCATCTTGCCTTTTATCTCTTCATCCAGTGTTTGATCTTGATTATAGCATAATTGCTCCCAATAAAATGTGACTCTGTAATTTGTTGCATCTAGAAGTTGAAATTTTATTTCTATATTAATTTGAAATTGCAGTAGAAAATTTGAAAAAAAGTCATGTTTATTGTTAATGTAAATGTCAGCATACAAAATTTACTTGATAACTTATTCAACAAAAATGATTCCTTCCAAAGTACATATAACTACAAAAGCAATAGCAAATTATGTAAATTATTAGCATTCATATTAAAATGTTTAAATATGCATAGTGTTGTTGTTGTTAGGTGCCGTTGAGTCAGGTTGAACTCATAGCAACCTTGTATAGCATTTTCCAAGGAGTAGCTGGTGTGTTTGATATGTTGTTGTTAGGTGCCATTGAGTTGGTACCAACTCATAGTGACCCTACTATGCACAACAGAATGAAACACTGCCCAGTCCTGCTCCAGCCTCAGAGTTGTTGCTATCTTTGAGCTTATTGCTGCTGCAACTGTACCAGTCCATCTCATTGGGGGTCTTCCTCTTTTTTTCTGACCCTCCACTTTACCAAGCATGATGTTCTCCTGGGACTGGTCCTTCCTGATAATATGTCCGAAGTATGAGAAATGGAGTCTGGTCATCCTAGCTTCCAAGGAGTATTGTGGCTTTAATTCCACGTATTCTATGTACAGCACAATTCATTGTTCTGGAATACTCTTTCTCCACAACGTTATCCATAGCTCATCATGATCCACACAATTGAAAGCCTTTGTGTAGTCAGTAAAGCACAGGTAAACATCTTTCTGGTATCCTCTGCTTCCAGCCAAGATCCATCTGATGTCAGTAGTGATGTACTGTATTCCACATCCTCTTCTGAATCCGGCTTTAACCTCTACAAGTTCTCTGTCAATATATTGTTGCAGCCATTTTTGTATTTAGCAAAATTTTACTTGCTTGCAATAGTAATGATATCATCTGATGATTTCTGCATTCTGTTGGGTCATCTCTCTTTGGAATGGGCAAAAACATGGATCTTTTCTAGTCAGTTGGCCAAGTAGTTGTCTTCCAAATTTCTTGGCATAGATTAGTGAATGCATACAGGGCCGCATCATTTTGTTGAAAGATTTCAATTTATATTCCATCAATTTTTGGTGCCTTGTTCTTTGCCAATGACATCAATGCACCTTGGGCTTCTTCTTTCAGTATCATTGGCTCTTGATCATATGCTAACTCTTGAAATGTTTGAACATCAAACATTTCCTTCTGGTGCAGTGACTTTGTGTATTCCTTCCATCTTCTTTTGATGCTTTCTGCATCATTCAATATTTTACCCATAGAATCCTTCAATATTTCAAGTCAAGGCTTGAATTTTTTTCTTCAGTTCCGTCAGCTTGAGAATGCTGAGCGTGTTCTTTCCTTTTGGTTTTCTAATTCCATGTCTGTGCACATTTCGTTATGTTTGACTTTGTCTTCTTGAACTGCCCTTTGAAATTTTCTATTAAGCTCTTTTACATCCTGATTTCTTCCATTTGATTTAGCATCTCTACACTGGAGAGCAAATTTCAGATTCTCTTCTGACATCCTTCCCCCCCTCCCCTTTTTCTTCGTTGTTGTCTTGTTAATTATCTTCTGCTGTCTTCCTCTCTGATGCTCTTGCTACCATCCCACAACTCTTCTGGTCTTCAGTTATAAGTGTGTAAGGCATCAAATCTGTTCGTGAGGCGACCTCTAAATTCAAGTGGGATATGTTCAATGTCATATTTTGGCTTTTGTAGACTTATTTTAATTTTCTTCAGCTTCAGCCTTAACTTGCATATGAGTGATTGATGGTCTGTTCCACAGTCTGCCCCTGGTCATATTTTGGCTGATGATATGGAGTTTTTCCACCATTTCTTTCCACACATATAGTCAGTTTAGTTTGTGCGTATTCAATCTGGTGAGGTCCATGTGTATAGTTATCTTTTACATTGTTTAAAAAGGTATTTGCAGTTCAAAAGTATTGGCCTTGCAAAATTCTATCATGCAATCTCCTTTGTTTTTATCACCAAGGCTGTATTTTCTAACTACTGATGATTCATCTTTGTTACCAAACTTTGTGTTCCAATCACCAATACATCTTGATTGTATGTTTGATCAACTTCAAACTGAAGAATTTGGTAGAATTTTACAATTTCATCTTCACTGATTTTAGTGGTTGGTACATTAATTTAAATAATAGTTGTATTAACTGGCCTTCCTTGTAGGCATACGGATATTATCTTATCGTAGACAGCATTTTACTTCAAGACAATTCTTGATCCATTCTTTTTTTACGATGAATGCGACACTATTCTTCTTCAATTTGTCATTCTTGGCATAATAAACCATGTGATTGTCAAATTCAAAATGGCCAGTGCCACTCCATTTCAGTTAGGAGATCAATGCTTATATGTTCCTTTCATTTTTTGACAATTTCCAATTTTCCTATATTCAAACTTTTTACATTTCATGTTCTGATTATTAGTGGCTATTTACAACTGTTTCTCTTCGTTTAGAGTTGTTCCCCATCATAAGTAAATGAAGGTCCCCAAGGTTTTGTGTCATCATGGTCAACTCTGCTCTTCTGGAGTCGTATTTTGAGTGCCTTCCATCCTGAGGGGCTCATATTCCAGCACTGGACTATCTGACAATATTCTGGTGCTCTTCATCATATTTAAATATTTAATACTCAGTGTTCCACTGCTATGTACTAGATTTTCAATGACTAAATATTTGAAAGTAGTCCTTCTCTACTACTTCCTAGTCTGCTTTCGTCTGGAAGCTACACTGAAACCTGTCCACCATGGGTGACCCTGTTGGTATTTAAAATACCTGTGGCATAGCTTTCAGCATCACAGCAATATTCAAGTCACCACAGTACGACAAACTGATGCGAGTGGTGCTTGACATTTTACACATGTCAATATCTTCTTTTTTATATCTGTCAGTACCTATATAAATATTGAGATAATAAATGAATTAATATGCATTTCCTTTTATTCTTTTAGGATAGTAACTTTATCACAGCTCTTGAGTTGGCAGTACGGTTTGGGAAAACCCTTATCATACAAGAGATGGATGGTGTAGAACCTGTCCTTTACCCATTATTGAGAAGAGATCTTGTTGCTCAAGGTAAATATTTGATAGTTGCCAGATAGTAACTATTTTTTACATTTCTGAAATAATTATTTTCATAACTAATATTGCCTTTAAGTGTAAGGAAATGCAAACTTTCTGTAGGGGATGATTTAATAGATACTTATAAAATGCCCTCATAATGAGGCACTGTGCCAGAGCAGTCAAGACCACTGCTAGTGAATGTATCTATTTTAATATATCAGTGCATACAAGCAACCACGTCAGTCATATATATGAGTACGTTTTGACCAAATAAAACAACAGCCACAGAAAAGCCTAATCCAAAGATAATAGTTATGTAACCTGAGCTTTCACCTGGAAAAGACTAGATTTTGTCCTAGACGCTAATAATTCTATTTCCATAGTTCTCTAAAGGAAAGTACAGATTTTAAGATGAAAAAAAAAAAAAAAAAAGCCATAATTAACATGATTTAGATTAACTTCAATGTAAATTAAAACTACACAGTTAAGACTATTAGGTTTATAGTTGAATATCTGATATTTTCTAAGAGTAGAATATGGGGCCTAGTCTTGAGGGCTCTTTTTGGAAAAGAAAATGTTTAATTTTAAACATTTAAAAATGTTTAAAAATAATACATGCATGGGTTATAAAATCAAATAGCAATGAATAGCAACAATTCTCTGACCCACCTCTTCCTTGTCCTATTCCCTCGGGAAAACTGTATTTTATTTATTTATTTTACATTATTAGTTGGACTATAAATATACATTCAGAAAAATATGCATATCTTATATGTATAGCTGATGAATTTTCATAAACTGAATACATCTGTATAAGCACTCATGTTGTTGTTGTTGTTAAGTGCTGTATTAAGGTATAAATCTCTATCACCACTATAGAAGCTCTTCTTAGTCCCAGTATGCACCCTCTTAGAGAATAATGATGGATTGTCTGCAATTACCCATATGCTGATATATTTGTTGTTGTTAAGTGTAGTCGATTCAGTTCCAACTCATAGTGACACTGTATAGGGGGGTTTCTGAGGAGCAGCTGATGTGTTTCAACTGCTGATCTTGTGGTTTGCAGTCCAGTGCCAATCTACAGCACCACACCAGAAGTCCAATTAGGTTTTACTAATGCATTCTGTCTTAAATACCATTCTGTGTTACACCTTAAACACTAGTGGAATAAGCTCTTTTTAACTGATGAATTTAGAAACAAATAGTTGTATATTTGAGAGTTTCTATCTTGTTATCTATAACCACCAGTTTCAGGAAGATTTGAAATATGAAACATATGGTAGTGGTTCATGCTTGTGTGCCATGAATTTGATTCTGACTCATAGCAACTCCGTGTAGGGTTTCCAAGGCTGTAGATCTTATGGGAGCAAAAAGTCTCATTAAACATATAGTTAAGGCAGAGGCTGAGGCAGCGCGGAGGAACGGATGTGACCGGAGAACTCTGCCATCACCATGAGCCTCCTCAACAAGCCCAAGAGTGAGATGACCCCAGAGGAGCTGCAGAAGCGGGAGGAGGAGGAGTTTAACACCAGCCCCTGTCGGTGCTCATGCAGTCGGTCAAGAACAACACCCAAGTGCTCATCAACTGTCGCAACAACAAGAAGCTGCTGGGCTGCGTCAAGGCATTCGACAGGAACTGCAACATGGTGCTGGAGAATGGGAAAGAGATGTGGACCGAAGTCTCCAAGAGTGGCAAGGGCAAGAAGAAGGCCAAGCCCGTCAACAAGGACCGCTACATCTCCAAGATGTTCCTACATGGGGGCTCTGTCATTGTGGTCCTGCGGAAACCACTCATCACCAACAAGTAGGGGCCCAAAGCCGCCTCCACCACCCTGTGAAGACCTGCACTGTGTTGGGAATAATAAAGCCCCTGTGTTTTTTTTATAAAAAAACAAAAACATATAGTTAACATAAATATGCTGAATATAAGCAAATATATGCCTTGGCGCTTCAATATCCCAATATCATTTTAATGAAAATTACTTATCCTTGCTTGTATAAATAATCAGTAGAAGAGCATTCTGATTAAAAGCAAGAATTAGGTTCTGTAATCTAATTTTTGTTGTCTTTTGGATTCTAATATTGAATACCCTATAATACAAACTAAGGAGCTCTGGTAGCGTAAGGGTTACGAGTGAGGTCAGCAGTTTGAAACTACCAGAAGTTCCACAGGAGAAAGGTGAGTCTTTCTGCTTCCATAAAGGTTTATTACAACCTCGGAAACTGTACAGAGTCGCTATGAGTTAGAACCGACTCCATGGCACATAACCACCACCAACCACTACCATAATACAAACTACTCAAAGTAATTAACAAGAGTCCCGATGGCACAGTGGTTGCTGACCAAAAGGTGAACTCACCAGATGCATCATGAAAGAAAGATCTGACAGTTTTCTTCCATAAACCGTATGGGACAGTCCTACTCTGTCTTATAGGGAAATACGAGTTGAAATGGACACAGTAGCCACAGGTTTGGTTTATTGGTTTTTGGAAGTACTTAAAACACAGGGATTTTTTTTTTTTTACTGTAATTTAGCAAGATACAGAATACTCAGTTCAACTAATTGTGACTTTTTTTTTTTTTTTTTTTAAATTAGGACCACGCTATGTAGTACAAATAGGTGACAAAATTATCGACTACAATGAAGAATTTCGCCTTTTTCTGTCAACACGAAACCCAAATCCCTTTATTCCTCCGGATGCAGCTTCCATAGTTACTGAGGTTAACTTTACTACAACAAGAAGTGGATTGAGAGGACAGGTATATGTGGATAATCATAATTTATGTTGGAAAACACTTGTTAAACTGATTGACATTTAAATTGATAACTTTAAAAACATACTTGCAAATCAGAGTGAAGCATTTGGCTTTATTTCATTTATCATATGTGATATTGTTAGGTGCCATTGAGTTGATTCCTGCTCATAGTGACCCTCATGTACAACAGAACAAGACACTGCCCAGTCTTGAGCCATCCTCACAATTGTTTAAGCCCGTTGTTGCCTACACCATATCAACCTATCCTGTTGGGAGTAATACGCTGTACTGCTGACCCGCCAATTTTCCAAGCACGAATTGTCCATCTCCTGGGACTGGTCCCTTCTGATAATACGTCCAAACTATGAGGTATCCTTGTTTATAGGCAGCATTCTGGCTGTACTTCCTCCAAGACTGACTTGTTGGTTCTGGTAGTCCATGGTACTTTAATTATTCTTCACAAACACTGTAATTCAAAGACACCGATTCTTCTATGCCTCTTGCTTACTCATTGTCACAATTTCACATGCTTATGAGATCATTGGAGTCCTGGTTTCGGGCTATGGGCTAAAATTGTGCAGGACTGCAAAGTGGTTTGAGCTGCACGGTCAAGCTGCATGGTTCAAGCTCACCAGTTGCGCCTTGGAAATGGATATAGGGATTCATGGTCACTATGGGTCAGAACCAACTTGATGGCACTTACAACAACAACATGAGTCAATTGAAAATACCTGTATCAAACTGATATCTTTGGTCTTTAGAAGTTTAAAGAGGTCTTTTACAGTAGATATTCCTAATGCATGAATTTCAAAATACTTTTTCACGTCTAGATTTTTTACTTATATACTTCACTATTCAATTTCCTCTTTAAAGATATGATGCCTGATGATTTTCAAATATTTTGTATCCTATCCATCTAACAATAGTATGAGGGGACAGTGGTGGCTCCGGGTAGAATTTCACCTTCTATGAAGTTGGCAGATTTCTAATCCTGCTCAGTGCACCTCATATGCAGCCACCACTTCTCTGTCAGTAGAGGGTTGCATGTTGTTATGATGCCGAACAGGTGTCAGTGGTGTCTACAGACTAAGACAGGTTAGGCTATCTGCTTCCAAAAACAGCCAATGTACACCTCATGCATCACAGTGGTCCAGTCTTGCAATCACGATTATTTTATACGTAAAATAATATAACAGTTACTCAAAACATCATAATTCACTCACAACATTGAGATTTCTATCTGAAGGATCTTCACATTCATTGTTGAAAGTGATTTCAAAGGTCTGTCTTTAGCAAGAAATAAGTGAACATGGTTATATAGCAGATTTTTGAATTATACATTTTATGAAAATGTCACTCCCCTTTTAAAGTATTAAGTTTAAGAATTGTGCATATTTTAACAACTTTATTGATATATAATTTACATAGCATACTATTGTATTCATTGAAAAATATATACTTAGATGAGTACAATTTTAAATAAATCCTGATTCCCAGGTTTGATTATTTAAACTAGTAATAGAACTGAACAATTACATTATGACATGTTAATCAATATAATTTTTGTAGTTGCCCTATAATATTTAAAGTTTTATTGATAAATTTAACCATTCATTTTGTATCCATTTTGTCAAAATAATATGAAGCGATCTCACGTTTCACTAGAAATAATCAAATAAGGTACATCAAATACCTATAACATTTATTCAAAATACAAGGCCTCTTGGTGGGAATGATGAGAAATCTTTTTAATTTTATCTCTAGAAAAAAAAAAAATTTATCGTTGTTTATTTGTTTTGCTTTTGGGATTGTTTTTCCTTGTCAGCTTCTGGCTTTAACTATTCAGCATGAGAAACCTGATTTGGAAGAAAAGAAAACAAAGCTATTACAACAGGAAGAAGATAAGAAAATTCAGCTAGCAAAGCTTGAAGAATCTCTTTTAGAGGTAAAGTTTAATCATTCAAGATGTTCTTTATTGCTTTTTTATGTTTTTAATGTATAGAAATAATTTTTAAAAAATTTTATATGTTATCTTTAGCTTACTTTTGTTTGTTTCAAAGGCATGTCAACATATCTGATTATATTAAGGCCAAAATTGAAAGAGATACAAGAGTAGATATCTTTTAGAATATAGGATCTTAGGGAGGAATGTTTAAGACAAACAAATTTTAGATAATAATGTCTTTATAATAT
>NW_006408526.1:11244951-11308798 GCF_000296735.1 Chrysochloris asiatica
AGGCTTTCTACTCCCGTAAAGATTTACACCCTCGGAAACCCTGTACAGGGTCGCTATGGGTCGGACCCGACTCGACGGCACGTAACAACAACAACAACATACTATAATACACTAGTATTAAATTTAACTATTATAGGATCCAAATTTCAAGAAGCATTAAAAGGTAGGCAGACTATATGACATTATGATTTAAGCTATGACTTAAGATTTTTAAAAAATTTTTATTTTTATATAAAAGGCTGTAAATGTTGAAATTCTTTTAAAACAAAGTAAATTCCTATAAAAATCATGAAACTAATGGCAGTTAGTGAGGGCTTTGTTTATTTTAATGTGTATAATAACGTCCATATATTTTCTTAATTTTTCCTGCAGACTCTTGCAACATCTCAAGGCAATATTTTGGAAAATAAGGATTTGATTGAATCTTTGAATCAGACAAAAGCAAGCAGTGCACTTATTCAAGATTCTCTCAAAGAATCTTACAAACTCCAGATTTCACTTGATCAAGTAACTATTTTCTTCTTTGTGATTTTGTATCATAGTTCCTTTAACATTTATGTTGCTATGATAAGATATGTAGAAATAGAACTTCAGTAGAAGATGATGTCACTGAACTAAAACTGTTAAAAATACCAGGGCTTTGGGTCTGATTTTTATTTTTCTAGGGATAGAGTTAAGCTGTTAGGGATATTGAGGAGTGCTGCCAAAATTTACAGGTAGTGACCATTTTGGATTTGAAAATCATATGGTTCACTATGCTGGGCATGTCAAATTGAAGAAGAATGGCATCACATTCATCATCAAAAAGAACATTTCAAGATTTGTCTTAAGGTACAAATGCTGTTTGTGATAGGATAATATCCATACGCTTATAAGGAAAACCAGTTAATAACACTATTATTCAAATTTGCACACCATCCACTAAAGCCAGTGATGATGAAATGAAAAAAATTCCACTATTCTTCTTCAGTCAGAAATTGATCAGATGTGCAGTTGTGATGCATTGGTGATTACTGGTGACTGGAATGCAAAGGTTGGAAACAAAGAGGAAGGACCGGTAGTTGGAAAATATGGCTTTGGTGATAGAAACAATTCTGAAGATTGCATGATACAATTTTTCAGGAACAACTTCTTTACTGCAAATACCTTTTGTTTAACAATGTAAATGGCATCTATACATGTGGACCTCTCCATATGGAAAACACAAAAATCAAATTGACTACATTTGTGTGAGGAAGTGATGGAGAAACTCACTATCTTCAGCCAAAACAAGGCCATTGAACCACCTGTAGAACAGACCATCAGTTGCTCATATGTAAGTTCAGGCTGAAGCTTAAGAAAATTCCACAAGAGCCAAATATGACCCTAAATATATTGCACCTGAACTTACAGACCATCTCACGAAGAGATTTCATGCATTAGACATTAATGACTGAAGGCCAGAAGAGTTGTAGGATGGCATCCAGTGGTCTCTAAAGACACAAAGTACCTGGCTCGCAAGCTTTCATGAATGTGCTTAGTTTCAGAATGAGGTGGGTAAGGTAGAATCCCCATTGAATAATTTTCCTCTTTTCCAAATGGATCTGGTGAAAGGGGGTAGGGGATGATGATGATAAGATTTTATGATTCAATTGTGAGTAATTGTTAGTAGGATTAATTGTGATTATCACTACACTAACTTTAGAAGATGTATAACTAAAAGGGCGGAGTTGTTCACCATTAATTTC
This sequence comes from Chrysochloris asiatica, assembly GCF_000296735.1. NCBI lineage: Eukaryota > Metazoa > Chordata > Mammalia > Afrosoricida > Chrysochloridae > Chrysochloris > Chrysochloris asiatica. Next base: position 11,246,679 of record NW_006408526.1, read on the forward strand.
AGGAACAGAGAACCCCAGAGCCATCAAGAAGGAAGAGCATGAGAGGAGCATGAGATCCTACCTAGGGGAGAAGCAGTGATAGAGGCAATGGCATGGACTGATAGAGCACCTGTGGACTCTTGGCCCATGGAGCAAGAAAGACTGTGTGCCTGTGAACAGGAGGCAGACTTGCAAAATGTGCCCATTGGGCATTTAAAAAAATATGTAATTTTTGTTTTGTATGTGTACATCAAATATTTTTGCTTTGTTGATGTATGAAAAATAAGATGTAAATGGAAGTCACAAGGAGGAAGCAGGATAATGGTTGTTGCAGGGAAGGGATTGTAATCATTGAGATGAAGTAAACATATTATTTGTTGAGTGTTAAGCTGATGATCTTGTCTATTAACCGTCACTCAATTCACAATTTAAAAGTTAAAAAAAAAATGTATATATATACACGAAGAAAGTAAAGGTCATTAAAAAGACAATGAAAACAAAAAAGACCAAAATGGATAACAGAGGAGACTCTGAAATTTGTTCTTGAACATTGAGAAGCTAAAGAAACTGGAAGAAATTAGGTAGTAAAAGAGCTGAAAAGATCATTTCACAGGGCAGTTTGAGTAGACAATGTAAAGTATTATAATGTGCAAAGGTCTGTAGTTAGAAAGCCAAAGGGGAGGAACTTAGTATTTTCTTGCTGAAAAAAAAAACTGAAGAAAAAATTCAAGCCTTGACTTGCAATATTGAAGGACTCCATGGGCAAAATATTGAATGGTGGAGAAAGCATCAAAAGAAGATGTAAGGCTGAGTAGTATCCAATCTGTCTAGGCGGGACTGATTAAGGAAATGCGGATAGGTCTCTTGTGATACAAGGGTGAATAATTGTTACCAGGACTGATTGTGAAGGTTGTAAATGTAAAAGTAGATGTTTTGTGGCAAGGAGGGGAGTGGTTAACTTTGTAGGCTAGGAGCAGAGGTCCCTGGAACCTTGAAGGGAGAAGACCAGAGAGCGGAACCCTACCCAGAGAGGCAGCGATCCTGAGATGGAGGCAGAGATGATGACATGGAGAGATGGAGCAGCTGGGGACTCAGGACCCAGGGAGGGAGAGGGGCTGTGTGCTAACGACCACAGGGTGGGAGGGAGCAGGCTTATAGGATGTACCCTTTCGTTGATTGGTGATGTGTGGTGGGGATTGTAACCATGGCAATGAAACAATAATACAATAGGATGAATGTAAAACTGATGTTCTCCCATGTAAACTGCCACATAATTCACAATAATAATAATAATAAAAAAAAGCACAGCATTAAAAAAAAAAAAAAAAAGAAGATGGAAGGAATAAACAGGATTACTGTACCAAAAAGAATTGGTCAATGTTAAACCATTTTAAGAGCTATTATCTGATCAGAAGGTATTGAGGAAGAAGTCCAAGTTGCACTGAAGTCGTTGGTGAAAGCCTTGTGCAGTGTTGGAGGAATTGTTGAAATACCAATTAAAAGGTTTCAGTAAACTGATGTAGTAGTGGAGGCCCTTATGTGTCTCTGCCAAGAAATTTGGAAGACAGCTACCTGGCCAACCTGTTGGAAAAGATCCATATTTGTGCCCATTCCAAAGAAAGGTGACTCAAGGGAATGAGGAAAACTTCTAGCAATATCCTTAATATCACACGTAAGTAAAATTTTACTGAAGATAATTCAACAACGATGGCAGCAGTACATGACAGGAGCTGCTAGAATGTCAAGTAAGATTCAGAAGAGGACATCGAACAAGGAGTATCATTGCTGACATTAAATGAATCTTGGCTGAAAGCAAAAAATAAAAAATACCAGAACCTTTCCTTGGGTTTGGTTTATTGATTATGAAAAGGCATTTAACTACGTAGATCATAACAATCTTTGGATAACATTGTGAAGGACTGGTATTCCAGAACACTTAACTGTGCTCATGATGAATCTGCACAAATATCAAGATGCAGTTATTTTAACATGGGCATACTAAATGGTTTAAAATCAGGCAAGTTGTGCACCAGGGTTACATCCTTTCACCATACTGATTATTGTTATTTGCTGAGCAAATACTTTGAGAATTTAGATTATATGAAGAAGAACATGGTATCAGGATTGGAGAAAGACTCATTAGCAACCTGTGATATGCAAATGATATAACCTTGCTTGTTGGAATGGAAATGGACTTCAAATAATGATAAAAAAGATCAAAGACTACATCCTTTAGTGTGGATTGCACATCAATGTAAAGAAAACAAAAATCTTCATAATATGATAACCAGATAAATTGTCAAAGACTTCATTCTGCTTGGATTCACAATCAACATTCATGGAAGTAGTGGTCAGGAAATAAAATGATGTATTACATTAGGTAAATCTGTTTCACAAGACCTTTTTAGAGTGTTCAGTCTCAAGGACATCCATTTGAGGACTAAGGGTTGCTTTATCCAAGCCATAATATGTCCAGTTGTCTTGTATGCATGTGAAAATTGGGCAATATGAATATGAAAGACCACAGAAGAATTGATGCATTTGAATTCTGATGTTGGAGAAGAATACTGAATGTACTGTCAGAAGAAAAAGTATTTATTAGAAGAAATAGTCAGAATGCTCCATAGAAGCTAGGATTGCAATAGTCTGTCTTTCATACCTGGGACATGTTGTCAGGAAGGACCAGTCCCTGGAGAAGGACATCATGCTTGCTAAAGTACAAGGTCAACGAAAAAGTGGAAGATCCCCTAATAAGATGGGTTGACATAGTCAGCATCACTGTGCTCAAGCATAGCAACTGTGAAGATGGTATAGGACCACGTAGTGTTTTGTTTTGCTTTGCTTAGGGTCACTAGAGTTGAAACTGACTCAATGGCACCTAACAACAACAATGACACTCAGTGGTTAGTCATTTTCTACCAATAAGAGTTTGAATTTTTGTGCCGTCTCTTTCTCAACAGTGTTGCTGATTCACAAATACTTTTACTAATATATTTATAACCCCAGTGCTTTGATCACACTTTCAAGGATATTATTGCCTCTTTCTGTTCTTAGATTCTAACGGTGCTAGCTGCTTCATTATCTTTATGGGACCCATGTTGCAATTTTATTTTCTGCCTGTAGTTCTATCTGTTCTCATCAGAACCAAATTTGCACATTAGTTTCAAAGATGGATCTTTTTTCTTTACTGCAGCAATATTCTAGTAGTATCAAGCCTTCTGGAATTATCTTCATCAAATCTCTTCTGAAATGTAAAATTGCAAAATCTATTCTCTGAGCACGACTGTTTTTTCATTTTATTTTACCCTCTTACCTCTGGGAAATGTGCTTGTTTCTCATTAAGAAAAATCCATGAACCAATCCTAATTCTGTCAGTTGAGGGGTAGAAATTTATTTAAAATATCTTGTCCCTGATTTCATAAAAATAAGGAAGAAGAACTTCCTTTTAGTTAAGATATTCTAAGATTCTTCATCTTCATCAATATTAATATATAAATGCTTGTAGTTAGACTGTGACTAAAAAGTGCACAGTGGTCTGTAGGTGGCAGTAAATCACTAGTATCAATGTGTTTTTCTCACTCCCACCAATGATGCACAGGAGCGGGATGCATATCTTCCTCTGGCTGAGAGTGCCAGCAAGATGTACTTCATTATCTCTGACCTGTCCAAAATTAATAACATGTATCGTTTTAGTTTGGCTGCATTTCTACGACTTTTCCAACGAGCTCTTCAAAACAAGCAGGTATGCTGTTGGTAACTCTTTAACTGAGAGAAAATAAGGAGATGACCTTACTTGTGTGTTTAAAAGAACAACTTGAGAAAACGTGCATGGAATTATGTTTTCAAAGGCTTTATATATATGTGTGTGTGTATATATACGTGTGTGTGTATATATATATATGTATTTAAGGAGCTCTGGTAGTGTAGTGGTTACGAATTGGGCTGCTAACCTCAAGGTCAGCAGTTCAAAACTACCAGCTGTTCCATGGGAGAATGATGAGGCTTTCTGCTCCCGTAAAGATTTGCAGCCTCGGAAACCATGTGCAGGGTCACTATGAGTCGGAACTGACTCCACAGTACTTAACAACAACAATGTATGTATTTATGTATGTCACATTTAAAGTATGTTTTAAAGAAACCAGGTTTTTAATCACAACTTTATTCTTAAACTATCCTAGTATGATAGTCTTTTAATGGAAATAACTATGTTCTGAGTAAGAAATTAATAAGAGATGATTGTTAAATACATAATTAAGAAAGGTATAAAGATAAATTATCTACATAATGCTATCACCAGTCAAAGCTACATTTAACATCTCATTGAATATCCTTCTTACAGTTTGAGGCTGTAATTTGTAATGGTCCCACTCTATCATGAACCATCTATTTTGTCCCTGTTTATAATTGCCAGTATTAGTAGGCAAGGCACTATCTAGTTATGGTCTCAAGGTAGGTGAGGCTGTTGTTTGTTTAGAGGATTCATCCTTTAGACTCTTTTGCTCTAGACTCCTAGAGATGCATAGTTGTATCGTAGATGGCTTGCAAACTTTTAAGACTCAATTGCTACTTACCAAACTAGAGGGCAGACATTATATTTAGGAAGTATGCTATGCTCTTTGACTGAGTTGTACCTGGAGACTATGGTCCTATGTCCTAAATCCAGCAATCCAATCTCGTGAGGTATTGGTTATGTCTTTTGTTGTTGTTAAGTGCCATCAAGTCAGTTCAACTCATAGCGACCCTGCATAGAGTTTCTGAGGAGTGGCTGGTGAATTTAAACCACAGATCTTGTAGCGTAGTGGTTACGAATCGGGCTGCGAACCTTAAGGCCAACAGTTCGAAACTATCAGCTGTTCCGCGGGAGAAAGATGAGGTGTTCTGCTCCCGTAAAGATTTACAGCCTCAGAAACCCTGTACAGGGTCGCTATGGGTCGGAAACGACTCGACGGCACTTAACAACAACAACGAATGTATATACAGGAGTCCTAGTGTGGTACTGTGGGATAATAATACACTGGACAGCAAGGTCAATTCGAATCACAAGGTTCAAACTCACCAGTTGCTTCTTGGAAACCATACACAGGGTTGCTATGAGTCGGAACCGACTCGATGGCACTTAACAACAACAGCAAATATATATACAACAAAATATTTGTTATTTCAAACTGTTTTGTATGTACAATCCAGTCACACCAACCACACTCCCCATATTGCACCACCATCCATTTTTTTCCACTTCTGCAAATGTTCCCTGAACTGAGCTATGAAACTCATATCATGTTTAGAGAAACGATGATCCTTTACAACACTTCCTTCACCATTTCTACTTCAAGTGAATTTTCATTGATCAAATGAAAAGTGGCATTAATATTACCTTTTCAAATCATGACTTTCACTTCACCTTCCATTTTATAATGGAAGTACAAAAGCAGATAAAACACTAAAGGCATGTGATTTCTTATAGTATCATTTTCAAAGTTATAGTCTATTTATACTGCAAAGCATAGTTTTTAAAGTTGTTTAGGTTCTTATAGAGAGGTTGATGAAATTCTTTTTAGAATTTTCATAATGGTTTGAGGCTGAACTGATAATCATGATACAAGTAATTTATATGATTTTAACCCAGATTGATGCAGAGAGTATTTTTAATGTCAGTAGGAATGAAAGTCAAGGTCACTTTAGTTCATATTGTATTATTAGAAACTAATTTTTGTTTATTGAAAGCTTTAATTCTGTGCATTAAAGAAAAATACATTTAAAAAAATTATTGTAGTGTACACATTTGATGTTCTTCTCTGTTTAGTTCCTTGAGTCTGATGGACAGTTTATTCCTGTTCCAGAATCAGCTTTGCATCTGTAGGAGCCATGTATGCGAGTGATTAAATTATGGGATACTTTTTACATATTTATCAGTCTCCTAATACTTTTTAATTTTCAAATTATAATCTACAGGATTGTGAAAACACAGAAGAGAGAATTCAGTCTCTTATCAACTCTTTAAAACATATGGTGTATGAATATATCTGCCGTTGTCTTTTTAAGGTAAGAAACTTCATATTAATTATCAAGTATAAAATTCTACCTGATCTTTGATTTAAATTAGTATTTACAATTAAAATTCTGTAACTGTTACCTTCTGGAGAGGTATTGAAATAGGTATTTCTGATATATTCCCAGAAAAATATTCATTGCTAACTAGAATGCTTTCCAGCTTGAGTGGATGGAGTGAGGAGAAGTGTGGTAAGTTAGGAAAGGAGAGGGAACGCTGCGGTAGCAGTAGTAGCACCGGGAACTACATAGATTGGATTTTTTTTTAATGATCTTTTCAGTTAACTATTGTCTTAGTTATCTACTGCTGCTCTAATAGAAATAATCACAAGTGGATGGCTTTCACCACTAGAAACTTAATTTCACACACTTTAGGAGGCTAGAAAGCAAAATTCAGAGTGCCGGCTCTTGAGAAAGACTTTCTCTTTGTTAGCTCTGGGGACATGACTTTGTCTCCTTTTAGCTCTGGTAGCATAGTGGTTACGAATCGGGCTGCGAACCTTAAGGTCAGCGGTTCGAAACTACCAGTCGCTCCGCGGGAGAAAGATGAGGCTTTCTACTCCCATAAGGATTTACACCCTCGGAAACCCTGTACAGGGTCACTATGGGTCGGAACCGACTCGAAGGCACTTAACAACAACAACAACAACAACAACAAGCATTTATAGGCCCAGTATTCCTTGGAGATCTCCATACATTTTGGCATCAATATTCCCCTGTATCTAGGAGTTCCACAGTGCAGGGACCACAGGTCCAAAGGATGCCCTCCACTCCAGGCTCTTCTGTCTTGGTGGTAGTAGGGTCTTCTCTGTTCATGTCCTGGTGTGGTACTGTAAGATTAGGACTGAAATGCTAAGCACAAGGTAGGTGGTACAAGCCCACCAGCCACTTTTGGAAACCATATACAGAGTCACCATGAGTCAAAACTGACTCAAGGGCACTTAACACAGCACACACAAGATAAAAGGTGTTGCATGCCACAGTCTTGGGAATCTTCTGTAAATCGGATCAGGATCGTGGCAGAATGAAGTCTGATTTATCACATCAAAGCACATCATAGGGATAGCTTCATTTCAACTGCCAAATCACTGAGAATCCCGGCCCAGTCAAGGTGAAGCAAAGCCTTAACTATCACAACCGATATTCTAAACATCATGTGCTTAGCTTCAGTTTTAACTTGTATAAAATGAGAAATTGTAAGCAAATGATCTCACAGCCTATTTTGTTAATTTTATATATATAAAGTGTTGTGATCCTAGAATATGAGGATGATCTTCATAGTGGTAGAGTATCGATCTCATTGTATCACTAACATTTACATAATGCACTATTTTGTATCTTTATTTACTAAACTAAAACAAGTTACGTTATACAAAGCTTAAAAACTTTTCAGAAGGATTTTCAAACTTCATGAACTAAATAGAAAAATTCTTCAAAATTTATCTCACACTCTCTTAACGACTCTTACTGCTTCATTATAATGAACCATTTCAGTTTTATTTGTTCCTTATAGTCCTTTTCTTCTGTTTATAAACATATGCGCAGTAGTATGTTTAGGAAGATAATGGTGAGTGTTAACTGCTGACTTTGCAGCTAACAGTAGAGCGCTTATCCTACTTAGAAATAAATCCGTAATAAATATATTCTATAAGTACACTCATTTTTATGTACATGTGTATGTACATATTTCTTTAAAGTAGGCTACTGAATGGAAATATAATTGCTGGTCTGAGGATATACACATTTAAAATTTTGTTAGATATTGCCAAATTGCCCTCTGAAAAGGTTTTGCCAGTTAATAGCCCTACCCACAGAGTATGGTGATGCAGCCTGATTCCTTGTGTTTTTACCAACTCAAGATATGATTATTCTTAAACTTGACAAGTTGGTGGTTTACAAATGATATATTGCTCTATTGTACCTATCTTCTTTTTTTTAAAAAAAATTTTTATTTGTACCTTTTTGCTTAACTTTCCGTATTGTCTAATTTTTGGTATTTAATTGGGTAAGCTTTTGCTTTATAGAACAAGTGTACAGCATCTTTGGATTTTTTTCTTGTTTATATTTTGAGATTACTAAAAGTGTGATTATTTTATATAGCATGAATCCTTTTTATTTTATACAACATAAAATCACTGTAATTTCAGTTTTGGTTAATCTTCTAACAGTATGAATAGGGCTTTTTTATTCTTTCTAGAAGCTTTACACTAAAATAGACTTGATTTATGAAAACGACATGGAGATAGTTTTTTTTTTTTTTAAGCTTCTCTGAAATTCTTTTAAAAAGTGGATATTGTGTAAATATGTATTGTTTGTTCATTTATTTTAAGAATGCTTTAAACTGACGTAAGTTTCCTTCTTCATTCCAAACATTAAAGATTTTTTTAATGAGGAAATTTCTTGCTTGTTTGTAACATATAACTTCAGTTTATATATTCTTCTTTTTAATATATGCAATATGTTTATTGATGATAGTTAAGTCATAACATTGTTGTTAAGTGTTGTTGAGTCAGTTTCGACCCATACCCACCCTGTATAGAATTTCCGAGGAGTGGCTGATGAGCTTGAACCACCGACCTTGCAGTTCCAACTGACTTTGCAGTCCAGTGCGTTAACCCGCAGCACCACACTAGGACTCCTAAATTAGTATTGTTGTTGTTAACTGTCGTTGAGTCAATTCTGACCCATAGCGATCCCGTATAGGGTTTCCAAGGAGCATCTGCTGAGCTTGAACTACCAACCTTGCAGTTCAAATGACTTTGCAGTCTGACGCATTAGCCCACAACGCCACACCTAAATCAGTACAGCATGTCATATATTTTATGATGGAATTGGAGAAGATTATGCTGTTGTTACATGCTGTCGATTTGTTTCCTACTCATAGCGACCCTGCATAGGGTTTCCGAGATGCTGCTGGTGGGTGTGAACCACCAACCTTATCTGTCCAATACTTATACTAAAATGTTACATATATTTGGTACCCAGATGGCTTAGGATATCAATAAAGTATAGTGAAGGTTGTTACCTCTTTGAAGTCAGTTTACATTTTACAGATATCTTTAGACTAAAGGCAGCATATTATTACACTGAGACAGATGATTGAGAGATTTTTATCTTTAACATTTAAGGACCTTTTGGAGTTTGTCACTGCCTTTAGCTTTCCTATTGTGAACAGTTGAAAATCGTTAAAAAATTGCTATGGTTTACAGATCTTATGACATGTTTTTAATTGATGATAGAATATCCATTTTGTAAAATTCATATTTATGTATGAATACTATTAAATGTGTGCTGCAAGAATTCATTATATACAGCGTTTCACTGTTGAATAAGATTTCAGAAGCACATTAATCATAAAGTAATGAGGCACATTTCTCAAGATTTAGCATTACAATCTTACCTATGATGGAACCGATTACATATTTTAGTGAAAGCTTTTTGAGTGTTTAGCAATCAGCATAAAATTAAACTGCCTGACCGAGTTTCACTCACGCTGATTTTGCTGTTGTATTGGTGACAACAGTGAGGTAACAACAGACCCTGCAAGAGAGAGAGACTTGGTTCATTAGCATTCCCATCACACTGAACTGAAAACAAGTTGACTTGGAACAGAAAAATGATTGACTTGTTTTGTAGCAGAAAACTTAGGCTTTTAATAAATGAGGCCAAAAGCTGTCTAGTGATTCCAGTTTAGATTATTAGTTTATGTCATTCTGTTTTTCTTCAAGAAATCAAGTGTTTTCATTTCAGTAACCTAATTATTTTACACAATTATGTAAGTTGCATATTTGGTTTCTCAAAATTTATGATTATAATAAAACTGTGTACAGATTGGAGTCCTGGCGTGGTGCTGCAGAATAATGCACTGAATCGCAAGGTCAGTTTGAACCTCAAGGTTGGTGGTTCAAACTCACTAGCCTCTCCTCAAAAACCATAGACAGGGTTGCAGTGAATCACAACAGACTCAATAGAACTTAACAACAATAACATTATGTACAAGTTAGTACCTTTTCATATCATTTCTTCATCCCAGTTGAGCATTTGCAATAGCTAGTATTCAAAATAATAAAAACTCAAAATAATTGAAACATATGGTTTCTTGTGAGCAGTTATTCTGTATGCATGTAGGCCCACCATTCTGATTGTAAAACAAACAAACAACAACAAAAGACAAGTGGCTCAAAATAGAATAGTTATGTTGAGGCTTATAAAGAAAAGAGGGAAAAGCATAGATCAACCATTGACTAATCTTAGCATGATTGGTTGAACCCTTACCTCCCCTATTAGACTGATAAACTACTATCTGATTACTAGATAGTCTTTGGCCTTGTCAGGTGCCCTCAAGTTGGTTCCCACTCATAGTGAATTAATTTATGTACAACAGAAGAAATACTACTCAGTCCTATACCATACTCACAATTGTTGTTATGTTTGAGCCCATTGTTGTTGTAGCCACTGTGTCGGTCCATCTTGTTGGGTTCTTCCTTTAGTTCATTGCCTCCCCATTTTAACCAAGTATAATATCCTTCTCCAGGGTCTGGTCCTTTCTGACAACATATTCAAAGTACAAGAGATGAAGTCTGGCCATGTTTGCTTTTAATAAGCATTCTGACTGCACTTCTTCCAAGACAGATTTGTTTGTTCATCTAGCAGTTCATACTGTCAATATTCTTCTCCAACACCATAATTTTAACGCATCCATTCTTCTATGATTTTCCTTACTCATTGTCCAACTTTCACATCATATGAGGCAACTGAAAATACATGGGTCAGGTCAGGTGACTCTTAGTCCTCAAAGTGGCATCTTTGCTCTTTAACACTTAAAAGAGGTCTTTTGGAGCAGATTTGCCTAATACACATGATGTTGTTTGATTTCTTGACTGCTGCTTCCATGAATTTTGATTGTGTGTCTAAACAAATGACATCTTTGACAAATTCTTCTTTTCTCCATTTATGATGATGTTATTTTTGGTCCAGTGGTGAGGATTTTTGTTTTCTTTACATTGAGATACAATCCGTACTGAAGGCTGTGCTCTTTGATTTTAATTAGTAAGTATTTCAAGTCTTCTTTGCTGCCAACTAGCAAGATCACAGGCTGTTAATAAGTCTTCCTCCAATTCTGATGCCACTTTCTTCTTCATATAATCCAGTTTCTCAGATTATTTGCTCTTGATACAGACTAAGTAAATATAATGAAAGGATACAACCCTGGTGCAAACCTTTTCTGATTTTAAACCATTCAGTATCCCCTTGTTCTGTTCAAATGACTGTCTCTTGTTTTATATATAGTTCCCTCATAAGCACATTTAAGATTTCTGGAATATCCATTCTTCTCAATGTAATCCATAATTTGTTATGATCACACAGTTGAATACCTTTGCATGTTCAGTAAAGCACAAGTAAACATCTTTCTGGTATTCTTTGATTTCATCCAAGGTCCTTCTAATGTCAGCAACTGTTAAATTACCTTGCTCCATGTTCTCTTCTGAATGTGACTTGAATTTCTTGCAGTTCCCTGTTAATGTACTGCTGCAGCCATTTTTGAATTATTTTCAGCAAAATTTCACATACATGTGATGTTAATGATATTGTTGGATGATTTTCACATTCTATTGGGTCACCATTCTTTGGAATGAATGCAAATAAGGATCTCTTCCAATCAGTTGGCCATTTAGCTATCTTTCAAATTTTTCGCAATAGACAAGTGAGTGCCTCCAGCTGCACTGATTGTTGAAAATTTCTATTTGTATTATCAATTCCTGGAGTCTTGATTTTTACCACTGCCTACAGTACATCTTGGACTTCTTCCTTCGGTACCATCAGTTCTTGGTCATATACTACCTCTTGAAATTGTTGAACATTGACTAATGCTTTTTGGTACAGTGACTGTCTATTCCTTCTATCTTCCTTTGATTCATCCTGAATTTTCAATGTTTTGCCCATATTGCCAATATGAAATTCTTCAGTATTGCAAGTTGAGACTTGAATTTTTTCTTCAATTCCAGCTTGAGAAATACTGAGTGTGTTCTTCCCTTTTGGTTTTCTATCTCTTTGCACCATTTCATTTTACTTTACTTTGTCTTCTCAAGCTCTGCATTTGAAAATTTCTTTTCTATTCTTTTACTAATTCATTTCTTCCAATCACTTTACCTTCTCTACATTCAAGAGTAAGTCTGAAAGTTTCTTCTGATATCCATTTTGGTCTTTTCTTTCCTTCCTTTTTTTGTAAGATGTTTAACTTTTTTCATGGATAATATCCTTGATACTACAACTCCTAGTCTTTGATCATGAGTGTCTAATGTATCAAATCTATTCTTTGGATTGTCTCTAAATTCAGGTGGGATGTATCAAGGTTATATTTTGACCCTTGCGGACTTGCTTTAATATTCTTCACCTTCAACTTGAGCAACTGATGGTCTGTTCCACAGTCGGCCATTCCCCTTGTTTTGACTAATGGTATTGAGCTTCTCCATCATCTCTTCCCACAGATGTAGTCAGTTTGATTCCTGTATATTCCATCTGGTGAGGTACAGGTGTATAGTTACTGCTTATGTTGTTAAAAGTATTTGCAACGAATAAATTGTTGATCTTGAAAAATTCTATCTTGCCACCTTTAGCATCATTTCTATCTCCATGGGAATTCCCATTACTTATCCTTTCTCTTTGTATCTGTCTTTCACATTCCAATCACCAGTAATTATCAATGTGTCTTGATTGATTATTTGATCAATTTCAGACTGAAGCAATTGGTAGAAATTTTCAGTTTCATTCATCACTTGTTTCAGTGGTTGATACATACATTTGAATAATAGTGGTATTAACTAGTCTTCATTGTAGGCTTATGAATACTATTCTATCACAGACAGCATTGTACTTCAAGATAGACCTTTAAATGCTCTTTTTGATGATGAATATGGCACTGATTCCTCTTAAATTTGTCATTTCTGCTATAGTAAACCATATGATTTTCTGATTCAAAATGGCCAATACCTGTCCATTTAAGTTCACTAATATCTATGATATTGATCTTTGCGGGTTCCATTTCCGTTTTGACAATTTCCAATTTTCCCAAATTCATATTACATACATTCCACGTTTTGACTCTAATAGATGTTTGCAGCTGTTTCTTTTCGTTTTGAATTGTACCCCTATCAGTAAATGAAGGTCCCCCAAATTTTGCACCATTCTCATTATTAAGGTCGAAAACAACAATTATTTTGAGGAAATAGTTCTTACCCAGCCTTCCAACTTGGGGTGCTCATCTTCTGGTGCTGTATTCTGATATATGTTACTCTTAACATTTCAGGGACTAAACTCATAGAAACGGACTGCTTATCCTTTTTCCTACTTTCCAGAATCATTACAACACATAAACCACCCTAGTACAACAAAATTGGGCATGTTGTGGATTCTTAATACTCATTATAAAATGAGACCATTCATTTAACAAATAACCATTCATTAAATCTGCTATTTATAGTTGTTGTTGTTGAGTGTTGTTGATTCAACTCAGTGCATACTCATAGTAACTCTATAGGGTCACTGAGGAGAGTGACTGGTTTGTTTGAACCATTCATTTTGTTGTTAGCAGTCTAGTGCTTATCCAATACTATGATTACAGTCTTGAAAAGAAACCTATACAGTCTCTTGAAGAATACAATGAGTACTATATGTGGATTAAAAATGTTCTTTCAATAAATGTAAATGAATTCATGATTAGTTTATATAGAATTTGTGTTTCACATTAAAATGTTAAATCTTATTTTACATGAGTATACCATATATCAAAGAGACATATGTTCTGTCACAATTACAGCTAATCTATTTTTGCATTATGTATCTTACATAGTTTTTCTTTACCAGAAGGATATTTAGATACAGAGATAATTTAATTAAATTTTGTTATATACTCTTTTCTTACTTGTCAATAAGGTTAGGTTCCACACATCAGGTAGTTATGAAAAAATCAGCATTATGCAAAAATGGAGGCTGAGCACATTATTACATGACTTGCAAACACTGAGACTTGTAACCCAGCCAAGCTGACGTGTAACCTGAACTATCACAGCCATTGATACTTTTGCCTTTTACCTCACCATTCAATACTTCCAGATATATGTTGATGATGTACAAAAGAGCCAGATAGTAGATTTTTTATTGTTAATGTAAATGTGAAATGTCAGATAATGAGATATTTGATAAGTGAGGAGAAGGGTGTATTCTTATTTAATATACCAGTAGAAATGGAGTCAATTCTTATAGCAATTTATTAAATAAATGTGCTGTTCAATTTGAGATGGTTGGATTTAGAGTATGATCCTTATAAGACTACTGGTAGCACCTAAGAGAAAGTGTGCCAAACTATCAATTTATCTTCCTAGATTCTCTGATGTATTCCCCCCACCCTTTTACTCATCTTCTCAAATTACCCTTAAAGTCTTAATCTTAATCTCTCCGTTTTCTTTTCTATTTTCCCGCCTTCCTTCCTTCTTTACTCAGAAATTTTTGAGCATACTCTATATTTGAGATGCTGTCTCTGCCTTGAGGAACTCTCATTCTCCATGACTCAGTATATTTTTTGATATACTTGTTTATTGATAGAGCCTATACTTGATTCAAGTAAAACTGTTTCAGAAGTATGGCTGAATTGTTCCTTAGAAGGGACAATGGCAAGACTTCCTCTCTCATACTTTGGACTTGTCAAAAAAGACCAGTGCTTAGAAAAGCATATCATGCTTGGTAAAATGGAGGGTCAGTGAAAAAGAAGAAGATTCCTAAGGAGATGGATTGACATAGTGGCAGCAACAATGGACTCAAGCATAGCAACCATTGTGAGGATGGTACAGGACTGAACAGTGTTTCCCTCTGTTGTACATAGGGTGGCTATGAATTAGAACCCACTCGACAGCACCTAATAACAATATATTTGGTTCTTCTTTTGTTTTACTTGTAAGGTGTTGGGTCATTTGATGCTTTCCCCTGTGGTTCCTGATGTCTTGGTTTCGTATCTTTACTGAAAATAATACATTTGATGGAATTATTTGTTGTTTTGTCTTTTTAGTATTCTCTGTATTAAATGGTTATTAGGAGTCCACTAATATTTTTTCTTTAATTTCAAGTAAGAAGAAAATAATAGTAATAATAGTATATAATTACTCATAAATTTAGTCTTGGACAATGACTGTTGAAGAATGCTAATGCAAAACATTGATAAATCAATAATGATTAATCCAAATCTCACAGTTGGATTTACCTGACTAAATAAGACACCTTTTTTTAAAAAAAGAATGAGAAATGCAGATTGCTTAATCTTTATAATTTTTCTCTGAACATTATTAACAGTTTCTTTATTATTCCTCCAACACCAACTTGAAAATATTTGTTTTAGATAGATATAATCTGCATAGATAAGGAGCCCGGGTAGCGTAGTGGTTACGAATCGGGCTGCTAATCTCAAGGTCAGCAGTTCGAAACTACCAGTTGTTCTGCGGGAGAAAGATGAGGCTTTCTGCTCCCGTAAAGATTTACAGCCTTGGAAACCCCGTGCAGGTTTGCTATGAGTTGGAACCGACTCCATGGCACATAACAACAACAACAATCTGGATCATCATTTTGCATCTTAATGAAAGTAGATGATTTGAAGACTTGGTGTGAACTGAAGTTTAAGAACTGTGCTTTCCCAAAGAAGATAATATCTGTTATTTTTTTCAGGCTGATCAGTTGATGTTTGCTTTGCATTTTGTTCGAGGAATGCATCCTGAACTTTTTCAAGAAAATGTAAGTAGAACAGTTACATATACTTTGGTCATGGGTGGATTTATAATTAAAATTAAGCTAGAAATTATGTTGTTGTTAAGTGCCATTGAGTTGGTTCCAACTCATAGTGACCCTGTATCAGGTTTCTGAGGAATGACTGGGTGGGTTTATATTACCGAGCTTGCAGTTAGCAGTCCAGTGCTTATCCTACAACTGCACACCAGGATATACAATTCTGTAAATCTTTTTTTTTTAAATGTTTTATTGTGAATTATGTGATAGTTTACATGGGAGAACATTAGCTTTACATTCATCCTATCATATATCATTTCGTTGCCATGGGTACAGTCCCCAAGTTGCATCATCAGTGAACCAAAGGGTATACCCTGCGAGCCTGCCCCCCCGGTCGTCAGCATACAGCCCCTCTCCCTCTCTGTGTCTAAAGTCCCCAGCTGCTCCATCTCTCCACATCATTGTCTCTGCCTCCATCTTTGGCATCACTGCTTCTCTGGGTAGGGTTCCACACTCCACTCTTCTCCCGTGATGGTACCAGGGACTTCCGCTCCTGAACTGCAAAGTCAACCATTCCCCTCCTTTTGCTACAAAACATCTACCTTTACATTTCCAATTCTCACAGCCAGTCCTAATAACAATGATTCACTATTGTACCACAAGAGACCTATCCCCATCTACTTTCATCAGGCCTGCCCAGATAGATTGGATACTACTCAGTGGAGATTCTACCTTCCTCTGCGCCCTCTGGATCTAGGCTCTATCTAGAAACCTTGTAAGCCAGTCACTTCTTGCCTTTGTAGCCCCACCATTTTGGGTAGCCAATGTCCAAGTTGCCCATCTCTGAGTACTCTGTGTATGGAGGGGGTGGGATGATCCTTGCTGTGAAGATTTGTTCCCTCTTTTGAGCTACTGCATTCATAGGTGAAGGTCATGTTCATCAAATTGTATCAGATTACTCTCTTGTTTCTTCTAGTTGAGCTGTGATCATCCAGTCATTGAAGCCAGGTCAAGTGGGTATTATCTGTAGGTGTGGGTGTTCTTATGTATAAGCCCTCTCTTCTTATCAGCTGGACACTTCACTCTGCATTCTAATCCTCTGTGGCTATGTCACTGACTCTGGGCCCAAGAGTCTGTAGGTCTTGCCACACTGCTGGCCAACCATGTCTCCACCTGGATTCACGGGAGTCTATTAAATGTTGTAAGACTTAGCTTGCAGCTTCATTGCTGTTTTCCCTTACTTCCCATTATCGGTGACGAACGTGGTCCCCAGTCAGAGCACATGTCTGTTCCTATATTCCCATTGAGTTTTAGTCTTGGCAGGTGGTTTGCCCTGAGGGGACCCAACCACTTGCCTTGATGTCTCCTGGGCGAGCAACTTGCTTGTTCTTGTAGTAATCAGACTGCAGTTAATTGTTTTGTATTTTTCCTGTCAGTCTTTCTTTCAAGAAGTTTCTTCTGTTCTTCTAGCTGCTCCAGGCTGGTCTGCTTGTCCTTTCAAGTGGAAATTTCCCATCTCAGAAGATTCTGGATGGGGTTCAGAATCCCACCTATGGTCTTATGTAATGCAGAGGCTCCGCTGGAAGCCTCCTTCACTGGGCATGTTGTAGGCCCATTTTAGGTATTACAATCAGTTACAAGCTTTCTATGGTGATATTTCTGGCTATTTCTTTCTCTCCCCTCAAGTGTCTATTTTATAATGGTATGCCAGGGAAACCAAGATTCAAAAGACAGCCAAGCATCTTAACATTATTTCCCCCTTTTTGCCCATTCCAACCATGTCTCAAACTATCCTGTGTCTATTCCCTACCCTGTGCTCCACTTTCCCCTCACTCCCCTTGCTCCACACCCCACATCCCGGTAACCAGCAAAGACTCACCCCTTCCCTTTAGTATGGGTTCTTTTTATTAGTGTTTTACAATAGTGGTCCTATGCAGTATTTCTACTTTTGTGACTGACTGATTTCACTCAGCATAATGTCCTCAAGGTTCATCATGCGGTGGCTTGCCCCTTTCTTGTTATTCTTCAAGGTAGCATTATATTCCATTGTGTACCACAGTTTGTTTATCCATTCTTCAGTTGATGAGCACTTTGGCTGTCTCCATCTTTATGCTATTGTAAATAATGCTGCTATGAACATTGGTGTGCATATATCTTTTCGTGTTATGGCTCGTATTTCTTGTGGATAAATACCAAGTAGAGGAATTGCTGGGTCATAAGGTATTTCTATTTCCAACCTTCTGATGAGGAAGAGCCATATTGCTTTCCAGAGAGGTTGGACCATTTTGCAATCCCACCAGCAATGCAGGAGCGTCCCAGTCTCTACACATCCGTACCAACATTTATTGTCCTCTACTTTTTTGATCTTTGTTGTTATTGCTGGTGTGAGATGGTATCTCATTGTTGTTTTTATTTGCATCTCTCTAATGGCTAGTGATCGTGAATATTTCTTCGTATGTTTGTTGGCTGCCTGGATCTCCTCCTGGGTGAAGTGTGTGTTGATGTCCTGTGCCCATTTTTTTAATTGGGTTATTTGTCTTTTTCTTGTAGAGGTGTTGTAGTTTCCTATATATTTTAGAAATGAGTCCCTTGTCTAATGTATCATTGCAAAATATTTTTTCCCATTCTGGGGGTTCCCATTTACTCTTCTGGTGAAGTCTTACGATGCACATAAGTTTTTCATTTTTAATATGTCCCACTCATCTATTCTGTCTACTTTTGCTTGTGTAGTTTTCAAAATGTTTTGTAGTTTGTGTATTCCCTGAATTAGTGCCCTCACAAGTTGTACCTATTTTTTCATTGAATGGCCTTCATAATTCTGGGATTCACATTTAGGTCTTTAATCCGTGCTGAGTTGTTTTTTGTATAAGGCATGAGGTAAAGGTTTTGTTTCAGTCTTTTGCATATCATTTTCCAGTTCTGCCAGCACTGTCTGTTGAAGAGACTATGCCCTCCCCATGTGATATATTTAGGTACTTTGTCAAAAATGAGTTGGCTGTATGTGGATGGATTAATTTCTGGATTCTCCATTCTGTTCCATTGATGAATGCATCTTTCATTGTACCAGTACCAAGCTATTTTGACCACTGTAGCCATGCTGTAAATTTTTAAGTTGGGAAGTGAGAGGCCTCCAACCTTACTCTTCTTCTTAAAGAGTGTTTTGGTTATTCTCAGTCTCTTTCCTTTCCATATAAAGTTTGTGATAGTTTTTTCCATCTCTTTAAACATGTCCTTGGAATCTGGATTGGGATTACAGTATATGTGTAAACTGATTTGGGCAGTATTGACATTTTCACAATGTTAAGTCTTCCTATCTAGTAGCATGTACATTCTTCCATTTTTGTAGGTCTCTTTTGGTTTCTTGTAGTAGTGTTTTGTAGTTTTCTTTGTATAAATCCTTTGTTTCTCTGGTTACATTTATTCCTAAATATTTCATCCTTTGTGTAGCTATTGTAAATGGTATTACTTTCCTAATATCCTTTTCAGTGCTGTCGATTTTGGTATAGAGGAATTTTGAATGTTGATATTATACCCTGCCACTTTGCTGAATCTTCCAATGAGGTCTAGTAGCTTTTATTTTTTTACTGAGTCTTTGGGGTATTCTATGTATAGGATCGTATTGTCTGCAAATAAAGAGAGTTTTTGCTCCTCCTTGCCAATTTGGAGGCCTTTAATTTCCCTGTCTTGTTGTATAGCTCTTGCTAAGACTTCCAGCACAATATTGAATAAGAGTGGTGACAAATGACATCCTTGTCTGGTTCCTGTTCGCAGAGGGAAGGCTTTCAGTTTCTCTCCATTGAAAGTCATCTAGGCTATTGGTTTTATATATATGCTTTTAATTATGTTGAGGAATTTCCCTTCAATTCCTGCTTTGTTGAGTGTTTTTCTCAGGAATGGATGTTGGATTTTTTCAAATGCCTTTTCTGCATCAATCTGAATGATCATGTGGTTCTTTTCTTTTTTCTTATTTATATGGTGGAATACTTTGATTGTTTTTCTAATGTTGAACCATCTTCGCATCCCTTTTATGAAACCCTATTGTTGATTTCTATTTTGATAGCACTGTGGTCTGAGAAGATGTTCTGGAGAATGTTTCATATACACTGGAAAAGGATGTGTAGTGTGCTGTTGTTGGGTTGAATGCTCTGTACACATCTATAAGATTCAGTTGGCTGATTGTTTTGTTTACTTCTTCTGTGTCTTTGTCAAGTTTCTTTCTGGTTATTCTATCCATTTTTGAAAGCAGTGTATTAAAATCACTCATGATTATTGTAGATTTGTCTATTTCTTTCTTCAAATCTATTAGCGTTTGGTTCATATATTTTGGAGCTCTTTCATTGGAAGCATAGATACTTATATTATGGTTATATCATCTTGTTCAGTTGTCCCTTTAATCATGAGATACTGTGCATCTTTATCTATTATGCTGGTTTTTGCCTTAAAGTTTATTTTATCAGAGATTAGTACTGCCCACTCCTGTTTGGTTTTGATTGCAATTTTTTCATCTGTTTTTGTCTCTGTGTGTAAGATGTGTCTCTTGCAGACAGCATTTTGAAGGATCTTATTTTTTTATCCATACTGCCACCCTTTGTCTCTTAACTGGCACATTTAATCCATTTACATTTAGTGTAATTATCGATTGTTGTTGTTGTGAAATGCCATCAAGTTGGTGCCGATCCATAGTGACCCTGTATAGGGTTTCCAAGGAGTGGTGGTGAGCTTGAACTGATGACCTTGCAGTCCAAACAGCTTTGCAGTTTGGCAAATTAACTCACAGCGCCATACCAGGATTTCATAATTATCTATAGGTATCGTTTAATTGCTGCCATTATGTTTGGGTTTTTTTTGTTGTTGTTGTTCTGTGTGTCTTCCTTTTGCTTAGTTCATGCTTTTTGTCTTCTTTCTTGTGCGTTTCCTAACAGTTTTAATGTTTCCATGTTCTTCTTGGATTTTCATTTTCTTGGTATGTTGTGTTCAATTTCTTTGAGGTTACCTTATTTTCCATTATTTTTTCCATCCATTTAGTGCAATCTGTTTTATCCTGTAATCTACCTGACCTTCTCACCATCTGGATCTCTGTTCCTACTGGTTTACTTTCCTTTACACTGTAATTGTTTTGATCATAGATTGACCTCCCAGATTCTCTGAGTTTGTTCTTATAGTTTTTTTCTGTTCTCGACTCTTCCTTCTGCCGATTGAGTTCTGGGAAGTGCTGCCACATATGTCAATCTCTGTTTGTTGTTTGTTCTTGTTGCTTCTCAGTCCACAGAACTCCCTTTAGGATGTTTTTTAGCACATAGTTGGCTTTGGAAAAATCCCTTAGCTTCTGTTTATCCTGGAATGTTTTGATTACACTGTCATATTTGATTAATAGCTTTGCTGGATAAAGGATTCTTCATTCACAGTTTTTTTCTTTCAGAGTTTCATATATGTCTCCCCATTACCTTCTTGCTTGCATGGTTTCTGCTGAGAGATCAGAGCTTAATCTGACTTGCTTGCCTTTGTATGTAACACTTCTGTTTTCCCTGGCTGCTTTCAGGACTGTCTCCTTATATTTAATTTTGGAGAGCTTGATTATAATTTGTCTCAGTGATTTTCTTTTGGGGTCTGCCCTTCCTGGGGTTTGTTGAGCTTCTTGAATGTTTATCTTCTCACTTTTCAGGATGTTAGGGAAATTTTCTTCCAGCAGGTCTTCAGCTATCTACTATGTGAACTTGTGTGAGTCTTCCTTTTCTGGAATGCCGATAATTCTTAAGTTATTCCTCTTCATGCTGCCCAACATGAATCTTAGACCATCTTAAGATTTTTTTAAATCCTTTTTTCTGTTTGCTTTTCTATCTTAGTGGTATCAAGAGATTTGTCTTCCAGCTCACTAGTTCTGCCTTCCATCTCTTCTGTTCTACTCCTTTGCCCTTTCAGTGTGTTGTCTATTTCTGATATTCTATTATTGATCGTTTGGGCCTCTTTCTGTAGGTTTTGAAAATTTTCCAATGCTGTATCTAATTTGATTGCTCCTTAGCGCTTTCCTGACTTCTCCCTTAGTTTTCTCAATTCCGTTGTAAAGTGTTTTGAAACATTTTATAATGAATTTTCTGAATTCCTTTTCAGGAGATTTCAAGCCCTGCTCTCCATCCAGAATGGAGTCCAGGTCTACCTCTAGGTCATTTGTCTTAGGCATTTTATCTTTTTTCTGGACATGTGCTGATATGGTCATCTACTTTTGCTTCTTGGACATATTTAGTGTTTATCTGTGGCTTTAATACTTAATTGAGTTTGTGTTTTGGTATTTTTAATGCTTTCTGATTGTCTCCAGGTAAATGTGGTCAGGATGTGGGCTTCCCTTTTCACTCTTCTTATTGCTTGTCTAAGAGTATCTTTCACAGGTGTTGTCTGCCTCCCCAGTGTATGGCAGTTGGTATTGTTTTTTGCCTAGATTTTGTTGTTTTATAGAGTATGATTGTAGCTTGACTATAGGGCAGCAGATGCTGTCCCTTCTTGGATAATATAGGGAGAGAAATAGTCCCCTAAAGGTAAAATGGGGAGCATAAAACAGCAAAACAACAACAGCAAGAAAGCAAAACAAAACAAAATACCAAAACAACAACAAGAACAACAAAAATCTAGATTGTATACTGTAGTCTATAATCACAGAAAGATGTAAGGACGGATAGCAGAAGAAGGAAAAAGAAAATCTGTAGCCTAATATGAGCATGTCTTTAATGTTCTCTTTGAACTTCTTGCCTTAAGGCCATCTGATAAATTTCAAGAAGCCACTGTTGGTTGTTATGCTATACCTCACAATTTAATTTAATTTTCAGCCTGTTTTGTTTTTAAACTCTCTTTCCCTGTCCACACCCCTTGTTCTGGCCTTTTCCCTATTAAAAATCAGTTCAGGCTGGTTTTTGGATTGATGGTATCTGTGCGCATGTGTGACAGTAGAACCCTCCAGTGGTGGTGATGTGGGGTGTCTACTTGCTCAGGCACCCCCTCTAGTCACCAGAATGGAGGTGCATAAACAGTAAGAAAAGAAAAGAAAATCAGAACAAAGCAAAACTGACGGTGTGTATTGTCCACCTTTTTTCTGAGGTTTCAGTGGCATTATTCTGTGGTAGCTCTGCTTGCCTGCCCCACTTGTTCTTGCCATTTGGTCTCGTCCAAGTTGTAGGCTCCGTGCCACCGAGCCTGACAGATTCAAAAGTATGCGATTTTTTACTTCCGTTATAAGTTCCACTAGCTATAATCCTTCAAACTTTAAAAATATTCCTACCCATGTGGTTCAGAGTTTTGGAGCTCTGCCCTGAACACGCTTTGCCTGGTATTCTGTGGTATTGCTGATGATGAACTTCACTGCACCTCTGTAGTATTTGCCATCAAGCCCTGCTTCCTCTGAGTGGGTACCAACTTGATGGTACCTAACAACAACAACAAAGAGGGGCTGGGGAGAGAAGAAACTATTTGAAAGAGAAAATAAAGTTAGTTAGGGGGGTAGGTGAGTGGGGAGTTTATTGTAAGGAGATACAAAGTTAGTTATTGATAAGCTGAAACACGAAAGGCCAAATGTATAAATCTTTTATGAAGATAAAGGGTGTGCCCATTTTTGGCTATGTCTTCATTTCTAGTATGCTTAGATGTTTTCTGAGCCATATTCAGGGCACCAGTAGAGTTAACTGTTTTATTTATGTGGTCTAAGCAGTGGAACTGATTAAGTAGGGAAAAGTTAAATAAGATTTACTTTATTACTTATTACCTTCGCTGACTTTTTTAGAGTCAGCAGATGAAGGGAGAGAACGGACAGTTTCAGGTGCTTCCTTGAACTTGCATGTTTATATCAATCTTTTAAATATATTTTTGCTTCTTTCTCATTTCTGGTTAGACATTTAATACCCCTCTGAAACTTCAAAAGGATATCCCTGAAGCTAGAGCTTAATAATGCATTTCTGGTCTGCTTCTAGTTTTGTTTTTTGTTTTTAATTATTTACAAGTGATTTTTGACATTATTGTGTCTTTATCATCATGTGAGAGTCTAGTGGCCAGAGTGCCAAAGAATGGTTTATGGATAGTGCAGCTTTGATCTTGTGACCTTTAACTCTAGTTTGTCAGACTTAGCTGTGTTCTGGGTCTTCTTCATTCTTTTGTTAAATGAATGTGAACCATTTTACAGTTATACGTACGCTTATATTTGCTCCTTCCTTCTCTCCCCATCAAATTCCACATGCAATGACAGATTTGTATATGTTCTTCTCAGTTTATTAACTTGGTTCATCTTATTTCTACTCATAATATTGATTCCTTTCCTTTCTCCTATATATTGTATTTCACCATGATCAGTATGTTCCTTATAATATTAGACCGGAAACTCTCTTTTTCCCCTCCTTGGAGTAAATGAATTAGCACTAGGAAAGAAGAATCTTTTTCTCTGATTCACATAGTAATTGTCCTTGTTTTAGTTATATAGGGATGCATCATTTTAATTGAAACACTGATTAACAAAGATTGATGGAGACAGGAAGTAATTTGTCCATATTATTTTCAAATTTTGATATGTTGCACTTTATTTGATGACCAATGTGTAACAAATAGTATGATAGTGTCTGATGAGGAAATCCAAGGTAAAGACTTAGATTTTCTTAGAGTATTCACAAAACTGGATAAGTCTTGATTTTGTGGCTGCAATGGAAGAAATAATGGCAGTCTCCTAATCTGTAAGAAAAATAAGTTAATGGAAGTACTATTATCACTGCTTCCCTAACATACACTGTACTTAAACTTATGGTATTCCTTACCTGCTTATAAAGGAGTCCTGGTGTGGTGCTGTGGGATAAAGCACTGAGCTGCAAAGTTGGTTTGAACCACAGGGTCAACATTTCAAACTTAACAGCTGCTCCTTGGAAACCCCATACAGGGTCACTATGCGTGGAAACTGATTCAACTGCACTTACAAACAACAACAAGGGATTATAAGGCACCATAATTGTGCCATGTTTAAGCACTCAGCTGCTAACCAAAAGGTTGGCGATTAGACCCCACCAGCTGCTCTGGGAGAAGGATGTGGCTGTCTACTTCCACAAAGATTTACAGCCTTTGAAACACTATGGGGTAGCGACTCTATCCTTGTGAGTCCCTAACAGTTGGAATTGATTTTACAGCAATTTTTTACTCCTTTATAGCTATTGATGGGGATTAGCATATTTTAGAATAAATAAACAAGTAGTAAACAAATATTAATTGCATATGACATTAAAATTTTTGGATACTGAGACTTGTATAAAATATATGTAATGTATATTTATATTTTTGTTTTAAGAAAATAATTTTAATAGATTTGATGCTACTATTTTATATTGGTAAATGTGTTCGTTCTTAAAACGTTAGTGTTGTATATTAGAAAAGTGGAAACATATGAAAGTAGTTTTAATTTTTCTGAATCTTTAGATTTGTGGTAAGTTGTCTTGGGTTATTAAGAACATTTTGATTAGTTAATATTTTACTTATTTTTGTGTCTTTATGTTTTTTTTTCAATAGGAATGGGATACATTTACAGGTGTTGTGATTGGAGATATGTTACGGAAAGCTGTAAGTTAAAATAATAAAATCTTGGTATTTTACTCTAAGAGAAAATAGTTCTGGCTGTTGACTCATAAAATGTAATTTGCTTCAGATGAATTTTAAATTTCTATTGATATTATTCTTTGGTTAGTGGAATACATCCTAATCTTTATTGCCCTACTTTAAACTTGAATTAAACTTATGATTTTGCACTTGAAGACTTATAGTCTCTTAAAGAAGACTATTAATTAAGTACAAAGAAGCAAATGGCATTTAAAAAGTTTGTTTCTTTTCATTATTTTATTCTAAGAATACCTTTTTAATCTTTATTAAAGCAAAATATTTTATTATAGTTAGGAAAATTTTATTATGTTGGTAAAATTTTTTAGATAAAATTTTTTAAATTAGTTTTTAAAAATGTATAACTTTATTCAAATTTATTTGTTTTAACTTATTTTTTGTAGTTCATTTTTTTCCCCAGAATTACTCACTGTATATTCAAAGTCGTCTTCAAAAACGTTTATGAATACCATAATTCACCAATATTAGGACATCTTATTAGAGAAAATAAAGTTATTAAGATGGAATAAAAGGTCAGACCGTCCTATATTAAACAGGCCATAATAACACAGAAGGTGCTGCTGTAGTAACGTGACCTTCATGTTAAAAATGAAACATAATGTATAAGCTCTTTTTTAATGAAAAAATAAATATACATATCTTTTCATCTAGTACATTAAAAAAAGACCAAAAGAAAGACAAGAAAGCAATTTCCATTTTTTTTTCCATCCTTTTCTCTTTAACTGCCTTCCCTGTCACCCAAGTTAGCACATGTCTACACTCTATCCAGTTAATAATAATTCTCCCTTCCTTCCTACCCCTAGTAACAATCTTATTACAGAATGAAAACTTTTGCATGGTTTTTACAGTGGTGGTCTCATACAAATTTTCACTCAGCATACTTTTCACTAGGTTTTGCATTATTTTGCAGATTCATCATTATTTTAAATGCTGCATAATATTACATTATATGTATGTACCAAAGTTTATGCAACCATTCCTCTGTTGATTGGCATCTAGACTGTCTCCCTCTTTTTGCTGGGCATGCATATAGCTATTCGTATTATAGCTCTTATTTCTTGTGAATATATACCAACTATAGACACTGCTGGGTCATATGGTATTTCTATTTCCAAACTTTTGAGCAAGTGTCATATCATTTTCTGCAGCAGTTGCACCATCAAATTTATTTTTTCACTTGCAGTTTTCTATTTGAACTCATTATGTGATGAATAGTCTTATTCATTATTCAGTATTTTCTTGCTGTAATATACAACCTAGATTAAGTCTGAATTATTTATTTTTTAGAATAATATAATTTCATACCTCTTTCTATGACACTTAAGTTTTTTCTGAAATTTCATGGCAGATTAAACACAACAGAAATAAATGCAACATTTGTCTAAATGATTATCTAAGTCTATGTTACTTAGAATTTTGTCACATTGATTTGCAAAAGAGATAAAGAACAAAGAAACAATATATTGAATGAACATTTGACCAAAATAGTTTTCATAAAAATAGCTAGTTAATAGTTAATTTTTCAGAAGTATGAGTATGAAGTTTATCAAATGTACCAAAGAAAATAACTGATTATATTAAAGGACTCTCAACAAAGAATACGTGATCAACTTCCATCTTGGATAG
Source organism: Chrysochloris asiatica (assembly GCF_000296735.1). Lineage (NCBI taxonomy): Eukaryota > Metazoa > Chordata > Mammalia > Afrosoricida > Chrysochloridae > Chrysochloris > Chrysochloris asiatica. Next base: position 11,273,727 of record NW_006408526.1, read on the forward strand.
ATCAGGAAAGAAGCTGGGCTGTGGCAACATTAAAGGTATTCTTTTACTACTACAGGATATCTCTATCTATCTATCTGTCCGTCTAATATGTAAATTATGTCTGCTGACTTATTCATAATCAATTTTTATATTTCATGAATTTATGAAATAAAATCCTGGAGTAAGGGATACTCTGAAGAGATAACTTTAAGATAGAAGGAATGCATATGTTGGGGAAAACCTATGAGAGTTGATACTATTTTAGGTGAATGATGAGTAGAAATTTATCAAGTACGAAGGAGAGTTAGAACATTCAGAACCAACTATTAATGCATAAATGGACATGGCTTATAAAAACATGCTTTGTATGGATTTGATTCTGAATTTACGTATTTTTGCAATCTGACATAGAACTTAAAGGGCTGCAATGCTTACAACTTGTGCTGGATTTTCTCCACTAGATGGAGATAGTTAAGTTCATATGTTTTTATATAGAGAAAGGATGTATTGACTATGAGAACTGATTAGTATTACTTTGGAAATGTTTTTACTTAATTTTAAGATGTTTTTATTTCATTTTAATTAAATGGTTTTATTTAATTGTAGCTTTAACATTGGATAGTTTACCATATTCTTTCTGACTTAAGTGATTAGATAGGCTAACATAAGTATAAAACAAATATTAAAAATGTATCAATAATTGGTTTTCATTTGCTATGTTGAATTTCTCTTAAGATGTGTTTATATTTGTTTACTGTATTAAAAGTGATTATTATAATTTTTTTTAGATTGCTCTCCCTGGTCTTTATCAGACCCTCTGCTTTGAAGATGCAGCTCTTTGGCGTACTTACTATCATAATTTAATGTGTGAACAAGAATTTCCATCTATTCTTGCCAAAAAAGTTTCCTTATTTCAGCAGGTAAAATTTAGTGTTATCTTAGGATATGCACTGAACTGCTAACTACAAGGTTGGTGGTTCAAATCTACCCGCTGCTTCTCAGAAACCCTATACAGGGTCATTGAGTTGGAACCAACTGGAGACAGATGGCACTTAACAGCAACAAACCAAAATTATTTAGTGCTTCTCTTGCCATTCAGGAGCTGCTTTACTGAAAGCTTCGCCTTGAAGATGCCTGTTACATAACCACATAAGGAAAGGCTTATGTAAAAACGGAAAGTTTGTACCTTGCTATCCACACAAACTATTGGCAAAATTTCATTGAAGTGTCTCACACTATAGCTTTTGTCACTTCCTCTGTTTTGACTCAGGATGATTTTACAATAGAAAAATGTCTTTCAGGAAGAAATTAAGGTACCGGTTGTACAAATTCTTCACTGATTTCCCAATTTTATCTAAGGAAAAGACTAACTTATGAGAAACAGGGCATTTGTTCTCCTTCATTTCCAAATAGAATATGAAATCTACTGATGGGTTCCACTGCATTTTGTCTGATTGGCAAGTCAAAAAGCTTATTGTGGGTACTTTTTATAGCATTAAATTGCTGCCTATGGTTTCTGTCCCCTTTGTGTCTCCATAGACATAGCATTTATTTCACCAAGTATGCTACAATCAACAGCAGCAACTAATAAACTTGTCATTTAAAAGCCTAAGCATCTAAGAGTATCCTTGCTAAATAGTTCCTTAACACATCCAAGAAAGATTTCTGGACGTTTGTTTTGTTTGTCAATAGAAATACCAGTATTTTCATTCGCCCATTAGCCTTTCATTAGATCCTAAAGACATGATCCTGTGACCATTGTATGTTAATGTTTTCTTTTGATATTAAGTTTGAGTAGATAAATGGATTTCAGCAATATTTTGGATATTTAAATGATGAGGCTTTCTGCTCGGGCAGAGATTTACAGCTTTGTAAACCCTATACAGGGTTGCTATGAGTTAGAACTGATTTGACTGCACTTAACAACACCAAATAATCTCTTGGAATATACCTGATGTGACAGTTTTCAAGGCATAGTAAATGCTATAGATCAGTATTAAAATCAGTTTTCACAGATTTTAATAAGTACCTATTTACTTAAATTAGTAAACACTAATTATTGCTTCTTTAAAGCTTTTGTGGAAACTTTATTATTTAAAAATAACTTGCTCTATTTTTCAAGGTTCTTGTGGTTCAAGCTCTCAGGCCAGACAGATTACAAAGTGCTATGGCTCTATTTGCATGTAAAACTCTACGTAAGTATAATACTTTTCTAGAATTGCATTGCTGAACTGAAGTTGTTTTTTTTCAACTGACTTTTTTATTTTATATTGACTTTAGATCAGAAAGGTTATAAGGTTGTTTAAATGTTGTTGTACTTGTCTTATAGTTTCTACACAGCTTTGAAAGGTAGTTATCTATGTCGGATATGACCATACTTAATGTTGTTTTAAATTTGATGCATGACTGAAATTCCACATTCAGTTAAGGTATTTGAAGTTTAAAAAAAAAATTATTTCCCTATGAAAGCTCTTTGAACGTTTGTCTGTAGTTAGAGTTTCAAAGTAGAGAATCCAGTGTTTCTGCCAAATATTTACTGCCTAGGTATACTACTGGTAGTATAATTCTGTGAACAATTTAGAAAATAAAGATGCCATGAATGTAGGATGTTATGCAGTAAATCCTTCAAAATGAGTTATGTTTATCTAAAACATAAAATTAGATTTTTAAAATGTCTTAGATCAGAATTCTAAGGATTACATTTCATTGTAAATTAAAAGTCTCACATAATTAAATAGTATGCTGATAATTTATCTCTAGAGTCTTTAATTTCTATTTCATTTTTCCATCTATATGATATTTGTAGATATATAATTTTACGTAGAAACTGTTTTTCAGTTGTAACTTATATTTGGGGACTTAATAGCTGTTATAATCCTCATAGTAACTCTTTAAAGTAACTGCTATTTTTATACTCATGTGAAGACAAGAAAAAATGTTACACGACTAATAAGTAACAGAATAAAGATTCAAACCTAGCTCCAAAGTGTGTGTTCTTACTAAATACTGAAGGATGTGAATTTATTCTCAGTTTAGATTCCAGTTGACTCTAGCTCATGGTGTCCTGTGGGCAATGGAAAGAAATGGCTCTCAGTCGTGTGTTAGCCTTATGTCGCCAGCATGTTGGAGTCCACTGCTACAGCTCTTGTCTCAGTCCATCTCATTGAAGGTCTCCCTCACCCTTACTGGTCCTTTATTTCACTAAACACAACACTATCCTCCAGTTATTAATCCCTCCTGATGACACGTTCGAAGCAAGCTAGTTGGACAATGTTCTGCTATGATCAATAAGGTTTTCATAGCCTAAAATTTGCAAGTAATTGCCAGATCTTTAATTCTTAGTCTGTTTTGATCTGGAGGCTCCACTGAAATCTGCCCACCATGAGTGCACTTGCTGGTAGGTGAAACGCTAATATGATCATTTCTAGCATCACAGCAACATGAAGCCACCACAATATGTCAAACTGACAGACAGGTAGTGGATTTTCAGTTTCAAGAGACACTTTTATTATTAGCAAAAGCTAGTAGCATAAATGTCTTCCTTAGTCTTAGATAAAGTTCTTCTGTACATATTTATATCTTTTCTTCCCCACTCTTATCTACTGACCCAGATTTTCACATGACAACTATTTTCTGCCCCACATCCCACCAGAACATAAGCGTACAATTGCACAAATACTGTGAGCTCCCTTTAGATACTGTTGGGTAATTTGGTTGACTGGTGATGAGTATATGGAAACGGTGGTGGTGGTGATGTGCCATGGATTCAGTTGCAACTCATAACGACTCCATACAAGGTTTCTGAGGCTGTAAATCTTTACAGGAGCAGAAAACCTTACCTTTCTCCCACAAAACAGCTGGTAGTTTTGAACTGCTGACCTTTGAGTTTAGCAGACCAAGTCGTAACCACTACGCTACCAGAGCGCCTTGTACCTGGAAATAGGTCTGGTTATATTCTCTGTTTTCCTTTACTTACACACTGTTGTTGTTAATTACTGTGGAATTGGTTCCAACTCATAGTGACCCTGCACAGGGTGTCTGAGGCTGTAAATCTTTACAGGAGCTGAAAGCCTCAGCTTTCTCCCATGAAACAACTGCCTACCTTGAGGTTAGCAGCCCGATTCGTAACCACTACACTACCAGAGCTCTGTTACTTATCCATAGAGGCGGACGTATGTTTATTCATATTGGACAAATATTTATCTACCAGATAATGTTTATTCATTCCTGTATATTGCTTATCCACTTAACTCTTAAGTTTGAAGTAATAGATAACTCATCTCAAACTCTCAAAAATAAAAAAGAGGAATTATTAGTTCAAGTAACTAGTTGTCAGAAAGGAAAATACTGTTGGTTTTAAAGACTCAATATCTTCAGATTTTGTCTTTTTTTCTCAACTTTTTCTCTATTTCTCTGTGCCTGTATTTCACTCAATCGCTTTGCTTTCAGACTCTCATATTAATTTCTGATTGTATGTTGCCCTTAGTTTCAAGAGTTCCTATATGATTTCTGATGACAAAACACTAAGGCTATCCATTAAAATTAACTTGTTGTTGTTAAGTACCATCCATTTGTTTCCGACTCATAACAACCCCTTGATTGATTTTCTGATGAGCAGCTGGTGAATTTGAACCACTGATCTGGTGGTTCAAAATGACTTTGCAGTCCAACGCAAGGATAACCTATAGTGCTACTGTTGTTGTTGTTATGTGCCGTGGAGTCGGTTTCGACCCATAGCGAACCTGTACAGGGTTTTCGAGGCTGTAAATCTTTATGGGAGCAGAATGCCTCAACTTTCTGCCGCAGAACAGCTGGGAGTTTCGAACTGCTGACCCTAAGGTTCGCAGCCCGATTTGTAACCACTACGCTACCAGAGCATATAGCATATTTTGGCTAATTTTCATGCTTAATTAGATATGGGCTTAAAATATTAATTTACAAAGTGCTTTTGATAGCCTTGATGTTACAAATTATATATAACTTGTTTCTGAAAAATGAAATCATTGAGAAAAGATAATAGTGTCTATGTTCAGATATGCTTCTGAACATACTGTATGTTGTAAATGAAGTATTTAACATGGTGTCAAATGGTAAGTAATAACTGTACATTAAACATAATTGATTTTCATGGTGGCACAACGATTAAGCACTAGGTTGCTAACTGAAAGACTGGTCACTTGAACCCACTAACGACTCCGTGGGAGAAAAGACCCCAGTGTAGTGCTCCTGTAAAGATTTTTTGTGTTGTCGTTATGGTGTACTATGAAGTCAACAATGACTAATAGTGACCCTAGGTAACAAAGTAGGACTGCCCCATATGGTTTTCTAAGCTGGAATCTTTTATTTTTTCGCATTTTATTGTGAATTGAGTGACGGTTTACAGACAAGATCATCAACTCTCTGTTCAACAAGCCACTTTGTGTCATCCCAATGATTACCATCCCCTCCCTACAACAACAGTGATCCTACTTCCGTCCTGTGGCTCCCCATTTACATCTTATATTTCACAAATGAACAAAACAGAATTATTTGATGTACACTTGCAAAAGAAATATATTCATTCAAATGTCCAAAGGGCACATTCTGCAATCCAACTTCCTACTTGCAGGTACACAGCTTTAATCCCTGGACCTAAGAGCTTATTCGTTCACCCAGCTGTTCTGTCTCCATGCCACCACCTCTGTCACAGTCTGTGCTATTGCGAGCTTTTCTAGGTAAGGATCTTACACTCCACATATGCTTTCCTTCTTCATGGTCTTTGGATCATCTGAAATGAAAGATTAACTATTCCTCCCTTTTAGTTACACATCATTTATAATTACAGTTATGACAATCACAATTAAATTGCTAACAATAGCTTACAGTTAAGTCATGAAATCCTATCACCACCATTCTCCATCCTCTTTCACCAGATCCATCTGGAAAAGAGGCAAACTGTTCAGTGAGAATTCTACCTTACCCCCTTCATTCTGAAATTAAGCACACTCATGAAAGCCTGTAAGTCAGATACTTCATACCTTTAAAGACCCTCCTAGCCTCCATTTTTGATAACCCTTATCCCAGTACACCGAGGAAATAAGCTTCTATTCTGGTTGGAATTTTGAGTAGCTGCATCCATTAGCAAAATTCCAATTTATTGAATTGTAGCAATTTACACTTGCTTGCGCCTTTTTATCTTCATCTGGTCTAGTTCTGATCAGCTAGCTATCCAAGCTAGATCAAATGGGTACTAGCTGCACGTTTGGGAGTTCACACACACCTCCCTGCACTTCAGACCAGCTTACTGCTTCACTTTCTGTCCTAGACCCCAGGAGCTAGATCAGTGCCCATGGACTCAGGAGTTCTCAAATCTTCTGAAACTTCAGACCAGCCAGCTTTTCCTCTTCATTCTCTCATCTCAAGGGCAACAGGTGTCAATGGAGCATTACCAAATTCAGACCATGTCTTCATTGCTACCTTTCTCCCACTCCCAATTAGACCCAGATGGTCACCAGCAAGCACATTAGACTACTCTCAGATTCTATTTAACTTTCAGTCCGTGTTCATAGTCAGCAAGTACAGCACTTCCTCAGCTTTTAAGCTGTCCTGAATTGACTCCATTTGCACTTCTGTTCCACAGGATTGCTCTCATTAGGGTCAATAGTGTCCTTTTTATTTCTATACCCAATGGTTAACTTTTTGTCTTACTTCTCAAAACACTCAGTCGTTATTTTCTTCCTTTTTTAATCACTTTTTTTTTTGACTTGAGTACTGTGTTTCTGCTCATTCCTCATCTCTGTAAACTAGTCTTCATTTTCCATTCCTGGCCTTTTTACTGCATGTCTTCTACATGTTGATGATATATTATTTTTCCACTCAGTTTGCCCCAGGTTTCCTTCTTTCATTATATATATTTCCTGAGTGAGAGGAATTCTCAGTCTCTGACTTTGAATACTATCGCTATATTACTGCCACTTGTATCTCTTAATTCTTAGCCTTGACCTCTTCCTGGAATTCTAGACTCACTTGTCCAAAATGCTTATTTTACATATTCATCTGAATGTCTAGTAAACCTCACAATTTTAAAAAATACTGTTTTATTGTATTGTGAGTGAAAGTTCACACTACAAATTAGGTTCCCATTTAACAATTTCTATAGAGCTTCGTCAGTGACATTGGCTGAATGTTTACAAAGTGTCAGCAGTCTCATTACTTCTGTTCTGGTAGTTCCTATTTTCCACCACATACCTTCTCTTCTTATCCTTTTTATCCTCCTTTATAACTGTTTTCACCATCTGACATATTGAATAGTGTTAGCTGTTATTTGTGTTATTTAGAATATAAAATCTATGAGGACACAAGTATTGTTTTGTTCACAGCTGTGTTCCTTAATCAACTGTTAGACTATATAGACACTATACATGTTTATTAAATTAGTGACTACCTTCCTAATTGGTCTCCTTGCAACCTCTCTTGCTTCCTTTTCAGTTATTTTTCTATTCAGAAGACTGTTGTTGTTTTTGTTGTTATTATGTGCCATGGAGTTGACTGTGGAATCTTTTAAAAACCTAAACCATCATATCTCTTTCTTACATAAAACATGCGGTCTTTTGAAACTACTTAGAAAATAAAATCCAGACCCTTATTTAGGTTTACAAAAGTCTCATACATTCTGGCTCTTGCCTACGTCTTAGACCTCATCTTGTACCCATCTTACTTGCTAACTGTGCTTAAATAAGCAAAATCATCAAAGGAGCTTTGAACTTTTTTGTTTGCTGTCTTTCCTTTTCTTCTTTTGGTCTATGCCTCCTCTGTGTTATGCAGATCTGAACTTAAATGTTGCATCCTTAGAGATCTTTTGGTACTATCTAATTAGTGCCAACATATCTACCTGTTTTAGTTCTCTGCGTAATGCTCATTGCTCTCTGATATAATTCTGGCTAGTTTGTGTATTTGTCTTCTATTCCTATCAGTAGGATGCAAGTTTAAGTAAAATGAGGCCATTTTCAGCGTTCTTAAGAACCTATTCTTTCCTCCCCATTTACTCTTTAAGAATCTCCTCTTTGTGCCACATTGCACATAACCTTTCTTATTGACTCTGTAGCTTAACCTTCTACCAACTCTTTGGAGTACTTCTGTTATTGTCCTATTTCATCCTCAAGTTAAATGGCATTTAAGGTTTAACAGCATTTTCTGAAAAACTTCATCATATTCACATATTCAAATACTTTGAAAGTTTACTATACTTCTAAAACTATGCTACATCTTCCTATGCAAAATTTATACATACTGGGACTATGGCTGGATTTCTTTGTGCTTGGTCAAATAGTTTCATTAAAATAATTTTAAAAATGAAGTGGGGTTTTACTGTATGATTGAGTTTTAACAATTCAAATTGTTGGAGAATACCGAACACTTATTTTTTTCTAGTTAAATTTTAGAGATTGGATTTCAAATGCAGTTTCTCTGTCATCATTCATATAAAAAGATTTTTATTAGGTATTGTTGTTGAGTGCCTTCGAGTTGATTCTGATTAATAGCGACCTTGGGTAGGGTTCCCAAGGCTTTAAATCTTCACGGCAGCAGAAAGCCTCATCTTTTCTTCTGCAGAGCGGCTGGCGTGCTAGAACTGCGGGCCCCGTGGTTTCACAGTCCAGAGCTTGCCTTCTGGAGCCATTGTACTTCCATTAATGAGTATTATCAACCCTTTTTATAATCTATAAAATTTTAAATGGTAGCTTATAAACATATTTTTATTGGAAGTAGTTTGAAGATTTTAGTTAGTAGAGGAAGCCTTTAAAACTACTAAGCATGCAAGTTAAATATTATTCTGTAAACCAAGTCTTTCCATGGCAAGATTACTTTTTTAAAATAATAGCTACAATAAGAAAAGATTCCAATTTTTTAAATTCTGGTTTAATTTTTTACCTAAAAGAATTGAATACTGTATGTGGTATGTTATACAAAGTTTAGCGAGGTATCAAAAATGTAAAGACATAATCCCATAAGCTACCCTACAACAAAATTCACTGCCATTGAATAAATTACAACTCATAGTGGTTCTATATAGGATTTCTACTCATGTAAGTCTTCATAGGAGAAGACAGCTTCATGTTTCTCACAGAGAGCAGCTGATGGGTTTGAGTTGCTGACCTTGCAATTAGTAGTCCAGTGCTTACCCCATAGTGCCACCAGCATTCTTTACAATAGCTAAGGGATCCAGAATCCTTTTAAGTTCTCCATCAAAAAAGTCCTTGGTATTTCAAGCTGGATTTGATTAAGATCTGCCTACTGTCTAATGATGTAGAACATCTTTTCATGTGTTTGGTGGCCATTTACATGTTCTTTTTGTGTATTCATATCATTTGCCTGTTTTATGATTGGAGTATTTATCTTTTTGTTGTTAAGTTGTCAAAGTTATATATATGTTTTAGTTATTAGAATCTTGTCAGATATATGGTGTCTGAAGATAGTCTCCTAGTCTGTAGGTTGTCTTTTTATTGTTTTGATAAAATCTTATGATGAACAAAAGCTGTATATTTTTATGAGGGTCCCATTTATTTGCTTTTGTTATTATATCAGATGATCCAATCTTTTTTTTTTTAAAGGTTGTATTGTGTATTGAGTGATAGTTTACGTGGGAGAACATTGGTTTTGCACTCAACTACAGTGTTTCATTACAATGATTACAATCCCCTCCACAAAGCAGTAATATATAATCATATAAACAACCAAAGAACACATTTTGAAAGCTAACCTCCTGGCCACCAGCACACAGTCTTTCTCTTTCCATGAGACTAGAGTCCTTAGCTGCTCTGTCTTTCCATGCTATCACCTCTGCCTCCACCTCTGGGGTTGCTGTTTCTGTGGTTAGGGCCCCACATTCTGCTCATGCTCTTCTCTCTTGATGGTCCTAGGATCCTCTGTTCCTGGAATGTCAGATTAACTACTCCCCCCTTTATGTTAACACAACTTCTTCTATTAGAGTTGTGACAATTGCAATTAGTCGTGATAACAATTACTCACTGTTGAATCAAAAGAATCCTACCTCCATCTCCTTTCACCAGACCCATCTAGGCCAGAAGAAAACTATTCAGTGGTGATTCTACCTTCTACCACTCACTCTGAAACTAAACTCCCTCTTGAAAACTTGTAAGCCAGCCACTTTGTGCCTTTCTAGCCCCCCATTTTAGGTAGCCCATCCCTATCATACCCATCCCTATCAAGCCTGTGTACTGAGGGAATAGGCTTGATCCTTGATGTGGAGACTCCTTCCCTCTAGGTTGATATTTTGAGCTACTACATCCATAAGTATAGGTCAAGCTCATCAAATTATAGCAATTTACACTTGTTCCTGTATCAAATTTCTTTATCTTCCTCTAGTCAAGTTCTAATAGATGATTCACTCTTAAAAGCTAGAACAGATATCATTGTTCTGCTTTTTCTTCTAAGAATTTTATGGTTTTAGTTTTTGTGTATGTTGTGAGTCATCAATTCTGTTTCATTTTTCAACATTTGGCATCCAATTTCCCCAACACCATTTATTGAAGAGACTCTTCTTTCTCCATTGAATAAACTTATTACTCTTGTAAAAAATCTGTTTGCCATAGGTATGTGGGTTTATTTCTGGACTCTAAATTAGGTTCCATTGCATTATGTGTCTATTGCTCTTGCAGTACCGTGCTGTTTTAATTACTGTATCTGTATGTTGTTGTTAGATGCTGTTGAGTTGGTACTGACTCACAGTGACCTTATACACAACAGAATGAACCACTGTTCAGTCCTGTGCCAACCTCAGAGTTGTTGCTGCACTTAAGCCCATGCCTACTGCCACTGTGCCAGTCCATCTTGTTGGGAGTCTTCCTCTTTTCTGCTGACCCTCCACTTTACCAAGCATGATGCCCTTCTCCAAGGACTGGCTCCTCCTGGTAACATATCTGAAATATGAGAGACTAAGTTCCACCATCCTAACTTCTAAGGAGCATTCTGGCTGTACTTCTTCCAGCACAGATTTATTTGTTCTTCTTGTAGTCCATGGTACTTTTAATATTCTCCCCTAACACCGTAACTCAAATGCATCAATTCTTCTATGATCTTCTTTATTGATTGCCTATGAGGTTATTGAAAATACCATTGATTGGGTCAGGCACATCTTAGACCTCAAATTAACATCTTTGCTCTTGAACACTTTAAAAAGGTCTTGTATCTCTATAGTTGTTCTTGTTAAATGCTGTCAAGTTGGTTCCAATCCATAGAGACCCTGTATTGAGTTTCCAAGGAGCAGCAAGCAGCTGGTGAACTTGAATCACCGATCTTGCAGTTCAAACTAACTTTGCAGTCCAGTGCATTAACTACCAGCTCCATGTTTTAAAATCAAGAAACGTGAATCCTCTTACTTTGTTCTTTTGTTTCAACATTGCTTTAGCTAGTTGGAACCTCTTGTCACTCAATATAAATTTGAGGGTTATTTTTCCATTTCTATAAAGTTGCTGTTGTAATTTTGATCGGGATTGCATAGAATTTATGGATTGCTTTTGATAATATTGACATCTTAAGAAGAGTAAAAATTTTAATCCATGCACATGGGACTTCTTTCTATTTATTTAATATACCATTTAATTCATAACAGGATGCTTACTAAGATTAAAGTTAAGGATTTCATTTTGCTTGAATCACAATGAATGCTGTTGGAAAGAGTAGTAAAGAAACTATTGCATTGTCCAAAGCTCTCTTTGTAACTTTAAAGAACAAAGATGCCACTTTGAGTGCTAAGATGCACCTGACCCATACCATGTTTTTTTCAGTTGCCCCATATGCTTGTGAAAGCTAGACAATGAATAAGAAAGACTAAAAAGGAATTGATACATTTGAATTATGATGGTGAAAACTATTGAATACATCAAGGACTGCCAGAAGAATGAACACATCTGTATTGGAAGAAGTACAGTGAAAATTCTCCTAAGAAACAAGGTTGATGACTTTGGTCATATTATTTGGGGAGAGTAGTCCCTGGAGTAGGACATCATTCTTAGTTCATCTACTATGAGGAACACACTTGATGAAATGGATTGTCACAATGGCTACACCAATGGACTTAAATGTAGCACAAGTTTGAGGCTGGTGCAGAACTGGGCAGTGTTTCATTCTGTCATATAGGTTCACTATGAGTCGGCACATAATAACAACCTTACTTACAATCTATATAGCCTCCTTGCATTGGTAGCTAGGGTAGTATTTAATTGAACATCCAAAATATTAGAATCTTGGGGGGAAACACTTTTAGAATTTTGTCTACCACAGAATATTTGACTTTTTAATTTGTTTTCAATGCTGAGCATTATTCTTTTTCTAAACAGTGTTTTCTTATTTAATTGGTTGAAATATATAAGGTTAGGTCTTGATGGTTTTTTGTTTGTTTGTTTGTTTTATTGCCTTTTGTTGTATCTATTGAGAGTTACCTTTTCTTTGAAGTAAAGGAGAGTCATTGTGTATCCTTGATGCTTATTGTGTGTTTGTTAGGGAGCATGGGCTGAATGGGGAAGCATGAATTTATTACTCACTCACTGAGGTCCCCGAAAAGTGCCAGCAATGGTTTTATTTATTTACCTTTTCTTTTAAAACTGTAATTTATTTTCTTTATCTCAGTATTTTATCTGAGTAAAGTACACTACATTAAAAGAAACGTTTAAGTTAACTTGCTCACTTACTTATTTCTTCTTATGGAAAGACTTAGTTTTTTTTTAAGGACTCACAGTGGTCAAGTGCGCTGCTGCTAGCCATGTGGAATGCAGTTAGAACCTAGCAGCTCATCATCAGCATAAAGATGTGGCAATCAGTTTCTGTAGAGATTACAGCATTGGGACTCATATAGGGCAGTTGTACTCTTTCCTAGGGTTACTATTTATTGGAATCAATTTGATTACAATGAAATTTTTAGAGTCAAAATAATAAGATTCCAGAAATTTCAAAGTATTATTACATTATAATAATTCACATTATATCTAAGGGGGTTCAGGTATGTCACTGTAGGATGAGATCTGAAGATCAGCAGTTCAAATCCACCAGTTGCTCCTTGGAAATCCTATACAAGGTTGCTGTGATTTGGAACTGATTCAAGGGCATTTAACAGCACACCATAGTAGTCTCTTCATATGCATGCAAAAGCTAGATAATGAATAAAGAAGAATTGATACTTTTGAAATATGTTGGTGAGAAATATTAAATATGACATGGGCTGCCAGAAAAAAATGAACAAATCGTAGTTGGAAGAAGCACAGTTAGAATGCTCATTAAGAGAGAAGATTACAAAATTTAATATGGCCTACTTTGGGCACGTTATCATGAGAAATTACAGGAAAAGGACATCATGCTTGTTAAAGTATATTGTTTTTGTTAAGTGTCATCAAGTCAGTTCTGACTCATTGCGACCCAGTATAAGGTTTCTAAAGAGCAGCTGGTGAGATTGAACCACCCACCTTGTGGTTCAAACTAACCTTGTGGTCCAGTGCATTACCCCACAGAACATAAGGTCAGCAAAATAAAAGGAAGACCCTCAATGAAATTGATTGACACAGTGATTGCAATAATAGATTTAAGTATGGTAACCATTGTGAGGGTGGAAAAAGACCAGACAATAGCTTTTTCTATTATTCATTTGAGTTGGAACTGACTCAGTGGCATATAACAACAACTTTAATGAATAGCATTGATTGACACATTCAGTTGTAATGACATTATGAGACAAAATACTCATTATTTTACCAAATATGTAGTAGACTCAGTTCACTTACAATGCAATGGAGACTTTGTTGAAATAGTGTAGCTCTAATGACTAACATAAGGAGCTCTGGTAGCGTAGTGGTTACGAATCAGGCTGTTAACCTCAGGGTCAGCAGTTTGAAACTACCAGTGATTCTGCAGGAGAAAAGATGAGGCTTTCTGCTCTCATAAAGATTTATAGCCTCGGAAACCCTGTACAGGGTTGCTGTGAGTCAGAACCAACTCCATGGCACATAACCACCACCACCACCAGTGACTAAAATGGTGTGGCTCTGTGAGTTAATGCGCTGGAATGCAAAGTCAATTTGAACCACAAGGTCAGTGGTTCAAGTTCACCAGCTGCTCCTCAGAAACCCAGTACAAGGTCACTATGGGTTTGAATAGACTCTACAGCATATAACAACAATAACAACAATAATGACCAACATGTAATTTCAAGTAACATGAATGTCACCTATGTTATTGTTAATAGTAGGGTTTTAAATTATTTTTCCCCACTATTTCAGTATGCTTTACTTTGAAATATGAAAATAAGTAAAATAATATTACTACTAGGGTTGCAGTTCAGACGTGCACAGGTTTATTTTAAACAAAATGTGTTTAAACATGGCTGTCAATTCCATGGATAATTACAGACAAGTTCTCTCATCTCAGAAATATACTTAATTTTTTTTTTCATGTTTTATTGTGAATTATATGATATTTTACATGAGAGAACTTTAGTTTTACATTCATTCCATCATATATCGTCTCATTGCCATGTTCCAATCCCCTCTATGCATCATCAACCGACCAAAGGGCATACCCTATAAACCCGCCCCCTACACCCTCCACCCCCCATTTTTCAGGACCCAGTCCCTCTCCCTCTCTGGATCCAAAGTCCCCATCTGCTTCATCACTCCACGTCATCGTCTCTGCCTCCATCTCGGGCCTCGCAGCTTCTCTGGGTAGGGTCCCGCTCTCGGCTCTTCTCCATTGATGGTCCCAGAGACCTCCGCTCCTAGACTGTAGAGTTAATAACTCCCTTCCTTGCTACCAAACGTCTGCCTTTACATTTCCAACCCTCACAATCAGTCCTGATAATAATCATTCACTGTTGTATCACAAGTGACCCTTCTGCATTTCATTTCATCAGCTCCGCCTAGACAGATTGGATAGTACTCATTGAAGATTCTGCCTTCCTCCATGCCCCCTAGATCTAGGTTCCCTCTTGAAAGCTTGTAAGCCAGTTACTTCTTGCCTTTGTGATCCCTCCCCCCATTTGGGTATCCAATGTCCAAGTTGCCCATCTCTGTCTACTCTGTGTGTAGAGGGGGTGGGAATGTTTCTTGCTGTGTATACGTAATTTTGAAGTCAGAGCTAGCACCAAATTTTTGACAAAGCTCAAGTGCACTTCTTTCCAAATCTTTGAAACTTGGTAGTAAGTTCACAGAAATTCTGTTCTACAGAAAACAGCAGTTTTTAGGTGGATTAAGCATTTTAAGGAAGACTTCAAAAATAAGCCAAGACCATCAATCTCAATAAATGAAGAAACCACAGCTGACGTCTAGAAACTGGTAAGAAGATCATAGAATTAACTATGAAATTGTTCTGAGGCTGGGCTCTCACATAGTTTGCCACTTCAAGTTTCAAGTGGATATCTTAGCCTCACCAAGCTTTCCACTCGATGGGTGCCAAAATGTATTAGGAAGATCAGGTAGCTCAAAGAACTGATCTTCCCATCAGAATTTTAAGAAGAAAAATGCTAAAGAAGATTTTATGGAGGGAATTCTAATCATGGAGAAGTCTTGGATTTACCAATAGGCCAAGGTTCAATCAAAACAGTGACTTCCGAGGGGATCTGGTGCACCAGTTGAATTCAACTTAGAGAGATCAGGTCAGAAAATTATGGTGACTGTTTTTGAAGATTCCAAAGGGGTAATCCTGATAGATTTGCTTGAAGGACAAAAGATGATCATGGGGAAGTTATTAGGAGTAAGTTTTAAAGAAATTGAAGACTGCATTGGTGAGAAAAAGGCCATTAAATTTGCACTTATGAATTTTTTCATCACAACAATGCACTTCCTCATTCTTGAAGGTGTCTAGGTCTGCCATAGGAGAATTTCATTGGAAATCCTTACCCTATACACCTTTCAGCCCTGATCTTGCCTCTTTCTTTTGTTTTCACAACACAAACAGTATTTAAAAGGGCATGATTTTAGTACCTCCATGATGCAAAAATTACTCTTTGGTATAGTGTAAACAAAAGAGTGCAGAATTCTTTGTGGGAAGAGATAGAGAAGTGGAAACATTGCCTTCAAAAGTTAGTAGATCTTGATGATTGATATGTTTAGAAACAATAGCTTCACGTTTTGATGTATTAATAACGGTTTCTATGATTTTTGAGGCAGTACACGGTGATCTCAAAATGTGTAAAAAAATGGAATCACCATAAATTTGATATTTGTTTTTTCTTGAATTTTAGCACATGTTGCTCTGATTGTGGCTCTTTACAAACTCATATATTGTTCTTAGTGCCTCAAATTAGATCCTGCACAACTACTTTATAACAAGTTAGTGTGCACGTATTTTGGTGTAAAATATTTTTTTAAATCCATGCATATTTTTTTAATAATACATATGTTCCATGGAGTTTCTGAAATCCTGCCATAATTTTTGTATTCATGTAAAACATGAATGTTTGAATTCATTAAGATAGAACTTTGGGACAAATATGAAACATTCTTTTAGGTTTCAAAACAAGATAATTGTTAGCAATTATATTTAGTTTAAAAAATGTCTCTGGAATCACTCATCAATATTAAGAACTTATTGGGCTAAATTTCACCTGATATTAGACATAATTTTGCTTTTGAAAATTATTATTATCCTGGGTGGTTATTTGAAGGGGCTAGAATGCACTGTTTAAGGTTTGAAATGTGTCCTTCCAACATAATAATCTATAATGTCTTGGCCCATCTTTATAACATTGAATTAATATTTTAAGGTTTTAAAAGTTTCTGTTTCTTGCTATTAGAATTGCTGAGGTGTCGTCTTGTCTATTAATTTCTATTCCTTGAGGATATGGAAAGTTATTGTTTTCATAGTCTCTTTTTAATGTTTTTATTATGGATGGCATGAAAGTTTACAGGGCAGATCATCAGTTTTACATTCAACAAATCATACAACTTGTTTCATTACAATGATTATAATCCCGTCCATGTACCATCAGTTAATAGTATTTCTCTCAATTCATTTTAGCTCTTTTGTAAACAACAACAACAACAACAACAAAACTCAGGCATACATAATTTAAACCACCAAAAGGCACATTTTGCAAGTCTGCCTCCTGGCCGCCAGCTCTTACTTCATCTCTTCCCATGAGTCTAGAGTCCTCAGCTGCTCCCCCTCTCCATGTCCCCACTTCTGCCTCTATCTCTGGTGTTTCTGCTTCTCTGGATAAGGCCCCGCATTCTGCTTGTGTTCTTCTTCGTTGATGGTCCTAGGGTCCTCTGTTTCAGGACTGTAAGATTAACTACTCTCCCATTTTTGTAACAATACTTCTACTTTTATAATTGTGACAGTTGCAATTAGTCACGATAACAGTTACTCACTATTGAATCAAGAATCTTATCCCCATCTCTTTTAATCAGACCCATCTAGACAAGATGAAAATTATTCAGTGGGGATTCTATCTTCACCCGCACACTCTTAAACTAAACTACCTCTTGAAACCTTGAAAGCCAGTCACTTTGTGCTTTTATCAGCCCCTCATTTTAGTTAGCCAATGTCAAAGTTGCCTGTCCCCCTCTACCCTGTTTACAGAGGGGATAGCATTGATACTTTATGTGAAGACTCCTTCCCTTTCTGTTGGTATTTTGAGCTACTACATCCATGAGTATAGGTCAAGTTCATCAAATTGTAGCAATTTACCCTCATTTCCTTTATCAAAAATTTTTTTTTGTGTTTTTTATACCTTCCTCTAGTAGAGTTCTGATTATTAGTCCATTGAGGCTAGGTCAAATGGGTACTATCTGAAGTTTGGACATTCTTGTGTGTCTCCCTTCACTTCATATCATCTGGATGTTTCACTCTCAGCTCTAGCCCTCCGTGGTTATGTCCTTGTCCATGGGCTCAGGTATCCCCACGTCTCACCACACTTTGGACCAACCAGCCCTTCCTCTTCTGTCTCTCAACTGTAGGTTGATTGGAGTCCATGGAATGTGGTTGAACTCAGCCCATTTCTTCTTTCTGCCTTTCCCCCTCTTCCACTAACAAGTAGACCAACGTGGTTGTCAGCAAGCTTACACCCTTTTTTGTGTGGTCCTTTTGAGTTTCAGTCTTAGAGGGGGATTTGTCCTGAAGGAACTTGATTGATTGCCTTGATGGCTTCCCAGTGAACAACTTTCTTATTCTTGTAGTAGCCAATCATTCTGCCATTTTTGTTTTTGCTTTTATAGTCTGTTAATACTTTACTTTTCTGGAGTCCTGGTGTGGCACTGCAGGCTAAACACTGGACTGTTAACTTCATGGTCGGTGGTTCAAACCCACCAGACACTGCTTGGAAACCCTATACAGGGTTGTTATGAGTTTGAACTGACTTGATGACACTTAATAACAATACTCTACTTAATTCCCTGTGTTTTTAGCTTCAAACAAGTATAAATTTTATTTTAATTGAAATACATCTCCTTCAGCTTGATTTTTACTAACCATTAGTGGAAACATTCACATTTTTACAGAAAACATTTAAGCATATTTATGAAATAGTTATTTCCTGTCTGTATAGAATTTTATAATTTGTGAAGTAGAGAAAGCTCAGATGAATTGTTTTGAATTCAATTAGCAATTAGCAGCTGGGTAACCTTGTAATAAAACATTTTTTGATAAAGATTTCTTTAATTCTTAGTTTTCTTATTCATATAATGATATGTTTTTCAGGATTCTTGTGTGGATTAAATAACAGATAAATAAATGTTACCTGATATAATGATGAACACAGAGTTGTTGTTATTAAGTGCCATTGAGTTGGTTCTGATCCATAGCAACCCTGTGTAGGGTTTCTGAGGAACAGCTTGTAGGTTTGAACCACTGACCTTGCAGTTCACACTGACTTTGTGGTCCAGCACATTATCCTGCAGCGCAGCACCAGGACTCCAAACATAGAGTAACTGCTCTTTGAATGCTTTCTCTATACAGGGTTGCTATGAGTTGGAACTAACTCAACTTAAAAAGAGCAACAACCTGTGGATTGAGGCTTTTTATTAATTTATTTTTTAATAGAACCAGTTTTCTTGTGTGTGTCTGAAAGGAAATTTGCTTCCCATTGAACAGTTTCCATACAAACTCTTCGGTGCTATTAGTTAATAGTTTTGATAGTGTGTTACCATGCTCTTTAAGTGTGTTATAGTTGTTCCAGTTCCATACTTTAGTTTCCTTGTCTCTTTATCTTTGTATCTTTGCTTTTGCTTTAGAGTAACTGTTGACCTTTTGATTTCATATAGATGGTTTCTAAATGAAGCATTACATTAATGGTGAATCCTTTATTTTGTGTGCCAATCTGTTTTTTCACAGCATAGTGACCTCAGGAAATGTTTACAGTTCATAGTTTAAAAATTATCTCAGGTTCTCTAGTCTGAACTAGTCCAGTAAATTTGGAGTTTTTAGGAATTTGAGTTCTGTTAGGCATTTTTCTTCTCTTCTATCATGGTTTATATATTGGGATTCTAATTAGACCATTTGGTAGTAGTGGTGGTGGTGGTTATGCGCTGTGGACTTGGTAGTAGTAGTTGGGCATCATTTGGTTTCTCTGGTTTTCTGTGGATTGAATTTTATTGCAGTTTTACAGTTGAGAAAATTACGGAATGATGCATTTGACTTGTATAGAGTCATTAAACTAACAAATTAATGCTGACATTTATTTTTGCCTTGAAATTATGGATTTTTTCACTTTTTGTCAGTTGTTTCCCCCTAATACATTGGCATAACTCTTCGTTTTATATTATGACAACGGAGTTGGTTACTTATGTTGTGTAGAATTCTGATTTCCTATATGCATAACACACAACAGAACCTGATTATTATATAAACTAATGAATGAGCTGCTCCTCCGAAGCCCTATACAGGGTTGCTATGAGTCAGAACTCATGGCCCTTAATCTGCTGTAGTCCTGAGGCACTATAGGATAACCACTGGACCGCAAGGTTGGTTTGAACCACAAGATCAGTGGTTCAAACTCACCAGCCACTCCTTGGAACCCCTGTCCAGGGTCGCTTTGAGTCAGAACCCACTCAACGGCACTTAATAACAAGAAGAAGTGAAGATAAAACTATATATTGAGACCACAGTGCTGACTGTGTATTTCTTCATCTGTTAAATGTGTTAATCAGGATACTCATTTCACAGGGTTGTTGTAATAATTAGATGGCAACATAAATGTAGAGCATTTAGCAAAAATGCCTGGCACACTTAGTAAGCATTCAATAAATTTAATTATTACTAATACGTGCATGAAGGATCTCTGGTAGCATAGTGCTTACAAGTTGGGCTGCTAATCTAAAGGTCAGCAATTGAAAACTACCAACTGTTCCACAGGAGAAAGATGAGGCTTTCTGCTCCCATAAGGTTTACAGCCTCGGAAACCCTGTGCAGGGTGGCTATGAGTCGAATCGACTCCACAGCACACAGCCACCACCAGTACGTGCATGTGTTTATAGTGAAAATATATGAGTATCTTTGTGATTATAATTTATGTAGGCACTCTATATTATATATATCATGAAATTAGTTTGAATAGATTCTGTTTCTGATACATACTTCTTTTCATTTTCATTTTCATTTTGTTAATATATCTTTTAGGTCTGAAAGAACTGTCTCCACTGCCCCTTAATCTCAAACGTTTGTACAGAGAGACACTAGAAATTGAGCCCATCTTGATCATTATTTCCCCTGGTGCTGATCCTTCTCAGGAACTTCAAGAACTCGCTAATGCTGAGAGAAGTGGAGAATGCTATCACCAGGTCAGTTCCCGGTGCCCTACTGTTTTTACTACTGAGAATGTTCAGTTGACCACATGTGGACCTAGCTGTGAAATTGGCATATTTAATGTGGTAGACCAAATAAATAATAGCTCCAAAAAGATGCCAACATCCTAATTTTCAGAACCTGTTAATATTTCAATTTATATGGAAAAAGAGATGTCAGAGATGTAATTAAGTTAAGGAGTTTGAGGATTATCCTCAGTACAAGGGCCCTTATAAGAGGAAACCAGAAAGTCAGAGGAAGGAAGGAAATGCTACTGGCTCTAAGATGGAGAAAGGATCATGAGCAAAGAAATATAGGCAATTTTAAGAATTGAAAAAAAGAAGGGACCGATTCTTTCTTACAGCCTCTAGAAGGCATGCAGCTCTCTAGTCCTCCTTTATTTTTAAACCCTGGCACCTTGACTTTCTAACTAGTGACACTTCTGATCTCTAGAAGTCTGATAAGATAGTTAACTTGTGTTTTATTAAGACATTAAATCTGTGGTAATTTTTTTCCAGCAGTAAGAGAAAACTAATACCCTTGTATACATTTTGAGAATTTAAACATTTTCTTTGGAAATTTTTACAACAAATCTCTGAAGTGTTTCCTTGCAAAATCTGAAGTGAAAGAAAAAATTTTTCTTGAGTAAATTAAAATATAAATTTTTCTGATATAAAATTAGGAACTTCTGTTTCTTCAAAAGGCTTTTCTTTTTTTTTTTTTTCAATTCAGTTTGCATAAAAGGTTAGCATTTTAACTTGCTAGTATACCCCAATTTTGAATAGGTTTATAAATAATTCTTTATTGAGAAAATAATTAATAGTAATATCATGAAATGGTTGAACATCAGCCATTTCTTTTTGGTACAATGACTCCGTGCATTCCTTCCATCTTCTTTTGATGTTTCTGCATCATTCAATATTTTGTCTGTAGAATCCATCAATATTGAAAGTCAAAGCTTGATTTTTTTTTCCTCCAGTTCCTTCAGCTTTAAAAATGCTGAGCACATTCTTCCCTTTTGGTTTTCTAACTTCATGTCTTTGCACATTTCATTATAATATTTGACTTTGTCTCCTCAAGCTGACCTTTGAATATTTCTATTCAACTCTTTTACCTCCTCATTTCTTCCATTTGCTTTAGCATCGCTATGCTGGAGAACAATTTTCAGAGACCCTTCTGACATCTATTTTCATCTTTTCCTTCTTTTTTGGCTTCTAATGACCTTTTGATTTCTTCCTGTATGATATTCTTGATGTCATCCCACAATTCTGGTGTTTCATTATTAGTGTTTAATTCATCAAATCTGTTCTTGAGATGATCTCTAAATTCAGGTGGGATATATTCAAGGTCATATTTTTACTCTTATGGAGGTGTTTTAATTTTCTTTGGCTTCAGCCTGAATTGGAATATGAACAATTGATAATCCCTTCCACAGTTTGCACTGGCCTTGTTTTGGTTGACATTATGGAGCTTTTCCACCATCTCTTTCCACAGATGTAGTAAATTTGATTTCTGTGTATTTCATCTGGTGAGGTCCATGTATATAATTGTCTTTTGTGTTTTCCAAAAAAGGTATTTGGAATTAATAAGTCTTTGTTCTTATAAAATTATATCATGCAATCGCCAGCATCATTTCTGTCAACAAGGCCATACTTTCCAATCACTGATCCTTTGTCATTGTTTTCAATCTCTGCATTCCAATTGCCAGTGATTGTCAATACATCTTGATTTCATGTTTCATCAGTTTCAGACTGAAGAAGTTGGTTAAATTTTTCAATTTCATCATCATTGGCTTTAGTGTTTGAACCCATAGTGACCCTATATAGGGTTTCCAAGGAGTGGCTGATGAGTTGGAACCACCTAACTTGTGTTTCAATCCAACATTGCGGTTGACTGCTTATCGTGCAGTACAGCCCCAGCACTTCCACACTAGACCATATTGGTTGGTTGGTCATGTGCCGTGGAGTCAGTTCTGACTCAGAGCGACCCGGCACAAGGTTTCCGAGGCTGTAAATCTTTATGGGAGCAGAAAGCCTCATCTTTCTCCCGCGGAACAGCTGGCCTTGAGGTGCACAGCCCGATTTGTAACTAATACGCTACCAGAGACCATGAAAATTAGAACAACAATATACAAGTATTTATTACCTCTTCTGTTATATGCTTTAATAGTCAATGAATCATCTATGGTTTCTATTCTCAGAGATTTTATAGTATATCCAAAAACAAAATTAGCGTGTATAGAAATCAGCGAAACAACAATGAAATATTGTGTGTGTTATGAGGAAAGAAATCACTGTGGTTTGAAGTAGTCTGTGCCGGTTTTGATCATATATCATTAAAAAAAATTATGCTATGATAACCAATATATGTGTACTTGTAAATAATATAGAAATGTAAAAATATCTACAGATACCACCATTCTTATATATAAGTATTGTGTACATTATTACTTAAAAACATACAGAAGAGTTTAAACTTGCTATGGTAAGTAGTACATAGACATTTTAGATTCTTAACTAATTCTTTTATACAATCTTAGCCATCACCTAGTCTCAGCTATTAAATAGAACAGAAATCTCATGTACTAAACCTATTATCTAAATTTGAGTATCTTCCATGATTGGGAGCTTTCTATTTTATAAAGTAGTTTATTCCACTATATAACTTGCAGATGATGCGAGGGATTGGAAAAATTGAAATAGAATTTCCCTAGAGATCAGTATTCATGTTTTCTCTCTCTTGCACTTTAGTGCAAGACAGGATTCGTGTTTCTTACAGTGTCTTCTCCCCCCCTTTCCTCCATATCTCTCTGAGAAGCAATAAAGGATCCGAGGTTGAGGACAGAATCTTGAGGACCAATAACATGTTAGGTTTTTCTAGATAAAAAATAATTACACAAAGAAACTACCCTTAGCTTAAGAGCTAAATATGTACAGTGTTGGAGAAGGTAAAAGCAAAGTCCATTTCTAGTAAGTAGTAGTGGTAGTGGTTGTTGTTATGTGCTGTGGAGTCGGTTCTGACCCATAGTGACCCTGTACAGGGTTTCCAAGGCTGTAAATCTTTACAGGAGCAGAAAGCCTTATCTTTTTCCCGTGGAATAGCTGGTAGTTTTGAACTGCTGACCTTGAAGTTAGCAGCCTGATTTGTAACCATTACACTACCAGAGCTTTTTAGTATTGGTGTTAAATCATGTAAAGAGGCCACTGAGACTATAGTTATAAAAAATATTAGTCTTCCAAAAGGGTCAGTGTTGATATTTGAGAGGACAGAAGTTATAAGAAATAATGGGATAAGGTACAAAAAATGATTCAATAATTTCTCTACAATATTTTAATCTATATTTTACAAGTATATGTAAAAATGCATTTTAAAAAATATATTAAAAATATGATTGATGTAAGGACAAAAACAAGATAATTAATGTTTCCATTAGCAGGAGATATCAATATCTCATTAAAATTTTAGAACCCGATTACAATAATTGAGTTAGTTCAGGATAATTTTGAATCTCTTATAATGTCATGTATCAACAACATATTAGGAAATCTATGTGTGTGGTTTTTTTGTTTATTTGTTTTTTGTAGGTTGCCATGGGTCAGGGTCAAGCTGACTTAGCAATTCAAATGTTAAAAGAATGTGCCCGCAGTGGAGACTGGCTCTGTTTGAAGAACTTACATCTCGTAGTATCATGGCTGCCAGTTCTGGAAAAGGTAGATTCAAGTCAATATGATAAAAAGATATTTCATGTACTCAATTCCATAATCTTGAAGTAGCATCACTATTAAAGTATGTTATACAATATTTGTGAATTTATTAAAAATTGGTATTTAATGAGAAGTTATTTTTAGTCTGTGAAGTATTTTCTTCTTAAATGCACGTTTATGTAAAGCAGAATGAATCTTTTAGTAGGATTCAAAATCTCTCTATTTAAAAAGCATTTAAGGGAAGTCAAGAAATTATTCATCAGAATTGACAGAGAAGTTTAGAGGCTTTTTCCAGGAAAAAAACAGAGAGATGCTTTAAAGGATTATAGAAGACCTGTTTATAGCATTACACTCTCTTTATACAATTGCTCAGCTGTGTCACTATAGGGAAAAAGACATAGACGGGTCAGAGGAAACTACAGACCTATGGAAGCTAGAATCTAACGGGAGTAATCACTTATTTAATACAAAGGCCCCAGGAGGAACATAGCCTTTAGACAGAAAATTGTTGGATAAGTTTTAAATGCAAACCTAGATTTAAGGCTGGTGTTCAGGTTCTTGGAAAAGATTTATGATTAATTCCATCAGCACCAGTAGAAACATGTAGTGATGGAACTGTGTATGCCTAGGACAAGGAACCTGTAGAGTGTACTGGAAAAGCCATACGAACTTGTGTAGGAAAACTGAGTTAGATGGCTAGGAAGAGCTAGATTATGGAACACCCTGAGAACTGTGCAAGAATAGTTTAGACTTTTTCCCTTGAATTTTAGAGCATTAGAAGAGCACCTTAGCAATGGAGTTGGTAATAAATTAATATGAATTAATTTTGTAGGGAGTAGTGTGTAACAGCGCTTCATAACAACAACAGAAGTAGTAACAGCACTTTACAACAAGTGTGTAATATAAAGAATACAGTATATAGAATAGAATTGTTGTTGTTGTTGTTATGTGCCGTGGAGTCGGTTCCGACCCATAGCGACCCTGTACAGGGTTTCCGAGGCTGTAATCTTTATGGGAGCAGAAAGCCTCATCTTTGTCCCATGGAACAGCTGGTAGTTTCGAACTGCTGATTCAAAACCACTACACAGTCAAAGCTCCTTATAGAATAGAATTGAACTGAATTAATTAGAGTGAATTGAAGTCTCTAGCCAAATTGTGAGATGTTGAAAATGCATTCCTAATAAATTGACAGTTATAAAATCATTGATAAATGAGTTAATGACTAAGTGAATGAATTTATGGACCATAGTGATTCATTACTTTTATTAAAAGGAAAGAAGACAGAGTTTGGAACTGTGATTTATATGAATATTCATATAATTCCATTAATAGAATTTTCTGTAGGAATCTTTCACTTGTAAAAATATAAAATTCATATCTGATAAATCATGTTTTTAAAATACATAAAGATGATGTGTGAAAACTTGAATCCTGCTTTCTGTTTCAGACAGTTGATTGATAACTGTTGGTCTTCATAAAATGCAATTTGAAGTAAATCGTTGTACTTTTCAAGGATATAATATAGATTCTATTATGCACGTTAATTTGTTTCACTTTTCTTTTTAAAATTTGCTTACATTGTTTTGATAAAGAGCCAACTGTATTATAAATTCAGCTATATCACAAATATATGGTTTCTTTTGCTTTTTTTTTAAGATTTTCTAGCAAAGCAACATTTTTATATAAACTTTACATTTAAAGATTATTAGTTGTGTTATATAATTTTGTACATTTTAAGAATCCATAAGTTAAGTAAGCATGACAATTTTTGTCATATTTTGATGTTTCAGATCATATTAACTAATTACATGTTACATAATATTAGTGCATGTTAGTGGGAGACAAGGATTATATTTATTAAAATAATTTTTAGACTATACTATCTTTAGATCTATCAAAATTTCTTTCATTATTCATTCATTCCTTTAATTCATAGATACAGCATATAGAGAAAACAAACAAACTAGGAGCTGTGCTAGTTGCTGGTTACAAGAAGAATTTTTCCTTGATCTTAATTTAATTTAGAAGACACATACCATATTAATAAATAGCCATATTGTAATATAGGGTCCTGGTGTGGCAATGTAGGAGAAACACTGAACTGTAACTGCAAGGTTGGTGGTTCAAACTTACCAGCTGGTCCTCGGGAACCCTATACAGGGTTGCTATGAGTTGAAAACGACTTCATGGCACTCAACAACAATATTGTAGTATGATGAATATTAGAGAAGAAGAGTTACATAATACCATGGAGTGATTCATTCTGCTTGGGATTGTAGTAGACAAGTTTTGGAGAAGATGTTCTCAAAATATGGTATTTGCTTCTTTAACAGATAAGTAAGTATTTGTCAGTTTACAAAGAGAGTCATAGGTAGAAGGGATATAGTCGGCAATGATTTGTTGTTGTTGTTAAGTGTCATTAAGTCACTTCTGATGCATCGTGACCCTGTATATGGTTTCCAAGGAGCAGCTGGTGAATTTGAACTGCTGATCCTGTGGTTCAAACCTACCTTGTGGTGTAGTGCATTATCACACAGCGCTACACCAGGACTCTTCATTAGTGATACAGAGGCATAAAATGATTGCCTGAAGCATACAGTCTGTGGGGGATGGATGGATGAATTTGTTTGATGAACTTTTTCATGTAAAGTATAGGCAGTAGAATACTGCTAAATATCGTTACTTTATTAGTGTTAAGTGCCATCGTGACCCTGTATAGGGTTTCCGAGGAGCAACTGGTGAGCTTGAACTGGTGACTTTGTGGTTCAAACTAACCTTGCAGTCCAGCGCATCAATTAATAGCGCCACACCAGGACTCCTAAAAATTGTCACTAAGGAAATGACTTTCATTTTATAACTTGGGAAAGCATGAATTGAAGCTGTGAAAACCTGGAGCCTAGGCATAAAAATCATTGCTAACTTTTATTTAGTATTTACTATCATATATTTTTCTAAGTGCTTATTGACACTAAGCTCTCAGCTGCCAACCAAAAAGTCACTAGTTCAAACCCTTTAGTCGCTCCATGAATGATGCAGAGATGTGACTGTCAGCTTCCATAAAAATGACAGCTTTGGAAACCCTATGGGACACTTCTGCTTTGTCCCATAGGGTTGCTGTGAATTGAAGCCAACTTGTTGGCAATGAGTTTTTGGTTTTTGTGTGAGGTAGGTAGTGCTATAACCCTTTCTTAGAGATAGTTTAAGTCATAGAGCCCAAAGTCACACAGCAAATAAGTGGTAAAGTTTGAATTTCTGTCCGGTCAGCCTGGCTCCATATTTTAACAATTGCACTAAGCCAGTGGCTATGTTATTAAATAGAAAAGATGAAAATAAACAATATGTATATCAAAACATCAAAACAGAATATCAAGACATTTATCAAAAGGTCACAAAAAAGTTTCATTATGAAAAATTACTTCATTAGCAATACAGTGATAAAGTATAATTTTTTTATGTGCACATGTGTAAGTAGATGTTTGTTACTGTTGTTTTTATCAACAAGGAACTGAATACACTTCAACCTAAAGATACCTTTCGTCTTTGGCTCACCGCAGAAGTTCATCCCAATTTTACTCCGATTTTACTACAGTCAAGTTTAAAGATAACATATGAGGTAAGAAGGTTGTAAATTTGGAATACTAGATGTATGCATGAAATTATTTATGCATGCCTTATATAAACAAGTATCTAGACAAAATCTGCTCTTTCCATTTAGATGAGATGTATGATATATATGCTGCTGTTACTAAGTGTCAACTTGGTTCCAACTCATATTGAACCTGTATAGGGTTTCTAAGGAGTAGCTGATGGGTTCGAACCACTGACTTTGCAGTTAACAGCCCACTGCGTTTCCAACAGCACCACACCAGGACTCTATAATGTTGTTAAGTGCCATCGAGTTGGTTCCTACTTATAGTGACCCTGACACTTTAAATCTTTGCTTGAATACTTTAAGGAACTAAATGGGTAACCTGATTCAGGAGCCTTTTTTGGGAGAATATTAGGTAATACTTTAATGGAAATTTTCATTCTGATTTTAAGTATTGCTGAATTTGT
This sequence comes from Chrysochloris asiatica, assembly GCF_000296735.1. Classification (NCBI taxonomy): domain Eukaryota; kingdom Metazoa; phylum Chordata; class Mammalia; order Afrosoricida; family Chrysochloridae; genus Chrysochloris; species Chrysochloris asiatica. Next base: position 11,302,226 of record NW_006408526.1, read on the forward strand.
ATTTCTTGAATCAGTGTACAATGTAGATAATTTTAACTCTTCTGAGTAATAATGGCAGTTCTAAATGTGAGCAAATATTACAATGTATGTGTACATATACTCATGCATATACACACGTACACATATTTAAAAATTGTTAAATTTTTGTTTCAGAATTTTTCTTTCTTTCTGATAAGTTGAGAAAGTTTTAAGATTTTTTTCTGCAAATATGAGATGTCATGTTGTTGTTGAGTGTCATTGAGTCAGTTCAAACTCCTAACGACGCTGTATAGGATTTCTGAGAAGTGGTGGGTTTAAACCACTGACCTGTGGTTAGCAATCCAGTGCCTAACCTATAGCACCACACCAGTACCCCAAAACAGATGCATAGGTAGTGATGAATTTATGTATCTTTTTAATTTTTTTTTTTTATTCACTGAATATATTCTTTTTTGTTGTTTATTTCTTCATACTTTCCTCAAATTTTTGTTTGTTTTGATTTCTTCTGATTTCATCAACTAAGCTGAATGTTTAGTTGTTTTATATTTATTTGCATTAATTTTGAATTTATTATAAGTTTGTAAATCTGCAGTTGAGTATGCCCACTCATCATTTATCAACATGTTTATGAGTCAAAGACCAGATTGATATATGAAAATCAGCATTATGCAAAAATGGTAGATGAACACATCAGATAAAAAATGAGGTTGACTACAATATTACGTTATTGCCAAATTAAATCATTATATAACTGCCAAGTTTCCTCAAATTTCATCCTAATATAACTGCCAAACCACTGAGAATCAGTGACTTAGCCAAGTTGACACATAACCTTAAACATCAGCATCAGGATTACCCTTGCCCTGCACCTCAGCATTCATTACTGTCAAATTAATATTGGTCATGCACAAAAGCGTTGGATAGTAGTTTTTTTTTAATGTCATAAATGTAAAATGTCAATTAATAAGTTAGTTGATAGAGTATAGGAATATATTTTGACACTTCTCAATATTTTAGAGTATAAGTGCTTTCATTTTGTCATTTTCCAAATATTTTCTAGTAGTATATTTTCTTTATTAAATATATATTATGTATTTATTTACCTATCTTTAGCATAGTGTTTTAATAAAATTCTAATGTGTTGTTTTGTTTACGCTTAATATTGTATTCAGTAATGCTCAAAAAATTTGGCCAAGTTAAAAACAATGTTGTATAAGTGTTTTGTAAACTTTTAGAAAGATTTTCATTTAGAGATATAAATTTCTATGTATAATATATCAGTGGTACATTTTCTTTTTATTTTAGACACAGTCTTAATTAAGAATGAAAACAAAATTAGAAAGATTGCAAAGAAGAAAATGATATTTTGTAGTTGTTGATAAGTGCCGTCAAGTCATTCTTAAATTAGTGACTTGAATTACACTTATTCTTTTTACATTAAAGGCCCTTTAAAGAAAAATAATTTTACTTTTGAAACTAGCTAGTTAAAATGACCTGGATAGATGGACCCATGTTAAAGTTTTTCTTTTTGTTAGAATAATAATCTTTTTAAAAATAGGCTCATTTTGCGGTTTTTCTAAAAAAAAAATTGAAAATTTTCATTTTATTTCTATAATGTGAAACATACAATGTGAACAAATTATTGTACACACAGTAGATGAGCATGTAAAAACATGTTATCTATTTTGCTGTTGAGGCTATCCTGAGCAAAACATACATCTGCTCAATAGTCTTTACATTTACCACTTAGTGCCACCGATTACACTTCTCAAGTTATGCAGTCGTTTTCACATTCCTTCTCTGAGCTGTCCTTAAAAATGTAATAAAAATGTTAGAATGTCAAAAAGTAATATCCTTCTGCTTATCTAATTTCATAAGAGAAGTAAGCATATTTACTAGAGCCAGAAGGATTTATTTGAATAAAGTATTTCAATACTAGTATAGTGTCAGGCTCATGAAAGCTGTTTTCTATGAGAGTATGTTATCTATGTACTATGTCTCTTGAGTCCTGGTGTGGCACTGTGGATTAATGCACTGGACTGTAAGGTCAGTTTGAACTGTGATGTCCAAGATCCAAGCTTACCAGCCGCTACTCAGAAACCCTATACAGGGTCCTTATGAGTTGGAATGGACTCAACAGTGCTTAACAACAATGACTATCAAGGATTAAGGATAAAATTATTTGAAAAAAATAAAATTAAGACGAATAAGAAAAAAATTAAATTAAAGGTAAAGTAAAAACTAGACAAATATATTAGTGCTGGGTAACATCAGAGATTATACTATTGATGTCCTGGTGAATGGTAAAAATATGCAAATATGTTTTCATTATTGTGTGCTAATTAGGAGTCCTAGTGGCATTGTAAGATAAGTACTGACTATTAAGTTCAAAGTTAGCAGTTCAATCCACCCACTGATTTGCCAGAGAAAGATAAGATTTCTGCTCACATAAAGGTTTACAGTCTCACAAAACCTATACAGCATCACTGTAAATAGGAACTGACTCGGTGGCAGTGCGTGGTGGTGGACGATTTGAAACCACTGTGTATAACATAGTGAAGTGTCTAATGATTTTGAAATGAGACAAGCATGAGGTGAACCTCTAACATTGTGTATTTTTTGCAAACTGAAAGTGTTAATGATGTGGTTTGGTTTGATAATATTTAAACATGTTAAATTTTAAAAAATTTACTTTTAATTTTAAGCAATAAGCCCATTTCACCATTTTATAAATACTAAAGTGCTTTTGCATTAAGATAGAGCTGTGTACAGCTGTGTACTTTTCTCACAGTATACATTTTTTTTTGGCAACTGATTTCCTTCTATTAATTTACACATCATCAATTTACCCATTTAAAGTTTACAAGGCAATGGTTTCTGGTATATTCACAGAGCTGTGTAACCATCACCAAAATCAGCGCAACGACAATTGAGTGGTTGTATTTCAAATGGTTAACTACCCTGTCTATTATGAAAAGGCCATTTATTCAGCTCTTACCTTCTCACCTCAAAAGGAGCTAACAACAGTGACAGTAGTTAATTTGTTCTCTTAAAGCAGCATCCAGTCCATTAATTTATTTCATGTATAATGCTTGAATTTAACAGGGATTTGCCAATAATTTCATGTAAAACTTTAATAAATTATCATATGTCTTTACTTGTAAATATTCCTTTTTAAATTGTAAAATATTTCAAACACACAAAATTGACAGGAATTTTTAAAATTCTACTCAACTTTATGGACTCCTGGTGTGGTGCGGTGGGTTAATGTGCCAGACTGCAAAGCCGTTTGTACTGCAAGGTCATCGGTTCAAGCTCACCAGCTGCTCCTCTGAAACCCTATACAGGGTCGCTATGGGTCAGAACTAACTCGATGGCACTTAACAACAGCTCAACTTTATAGCCATGTTTATTCCATATTAATGCAGCCACATTTACTTCATTTGTCTAACCTAAAAAGCCATAACAGTTACAGCTGAAGCCATCATTGCACATCTTACCTTTCCTATTCCTTTTACTCACCAGATGTAGTAATTATCCTGAATTTAGTTTGTTTTTTGACTATTGAATATATATTCATAAACAATAATATTATTGTTTTTCATGTTTCTAAGCTGTATCTAAGTTATAACAAAGCTTATATACAATTTGTGACCTACTCGTTCATTATTTTAGGGTGTTTTCATTTTGTTCTTTGAATAGCTGAATTCATTGTGTGAATATATAACAAATTATTTATCCACTTCTCTGTTGGTAAATATTTAAGTCATTCTAATTGTTCACTATTTTAAATAAGCCTTGTAATAATTATTCTGGTATATGTCTCTATGTACATACTTGCAGTAATTTCTCCAGGGGCAGATACAGAGATGAAATTTCTAGATTGAAAGATATCCTTATTCTCAATTTTACATAGATTTGCAAATCATTCCCCAAAATGATTCTACCAATTTATACAACTACTTGTCATGTATAAGAATTTATATTGTGTTACTACTTTGATGATAGTGTATTAAGATTAACATTTTTTTGCCAAACAGATGACTGTAAAACAGCATCAAAATTAAATTTAAATTTAATTTCATTGATTACTAGTGAGAACAAATATTTTTTCCTTATAATTATTAGTCATTTAACTTTCTTCTTTACTCAAGTGGCCTATTAAAATCCTTTGCCTCCCCATTTGATCAGAATTCTTCTGGATGCAGCTAGCCACACATTTTTTTTTTCTCCTCCTGTTTTGAACTCTCCTTCTTCCTCTGTTGTTCCAGGTAATTAGAGATCAATTGTCAGGATCTCTACTGGGTGGCCATCTGAAAGTTTGAAGAGCCTAGGCACTAAACAACAAACTAGGAGATACAAGAGAGGCACTAAGCCTGTTATCAGACATTAGACCAATTAGCTGATATGACCCATGAAACCATTCTCAAGTAACAATAATAAAATAATTTAAAACATCATAAGCTTTAAAAATGTCTTCATTAAAGTATATTCTCAAATATATTAAATAGTGATTTATCTTAATGTTGTAAGCAATAGGGTATTGATATTTGTTGATTTTTTTTGTTTTTTTTTTCTTTAGTCACCTCCAGGTTTGAAGAAGAACTTGATGCGTACTTATGAGTCTTGGACTCCTGAGCAAATTAGCAAAAAAGATAATGCATGTCGAGCTCAAGCTCTCTTCAGTTTAGCATGGTTTCATGCTGCATGTCAAGAAAGAAGAAATTATATTCCACAGGTAAGTAAGACTATGTCTTGGATATATTTTAAACCCTACATACCTTTTTATATTAGTGTGCATAGCTAGGAGCTCCCAGGTGGCACAAATGGTTAAGTGCTATAAAACAAAAGGTTGACAGTTCAGATCCATCAAGAGGTACCCCAAAATAAGGCCTGGTGAACTGTTTTCTGTAATTTCAGTGCTTTGAGCACCCTGTAGAACACAGTTCTAGTCTACACACTTGGGTTTTTGTGAGTCAGAATTGACTCACTAATAACAAAAATACCAACTATTATTACTTCACAATTTGATTCTTATCTCACAAACTTTTATTTCTAATTCAGTCTTTTATGCTCATCTTCCAAACTGGATATAACTGTTTAACACCTCCCAAAGTTTAAATATGTAGAACAATGTGTGAGCCAACATAAACCCTCAGTAAGTATTTTTTACCATGTCTATGGTTTTTACCTCATAAACATCTCAAGCTTCACATTTCTGTTTTCCTTTAGCATATTGCTGCTCTGTAAATGGTATCAATATTCAGCCGATTCTTCAAACTAGAAACCCAGGAGTTGTTATGGGCATGTTCTTTCTTACGTTCCCAGCGCAGCCACTGTTAACCATATCTTAGATGACCTTCAGAGATATTGTATAAATATGTAAGACACACTCTATGTACCACTGTGCTGCTGAACGTCCAGAATACCTTCTGTGAATTAGAACATTATGTAATTTAGCTATTGTGTGAATTCCTTACTACAACTTTTGTGAGTCTTTCTGGTCGTCCTCATCACTGCTGCTGCTACTTCTAGAGTTTCTGACAGAAGCAGAAGTGGCAGGTGGCAGTAATGGTGGCAGCTGAGAGGGCAGGGTTTGGTTGGAGAGAAGGCAAATAGGGAGGGAGTGGAACACACCCAGCCTAGCTTTCTGTTCTGCCTGTCTGAGCAGTAGGAGCAGCATGTGCCTGACAGCTCCCACAGCACTGCCTGCACATTGTACAAAACCTGAGTGCCCGTACCCAAAGCCATGTCCTCTGCCTCATCTTCCTATAACCCATCATGGCTCAGTGCGGCAAGAGTCTGGGTATGGGGTGTTTAAGACCATTAGGGGAAATGATAAAGTAAAGGGGCAATGCTATCACTCAAAACAAAAGTTATGGGACATATATGCAGTTAAATGTTGGCCAAATGGACGTTACATGATTCTTACTTGTATTTACATATATACACATTTGTTCTTCTGAACTCCAAATGATAGGACATTAGAATCACAGTACTGTACCTTGTATTTTAAACTAAGACTTTCTGGAGATTGTTGGATATGGTGATGTCCTCTTTTAAAATTCCAGAGAAAGTATTTTTTTGTCTTTTGAAGTTTCTGGCATCCCCAGATATTCTGCAGCTATAGCTGTAGCAGAACTCCATACTCACATAGCCTTTTTCCTTTTCACTGTCTCTCTGTGTCTGTCTTATAAGGAGTCACCCTACACCAGCATGATTGCCTCCTAACGTAGCCAATAACATCTTCAAAGACACTATTTCTAAACAAGTTCACTTTCACAGACGCCAGAGAAAGGGCTTCAAGATATTTTTGGAGCAGGTGGAGGACACAACGCAGTCCATAAAAATGGCTAATCAAAATTATAGTTTGTATTTCATTCTATCAATGTACATAATTTTTTTAGTTTTAGAATATTGAATGTGCACACTTACTCTTTCACTTTTTTTTTATTAGGATGTTGGGGTGAATATTACCATACTTGCATCATTTCATGCTTATTCATGGTGGTCAATCCCTAAATGTGGAGTTTTTGGTTCAACTGGAAAACCAAACCTTTTGTCATCAAGTCAATTTTGACTCATAAAAATACT
>NW_006408526.1:11309364-11311100 GCF_000296735.1 Chrysochloris asiatica
ACTTTTCATTATGTTGTTGTTGTTAAGTGTCATCATGTTGGTTCTGACTCATAACTAACCCTGTAGAGGGCTTCTGAGGAGCGGCTGGTGAGCTCGACTGACTTTGCAAATCAAACCGACTTTGCAATCCACGGCATGAACCCACAGCACGATACCAGGACTGCACTTTTCATTGCAGTGCTTTAATACTTGGTTGAACAATTACATAATTTTCTCTATTTTAAACATTTTTGTTACATTTTTAATACTGCATTTATATTATTATAGTGTTAGTTTTGTTTTATATTTGCTATTCTAAGTAATTTGCTATTCCTTTGTAGTTGTTTATAATCTCTATAACTTGTTAATATTACTAGAGTCTTACTAAATTATGATATAGAAAACACAGTTCTTACCATTTTAGAATAGTAAGTCAGTTGAAATTCTAGTATTCAGTAATATTGATACCAAAGGCCTTCTATTTGAGGGTTTTATAAATATTGGTTAATCTTTACAGTATTTTCTTTAAAAAAAAATTTTTTTTAACTAAACATTTTTCTTCACAACCAAGTTCTAATAGTGTAGAATAATAAATACTATTAAGACCTTTGTTTTGAGTTGGTAGAAAGTTTAGCTAAATATTAATAGGGATTTTGTTAACAGTTAATGGGTATGCATCCCTTACGGTCTTGATTCTTAGATATATTATAAGTTGGTAAGTGAAGTTTTAATCTCTGAAATCTCTTTTCTTATTATGATATCCATAATCCTCCATGTATTTTATCAGTGATAATTTACAAATCTAACTCAAATCTCAGTACAATTATCTGAATTCTAGATTTGTATATCCAACTACGTAATTGACCTATCCAATTGAATGTCTCAGAAATGCCTGAATCAAGTACTAGAATTTAAACTCCCTGAGAGCACATATTTTAGTCATTTTATTCATTGCTATATTCTTTTTGAGAAACTCTAGTGGTATTTTAGAGTAAGCATTGGACTGGTGACAGTTCAAACCCAGCAGTAGCTCTGTAGGAGAAGAAAGATGAGGCTGTCTGCTTCTGTAAAGATTTACAGTTGAGGAAATGCTATACAGGGTCACGATGAATTGGTATTGACTCAATGGCAGTGGGTTTGGATTTGAGTTTGATAAATTATCATTAATCCAAATTAATAATACCTGTGTGAGGTATAGCCTGGACTCAAAAAGTTTTAATCAAATTCCTTTGTGTAATGATTTCATTACATTCTTCCCCAAACTTAATATTCTTTTTGTTCTACTTAACACTGAATGGCACCACTGTGCATTTGAATAAGCCATAAGCATATAAGTCATTGTTAGCACTTTTCTTTTGTTTTTTTATCCTCCATTATAATCTAATATAAAAATTCCACTACTCTTATTCTCCCATGTACTTCGTAAACATATTGTCTATTATAAGCACGAGGGCTTTTATCATGGAGGGCGGCGGTTAAACGATGTGCAAGAACTGCACAGACCTGGTGGAGGTGTTAAATGAAAGCCAGACCACGGAATGGCGGGGTGAGAGGTGTCTGGAGACCAGGTCGATGGGGAGACGCTGCCTAGTGGGAAGAGACTTCAGGGGCTGGCCAGGCTGCCCTACTTACCCTGGACACGAGAGTGCCGTCCTAGCCTAACCATTGGATCATGGCTTTGAGGTAGGGTCGACCAACTTAGAGACCCACAAGTGCAGCCCAAAGCATCTCACTACAACCCAGTTGCCCCTGCTACA
>NW_006408526.1:11313867-11317099 GCF_000296735.1 Chrysochloris asiatica
CATTCTACTACTGTGGCCCCATCAGAATAACTTTTCCTCACCTCTCCACTAAGGTCATGGCATTGGTTTATATTAAGTATGTTTTCTTCCTTTAAACATATTCCACCTTTTAGTTTGAGTGATTGATTGTTTGCACCAGCTACTTCCCTCTTAACATTAGGTTGAAAACTACATGATGGCAAGGACTACTTCTGTTTTGATTCATTCTTATATTTCCATAGCCTGACATATAATACACATTAAATAAGCAGTTTTTGATTGGTAAGTGAATGAATGAAGTTTTATTGTTTATAAGCTCCCAAATACTCTTCAAATTCAAATATACTTAGTTTGAACATATTTTATTACATGGAAGTAATTAGTTATATATAATGGAAGCACATAGAAATTATGTTATATTATGTTTTATGTTCTCTACACAGTATTGTTGTTTGTTGTTAATTGCTGTTGAGTTGGTTGCAGCTCGTAGTGACCCTCTATAAAGTTTCTGAGAAGCAGCTGGTGGGTTTGAACTTCCGACCTTGTGATTTCTAGTCCAGTGCTGATCCTATAGCGCCATACTAGGACTCCCTACACAGTGCAAATCTCTAAAAATGTTCTTTTTACACTGGCACACAAGGAAGTCATTAGCTATGGGTTTATTATTTCAGTTAGCTCTGAATGAGTGATTTACGGGTCACATGTACAGAAAATAATACTATTAACTGCTGGGCCTTTTTTGGTAGTTTTGTTTTCATGGTTATAAAGCAAATCTATAATTTGTAGAATTAAATTATAGGAAGATACCACAATGTTAGCATCACATTTGTTGTTAAGTACCTTCGAGTCAATTCTGACTCATAGAGACCCTGTGTAGGGTTTCCAAGGAGCTACTGATGAATTTGAACCATCAACTTTGTGATTCAAACTGACTTTATTCTACAGCACCACATCAGGACTCAGTAAACAGCATAGATTTACTACATCAATTTCTTCTCTATATATGTGACTCTATTTTCACAAACTTTAATGATAAAAACTGGCATGGTTTCATAAAGCACTTAGCATGCTCCAGCAGTCAATACAATGTTTTTGTAATTGTTATATTATTATTTTTATTTGAAAATTCTAATGTTTTAGCAAATATTGAACATTCTGTTTATTGTAAAATTGAAAAATAATGATGTATACATATATGTTTCTGAACACAGCTTAGTTCTTTAAAAATTTTTTTTGTTTTGTCAGGGTTGGACTAAGTTTTATGAGTTTTCTTTATCAGATCTTCGGGCTGGTTATCACATTATTGACAGACTTTTTGAGGGTAAGTTCTCACAATGAAATTTTATCTCTTTTGTAAAAAACAAATTAATTCCAGGCTTTATTAACTATATGATTTATTTTGTTTATTAACTTTATTTCAGGAGTGCCTTAGCTTCCTATGATAATTTTTTTTTTTTTACTTTTAATTCTGTATCTTTTAGCCAGTTTGTGTTATCTGATAATTCTTATATTATCTATTATAGTCATTAGTTTTAACTTACCCATTTATTTCTGATTGATGTATATCACTGGAAGTAGAAAGCTAGAAAGACTTTCTTTTCCCTTTGTGAATTTCAGACTTTGACTAAATTATTCAGTTCTTTTTCAAAGGAGCTGTTAAACTTCAGGAGTATACCAGGCTGAAGTCAGTACTAATGATTTGCGGAATCACAGTTAAATTATTGAGTAGAAATCTGGAGTCAAGGTACCAATAATAGTTTGAACTAGGACAATAAACAAGACCACAGGAACAATTCAGTCTTTAAAGTTTACAGCGCAGGGATAAGGAAGAAGGACAGGCAGACCATTTCTGAAAGGTTAGCCACTAAACAGCAGCAGAACATTGTCTGATACAGTGCTGGAAGATGAGCCTGTCAGGTTGGAAGGCACTCAAAATATGACTGAACAAGAGCTTCCTCCTCAAGGTAGAGTTGACCTGAATAACAAAGATGGAGGAAAACTTTTGGGACCTTCAGGTGGACACAGCTGAAAATGAGAAGAAACAACTACAAACTTGGATTAATAATCAAGAACATAGAATCTAGGAAGTATGGATATAGGAAAACTTGAAGTCATTAAAAATGAAATGGGTTGATTTTACATGTGTCAACTACATGTAAAAAGGGATAACTTTACATTTAATGACAAAGGTTGCTATCCTAGGCATTTGTGAATTGAAATGGACTGGTATTGACCATTTTGAATCAGACAGTCATATGGTTTACTATGCCAGAAATGACAAATTCAGGAGGAATGACATTGAATTATTCATCAAAAAGAACTTTTCTAGATCTGTCTTAAAGGACAGTACAGGCTATGATATGATAATATCCATATACCTACAAGGAAGACCATTCAATATGATCATTACTCAAATTTATGCACCAACAACTGAAGCCAGTGGTGAAGAATTCTACAAGCTTCTTCAGTCTGAAAATGATGAAACTTGAAAACAAGATGCATTGATAATTACTGGTGATTGGAATGTGAAAGTTGGAAACAAAGAAAGATCAGCAGTTGAAAAATATGACCTTGATGATAGAAATGATACTGGAGATTGCATGACAGAATTTTGCAAGACCAACAACGTATCAATTGCAAATACTTTTTTTCAGCAGCATAAATGTACAAGATGAAATGTACAAGAATCAAATTGACTACATCTTTGGGAAATGGCAATAGAAATGCTCAATATTCTCAGTCAAACCAAGGACAGGGGCCGACTGCGGAACAGTCAGCAATTTCTCAGATGCAAGTTCAGACTGTTAGGTGCTATCAACTTGGGTCTGACTCGCACTTACACAGTGCACAACAGAATGAAACACTGCCAATTCCTACATCCTTACAGTTGTTATGTTTTGAGTCTATTGATGCTTCCACAGTACCAATCCATCTTGTTGGGATTCTTCCTCTTTTTCACTAACCCTCCATTTAAAGCATGATGTCCCTTTCTAGGGACTGGTCCCTTTTGACGTCATCTCCAAAGTATGAAAGACAAAGTCTTGCCATCCTTGCTTCTAAGGAACATTCTGACTGCACTTCCAACATTCATTTCTTCGTTCTTCTGGAAGTCCTTGGTACTTTTAATACTCTTCTCCAACACCATAATGCACATGCATTAATTATCCTACAGTCTTCCTTAGTCAGTGTCCAACTGTCACATGCTTATGAGAAAACTGAAAACACCATGGTTTGGATCAGTCCTCAAACTGTT
>NW_006408526.1:11319084-11319589 GCF_000296735.1 Chrysochloris asiatica
TTACAAGTGAATTCAGAGTTAACTTGAAGGGAAGATAGAGACCAGCTTTTTGAGAGTCATCTGCCGTGCATGATGTCTCTCCTTCCCTCTGGAACTGTGTCAAACAGTGGAAGTTAAGCCGCTCTCTGCAGAGTCAGAAGCCTCCAACCTGACATCTCACTCACAAATTTGGGACTAACCACCTCTACAACTGTGTGAGCCATTTCCTTGATGTAAACCTCTCTGTCTGTATATACATATGGAGTCCTGGTGTGGTGCTATGGGCTAATGCGTCTGACTGCAAAGTCTTTTGAACAACAAGGTTGGTGGTCCAAGCTCACCAGCTGCTCCTTGGAAACTCTATACAGGGTCACTATGGGCTGGAATCGACTCGACGACGCTTAACAACAACAATACCATATATACATATGTAAGTTTCACTGGTTTTACTTCACTAATAAACCCAACATAAGAACAAGGGGATACTGAATGATTTAAAATCAGGAAAGGTTTGTGTCAGGGATGC
>NW_006408526.1:11320599-11321573 GCF_000296735.1 Chrysochloris asiatica
CAACTGCACAGTTTTTTGTTCTTTTGTACATTGGTCGCTGTAAGTCAGAACCGACTTGACAACACCTAACCACAACAATATTGCTATTGTGATTTTATGATTTTGTTCATTTCCTTTTTCCTTAATCAAATAAAATTTGCCTTGAGAACAATGGTTATTATAAAAAGAAAGTATTTTAGATGGTGGCGAGATGGCTAAACGCACCAAGAAGGTGGGAATCGTCAGTAAATATGGGACTCGTTATGGTGCCTCCCTCAGGAAAATGGTGAAGAAAATTGAAATCTGCCAGCATGCCAAGTACACTTGCTCCTTCTGCGGCAAAACCAAAATGAAGAGACGAGCTGTGGGGATCTGGCACTGTGGTTCCTGTATGAAAACGGTGGCTGGTGGTGCCTGGACCTACACCACCACCTCCGCAGTCACAGTAAAGTCTACAAGCAGAAGCCTGAAGGAACTGAAAGACCAGGAGAAGCTCCACCACCTAAACCTGTTTAGCTTGTAATGAATGGGTTCATTTATATAACTGAAAAAAAAAAAAAAAAAGTATTTCAATTTTCTAGGGTTAAATTGTACTAGATACTTCATTAGGGGCACTTCTATTTTGTAAGTTGTTTATGCTGTCAGCTCACAGGGGCCTTGTATAGGGATTCCAGGAGTGGCTGATGGGTTTGAAACTGTTGATCTTGTGGTTAATAGTCCAGTGCAACTTACAGCACTACACCATAAGTTAGAGGGTAGATTCCTATTTCTATATATAATAATGGCATACTTATCAATGATCAAAACATCATTTACTAATATATTATTTAGTGACTATCAAGGCAAAAGTAAAGAATGGATATGAATCCTGGCAGAGCACCTTTTATAGCTTTTGATAATCTGCCATGTAGGTGTCCTTGCCCTGCAGCCTAAATCTCTTATGTTTAAAGGCATATAATAACACTGTCACCAATTTTATTATCTCTGAATTTTTT
>NW_006408526.1:11323359-11324934 GCF_000296735.1 Chrysochloris asiatica
TGGGTGAGGGGAGGGAGGGGAAGGTGGAGCACAGGGCAGGGATTAGACACAGGATAGTTTGGGTGCTAGGGAGGGGACAATATACAAGTAGGGAGAGGGGAATGGAAGAACAAAGCAGATGGGAGAACAATTAGACAGGTCTCAATGGGCTAAGTGAGACAGAGGTAAATAATATGATATATGCATAACCTGGGAACGACAGGGTTCTGGGATATCTCTGAATATTTTAATAATGAAATAGAGTTACAGTACTATTGATAGCAGTAAAGCTAACTAGCTGGTTGAAATATAGCTATGTGCTTCTATGTTTTCTACAGAGCTTAGATTTAATTCTTTCATGCACATCTGTAATTATATGAATGCCTGTTGCAAAAGGAACTGTTTTATAAAATTTTATTGTGAGTTTTTGTTCTACATTTCTTATGGACAGATAATTACATAAAATAATGAAATTTGGGAAACTAATGTATATGTTTTGTAGTGTATTCCTATGAGATTATTTTATGAACTGAGTTACTCATCAAAAATTGTCTAATAATTTTGTTTTGATACATTCTTTTGAGGAATTTCCAATTTAAGAGGGCAGTTTTATTTACTGGATAAGAGCTTACTTACTTAATTACTTTTTAGTCCTAGATCTGTGAGATTGTATAATCTTGATTATTGTGATTCAACTTTCTCCATCATGTATAATTGGATAGTATTGATACTTTCAGATTTGTTATGTGAATTTGAAACATTTTGAATAATTAGATTATTTTATCAATAAAATTAGCTTGCTGTTGGGTCAGCACTGGACTTCAAGCCACAAGGTTGGTAGTTAAAACCCACCAGCGGCTCTTCGGAAACCCCGTACAGGGTCGCTATGAGTCAAACCGATTTGATGGCATTTAATATTTATATTTGAGGAGACTTGATAGTGCTGTTGTTAAGTACTTAGCTGCAGATTGAAAAGTCAGTGGTTGGAACCTACTTGTCTTTCTCCAGGAGAAAGATCTGGTAATTTGCTTCTGTAAAAATTCGCAGCCTTAGAAAGCCTGTGGGACAGTTTTGGGAATTCTTAGGACCAAGTGGTTTTATAGACCCAATATGAATTTGAATTTGAATTGATAGTAATGAATTTGTTTTGAAGTTTTTTTTTTTTAGTAATTCATATTACTGGGTATTGTAAGGAATAACTTAGTTGTATTAAATATATATTGTTATATCATATAAATTTAACTTTCCTTCAGGATTTAGTTAATATTTTAAAACTAAAATTAATACAAGTTCTTTTTATTTTAAATTATAGGTATCAAAGACGTTCAGTGGGAATTCGTACATGGCCTACTTGAAAATGCTATTTATGGTGGACGTATAGATAACTGTTTTGATCTTAGAGTTCTACATTCGTATCTGAAGCAGTTTTTTAATTCCTCAGTGATTAATGGATTAAGCCAAAGGGACCAGAAAAGCATTTTACCATATTCTATATCTCTACCAAAATCCTGCAGCATTTTGGTAAGTAAAAATAAATCTTTTTCATTGCATAAAAACAGAAATTAATAGCTTCTTAAAAAAAAAAAAAAGAAAAAA
>NW_006408526.1:11325134-11337320 GCF_000296735.1 Chrysochloris asiatica
GTTATTTCCATTCCACCCTCCTTCCCTTCCCGTCTCAACTTTGTCCTTAGGTTGGAATTAGGTACATCATGGGAATTGTGAGAGAAACGTCAAAGAATGTAGGTTTGCTGTGAAGAGCTGGAGTGAACATCTGCTATTTCCAAGTAGGCATAAGCATGCTCTGATACATTGAAGAGTAAAGTCAAACACTATTTTAAAAATATGTATCTTCACTTTCTGGGTTATAAATTTAAAGCAGATATAAATATAATAGACATTTTACTTTATCTGTGTTTCACAGCAACATTTTTGCATTTTTGTTTACATGTATTTATTTTTGCAGTAGTAGGGTGTTTTTTTTTTGTTTTTTGTTTTTGACCTTGAGTATAATATCTTATTAGAATGCTTTTTTCTCCCTGGTGGTGGTGGCCTTGTGCCATGGAGTTGGTTCCGACTCATAGCGACCCTGTACAGGGTGTCTGAGGCTGTAAATCTTTACGGGAGCAGAACTCCTCATCTTTCTCCCGCGGAACCGCTGGTAGTTTCGAACTGCTGGTCTTGAGGTTCACAGCCCAATTCGTAACCACTATTCTACCAGAGCTCCTTATAGCTCAAACATTTCAAACATAATTTACTTCGCTACAACCTATATTAGTCCAAATGCCCAAATAATATTTCTACTACACAACTTTATTATAATTTAATATTTCTTTATGAGTTATGAAGATAAATAATTATCAAGTCCTTTTATCAGTATTGTGCCATTTTCTCTCATGCAGATATATTTTCAAGAAAATTTCACTTCAGCAAAATAACTATTAAATACTTAAAAACCAATGATAAATATGTTACTTTTATTGCTTATGTTATTAAGTTTCCTGTCTATTTTCTTTTTTTGTATTCTTCATTTATTTATTCACTGATTCAATTGTTGTTGTTAAGTGCCGTCGAGTCAGTTCCAACCCATAGCGACCCTAAACAGGGTTTCCAAGGCTATAAATCTTGACGGTAGCAGAAAGCCTGATTTTTCTCCCGCGGAGCAGCTGGTAGTTTCGAACTGCTGACCTTGAGGTTTGCAGCCTGATTTGTAACCACTACGCTACCATAGTATGGATTAAACATCTTCATACTGAAAGGTCTGATTCTAGACATGGTGGGTGCGATGGGGCAACTCTGGAGCTTACCTTCTGTTGGGAGACACTGAGTTTCTCAGTAAATAGCAAACTGATTATCTCGCACAGTTACCTATTATGTATTTATTTCAGATAGTATTTCTCAGCAAGTCTTCCATCTCTATTGTATAATATTTACATTGAAAAATACAACACATACAGAAAAGTGAGCTTCATAAAGTAGTACACTGTAGTAAGTTTTTATATAATGATTATATCAGTATACCCAGCACCAGATCAACTTATCAAGAAACAAGGTATCACCTCCCTAGAGGCTATGCTCATGGTCTCTTCTAGGTACTACCTTCCCTACAGGGTAATCATTGTACTGATTTCTAATGGCATAGATATATTTTATCTAGTTTAGGTCTTTTGTAAATAGCCTTGTAAAGAATATACAATTTTTATGCCTGAGTGAGGATAAACAAGTCGGGATATGTACCTGTCAGTTATTTTAGTAAGCATGTCTATCTTCAGGTAGACAGAAGACCCTAGAGAATCTACATAACTTTACAGTTATTTTAAGATGAACAAAGTTACAAAGAGTAGTAGTTTTCACCTCAGAGGATGACTTGTGGGACTTAATGTTTAGCTTTCTATCTAGTTGACTTAGATAACAAGAGGAAGGTGAAATTTTCCTAGGTGGATGAGCATAGACACATGCACACACAGTATAAACATACATATCTCTATATGTAACCTCTTCATGCATGCATATATGTTTGTTTACACATGCATGCATTATGATTGAGCTCCTTGAGGAAGTTTACAAATGTTGAGCTTTAGGAAAAAGGTATTTCAAAGGACTGTGTGACTTTCCAAAATTTGGTATTTTTACAGATCCTTGTTTTTTTTTCCTTTTTTTTAATTGTGAACTGAGTGATAGTTTACATGGGAGAACATCACAATGTTTCATTACAATGATTACAGTCTCTTCCATCATCATTCAACAGTATTTGCTTCTATTCCTTCTGTTTTTTTTGTGGGGTGGGGTGCGGGATTGGGGAGATGTACACAAAAATACTCAGGAATATGTAATCATTTAAACAACCGAAAGGCACATCCTACAAGCCTGCCTCCTGGCCGCCAGCACCTAGTCCTTTTGATTCCATGAGTCTAGAGTCCTCAGCTGCTCCCTCTCTCCATGTCCTCATCTTTGCCTCCATCTCTGGTGTTGCTGCTTCTCAGGCTAGGGTTCCAAATTCTGCCTGTGCTCTTCTCCCTTTGTGCTCCTAGGGTCTTCTGTTACTGGACTGTAAGATTAACGAACTTGTTAATCTTTTTTTTTAACAAAACCCTGTTTTTGTTAACGAACTTCTACCTTTACAGTTGTGACAGTCACAATTAGTCATGATAACAATTGCTCACTATTGAATCATAAGAATCTTATCCTCCCCCTCTCTTTTCATTAGACCCATCTAGATAAGATGAAAACTATTCAGTGGGGACTCTGTCTTCTCCCACACACTCAAACTAAACCCCTCCCTCTTGAAAACTTGTAAGCCATTCACTTCATGCCTTTATCACCCCTCATTTTGGTAGCCAATGTCTAAGTTGCCCATCCCTATCTACCCTATGTACAGAGGGGATAGGATTGATACTTGATATGAAGACTCCTTTCCTCTCTGTTGGTATTTGAGCTACTACATCCATGAGTATACGTCAAGTTCATCAAATTGTAGCAATTTACGCTCATTTTTCTTGATCAAAAATTGTTTTGTTTTGTTTTGTTTTTAATCTTCCTCTAGTTGAGGTCTGATCATTAAGCCATTGATGCTAGGTCAAATGGGTACTATCTGCAAGTTTGTGCATCTCCCCTCACTTCATATCAGCTGGACGCTTCACTCTCAGCATGGGCTCAGGAGTCCCCAGGTCTCACCACACTTTGGACCAACCAGCCCTTCTCTCATCTCCAGGTCAATGGAAGTCTATGGAGCATGGTTGAACTCAGCCTATTTCTTTATTCTGCCTTTCCCCCTCTTCCACTCACCATTAGACCAGTGTAGTCTTCAGCAAGCTTACATGCCTGCTCATGTGTTCCCTTTGAGTTTCAGTCTTAGAGGGGGATTTTTCCTGAAGGAACTTGATTTCTTGCCTTGATGTCTTCTCAGTGAATAACTTGCATACCTTGTAGTAGCCAATTATACTGTTATTTTTATTTTGGGTTTTCCTCCACAGAGCCTTGGTTTTTAAACTAGGCTTCTTGGAGTCTGTTTCTTTAGAATGACTTCATGAGAAGCCAGTTGCCAAGGTTCAGAAAGGGTAATAGGTGGGCAGAGTGTCTTTTTACCTCTACTTAAGCAAAATTAGGTTAGCTTTTCTTTGCTTTATGTATCTAATTTCTGCATGGGATTTTATTTACATAATAAAACCATTGCACTGGGCATATCAAAATAAATGATATTTTATGTGAAGGTACATCATAAATTCTTAGGAAAAGTGAATCTTCTTGTAAACTGATAATTTGTTTCTCACTTGCTTTATTATTTTTTAAAGTTTTTATCGTGAACTGAGTTATAATTTACATGGGAGAACATTGGCTTTACACTTGTGTCATTGCAATGATTATAATCTCCTCCATACATCATCATTCAACAATATTTGCTTCCATTCCATATGTTTTGTTTTTTGAGGTGGTAAACTGATAAATTTTATTTTAAATATTGTCAGGGTTGGATCATATATTTTTTACAGTATATAAAAGAATCGATGGTTGATTATAAAGAAAGCTACTTGTTTTTTTTACAAATAGTGTTGTTTTGTGTTGTCAAGTTGTTTCTGACTCAGCAACCCTATGTACAACAGAACGAAACACTGCCAGTCCTGCACCATCCTAACAACCATTTTTATGTCTGATACTATTGTTGTAGCCAATGTGTCAATCATTTTCTTGAGGGTCTTCCTCTTTTCCACTGACCCTCTAATTTTCCAAAAATGATGTCCTTCTCCAAGGATTAGTCACTCCTGATAACATGCCCAAAGTACTGTGATGAATTCTCACTTATAAGTAGAATTCTGACTGTGTTTCTTCCAAGACAGACTTTTTTGTTCTTCTGACCGTCCATCATATATGTTATATTCCTTGACAATACCATAACTCAAATGCACCAGTTTTTCTTTAATGTTCCTTATTTGGTGACCAATTTTTGCATGCATATAAGGCAATTAAAGATACCATGGTTTGGTTCAGGTGCACTTTAGTCCTCAAAGTGACAACTTTGTTTTTGAAATACGGATTACCTACCTTAAAACAACTTGTCTCCTTATGAAAACAAAACAAAATAACTCTCATCTTTGGGACAAACTGAGTAAGTCCTCTTGGTCTACACTTAGTTTTTCATGTAGAGCCATAAGTGAATAACATCATCTGAATGTTTAAGCAATACTTAGAATAATTCTTGGAATGAATTGGATGGATCAATGCATTTCATCATATTTCACCAGCAAATTCAAGATTAACTGTGGTATTGCTTTATGATACAGTGATTTATAAAGTAGTGCTTATTAGGACACCTGAATCTGTCTATAGATTTACATTTTTTTTTAATCTTTATATTTAGGACTATCGTGCTGTCATTGAAAAACTTCCAGAGGATGACAAACCTAGTTTCTTTGGCCTGCCTGCCAATATTGCTCGTTCATCTCAGCGCATGATCAGTTCTCAGGTAACCCCCTCCAAAAATGCCATTTAGCATATATATTGTTACTGTCCCTGAAAGAAACATAGTGACCCTGTATAAGGTTTCTGAGGAGCAACTGGTAAGCTTGAACCGCTGATCTTGCCATTCAAACAGCTTTGCAGTCTGGCGCATTACCCCACAGCGCCACATCACTGTAGCACCCTCTAATTTTGTGTCTGTAATGATGAAGGTGAAGATTTTGATATATGGATATTTTGCACTGGAAACAGATTTTGTGCTAAACATTTTGCAAGCGTTATCTAATTTAATTACCAACCAAGTCCTAAAATTTTGGTACTGTTATTGTTTTCACTTTAAAATTAAGGAAACAGAGGTCAAGGTTAAGTGCTGTTGAGTTGGTTCCGACTTACAGCAATCCTGTATAGTGTTTCCAAGGAGCAGCTGGTGAATTTGAACTGCCAACCTTATGGTTTAAATCAACCTTTCAGTCCAGTGCATTACCCTGCAGTGACACACTAGGACTTCGAGGTAAACTATTATTTTTCCCAAATTACACTTATAGTAAATTACTAAGCTGAAGCCTGAAAGTATTAGTGAACACTAATACTACATGCATGCATGGCACACTCAGAAAACAATGTTGTTGTTAAGTGCCATTAATTCTGAGCTTTGTCATATTGTGAATTCAATAACTTTACTCCAGAAGTTTTTACTTTCCACGTGTTGTTAAGTTATTGTTAAGTGCCTTCAAGTCAGTTCCTATACTAGGAGTCTAACTTCCATTATATACTGCTATTGTAAATCAGTGCCTTTGAGTCAGTTTTGACTCTTAGCAACCCTGTGTAGGGTTTCCGAGGAGCAGCTGGTGGGTTTGAACTGCTGACCTTGTGGTGCTCAGTCCAATTCTACAGTGCCACACCATTATATACAAGTGTAACTTATTGTTTTTTTGTTTTTTCTCCATTATAATTTTTGATCTAAGAACTAAGAATACTCAACAAATGTTTACAAATGAGTATTTGTATTTTCAAAGTCCTGGTGTGGCAATGTGGGTTAATGTACTGGACTGCAAGGTCAGTTTGAACTGCAGATTGACGATTTAAGCTCACTAGCCTCTCCTCAGAAACCCTATAGAGGGTTGTTACAGGTCAGAACTGACTCGATGGCACTTAACAACAACAACATTTGTATTTTCCTATATTTTACAGATAAAAGTCTGCAAGAGAAATGTATCAGTTAACAAAATATATGTTAAATTTCAAAAATCTACTAAAGAGTCTTGATATTAAAAGTAAATATTTTACAATTGAATCACATGGGCCATTAACCCTCCTTCTTAACCTGTATTCTTAGTGATTCTTCAGAACATTGAAATTGCTTTATACCTTGACCAAAGAGTCTTTATACGCAAGTATAATTTTGTGCAAAAATAATTAGGTAATTTGTTATTTAATTCAAGATATATAATTGTTTGTTATTATTCAAAAGTAGCATCATGGTTCTGTGGTACATAATCATTAAAAGACTGACTAGAATTTGTGTCCATTGCTGATCTGAATATCTTGTTATTATTCAAAAGTAGCATCATGGTTCTGTGGTACATAGTCATTAAAAGACTGATTAGAATTTGTGTCCATTGCTGATCTGAATATCTTAGAGCCTGCATGTCCTAAACTCATGATAACGTCATAAATGAGGCTCTGAGGTATATAAAAGAGCAGCCATCATAGATAGCTATTGCCTGACTAGACTGTTCCAAATGCAGTGGTTTCCCTAGCCATCAATTCTGATGGAGATCAGGGAATTGCTGGAAATTTACTCTGCCAATAACAAGTCTAACAGCATAAATATCTAGTTGTGAAGCAAAAGAATATGACCACATGAAGGAGGAAGAGAGCTAATAATAATACTAGCAAAGTTCAGGGATTTAAAACTGCAAACAGAATTTGACCGTAGGCAAATAAAGTAAAAGAGGAACACAAAACTTTAACAGTAGTAGTCAAACTTAATCCTAGAGTGAAATAAAGTAGTACTGTAATTATCTAATTAATTAGTTTGAAAGCTGCTTTGTTCAATAACCATATACACTGTTGGGCACTAATATCATCCAGCTGCTATCTATATACTACACACATAGTTAATGAATCACTTCATTCACAATCTTGGCAGTAGATCTATAGCCCCAAACAATTCTGCTGCTTTCTATTTCTATATTTTAAAAATCTGCCCTAAATCTGTCTATGTATCATTGTAAAGCAGAGAATGATACCTATACAATTACTTTTTTTTTTTCATTCTTCTCCAGTTTTAAATTTAATACTTGCTAAACCACAATCCCAGGTATAGATTAAAGTAATCCTCAAACTGTCATAATTGCATTTTTAGCCAATTTAAAATTCACTGCTGAATTCTGACTCATAGCAACCCTATTCACAGGGTAAAACTGACCCACAGAATCTTCAAGTTTGTAAATATTTTACAGAGGCAGCCTGCCTTATCTTTCTTGTGTGGACTCATAAAGGACTCCTGGTGTGGTGCTGTAGGATCAGCACTGGGTCGCAAACTACAAGGTCAGCAGTTCAAACCCACCAGCTGCTTCTCGGAAATATTAATATACAGGGTCGCTATGAGTCAGAACCAACTCAATGGCACTTAACAAACAACAACAATACTCATGGTGGTGGTGGTTATGTGCCATGCAGTCAGTTCCAACTCATAGCAACTCTGTACAGGGTTTCCGAGGCTGTAAACTTTATGGGAGCAGAAAGCCTCATCTTTCTCCTGTGGAAGAGCTGGTAGTTTCAAACTGCTGACCGTGAGATTAGCAGCCCGACTCATAATCACTACGCTACCAGAATTCTTTACTCATAGAAGTAGTCATTTTTTCTCCAATTGCTTCCCATTTAACTAGAAGTAAAAACATTAATTACAGAAGTCCACAAGATCCTTAAAGCCTTAAAGCCTTCTGCTCTCTTGGAAGGATACAGCCCTCAGTATGTATTGTCTACTAAATCTCATTCCTTTGTTCACTCTGTTTGTTACAGCTACACTGGCCTTGAGCTAATGCGCAAGAGCTTCTGCTATTTCCCGTGGTGGTACAGAGGTTAGGTGTTGGACTGTTAACCACAAAGTTGGCAGTTCAAACCCACCAGACAATCTATAGGTGAAAAGGTGAAGTTGTCGGCTTCCTTAACAGTTTCAGAAACTCTATATAGCGGAGTTGGAATGAACTCTATGGTAGTGGGTTTGATTTTTTTTTTTTTAATCCCCTTCTCATGATAATAAGTGGATTACTTTAGTGATTTGTGGATAATAGAGAATACAGAGAAGGTGGAATAAAAGGATAAATAAAATAGAGGGAGGCATTGGAAAACAATTGTAGTAAGCTAATGCTAGTACCCAAAAATGGTAGAGAGTTTTGGCGGGCAGTTGATAATGATCAGATTTCTTATTAGTTTTAATTCTTCTATAAAAGTTACTTGTTTATTATTCTATAAGAGTGTATATTTTTTTCTTGGAAAAACTAGCTATGTATTTTTGTCCTAAGCATACTTTAAAGTTCCAGAACTTCATTGGTTTTCATAAACTCAGTAGTGATTTGATAACTCTTAAATGTGTTATATTTATTCTTTAAATATAATGCCAGGGTGTTTTTTTTTATTGCCAAGATTTGAGTATTAATTGTTAGTGCAGTAATTTTAGCAACATTGCATTGAATGGCTTTTATGAACCAGCAGCTGTGGTTACTCATACTCAGCAGCTGCAGTCATTCGGAATCAAAGAGTTTTTCATCAATTATTAGAGAAATTAAGAGTTCCTGATAATTTCATTTTTTGAAACCAGGATGTTTCAAAAGGCACTTCTCCCTCAGATATCTGAGATGATAATTAATCCACATTTCATGCACATATTTATTAGCTACAACTTTGCCATTAACACCATCAGCAAAAAGATACGTATATTTTACACACAACGCACTAACTTTTAACTTCTAAATATAGGCAATCTGAGTTTCAATTATTTTCATATCTTTAGTTCTAAGACCATTTAATGAAAAAGCAAATGGACTGGAGAATTTCTCCATCTTTAAATGTTTTAATATACATAATTATTTAATGCTTATTCCTTTTGAGTATTTACATGAAAATACTAGGTTCATTTGATGTTTTTGTTTGTTTTAGGTTTCATTTAGTAAGAAATGAAAATACTCTTACTTTGAAATCCAGTATTAGAAAGAATTAAGCATTTATTTTCTATTTCTTTTTTTTTTCAAAGTTTGTATTGTGAATTATGTACCCACAAATGTACATGGGAGAACATCAGTTTTACATTCATCCTATCGTATTTCATTTCATTGCAATGATTACAATCCCCTCCATGTATCATCAAATAACCAAAGGATACACCCCACAGGCCTGCCTCCAGGCCATCAGCACTCAGCCCCTCTCCCTCCCTGAGTCACTCCATCTGTCCACATCATCGTCTCTGTCTCCATCCCTGGTGTCACTGCCTCTCTGGGTAGGGTCACACTCTCCGCTCTTCTCACTTGATGGTCCCAGGGACCTCGGCTCCTGGGCTGCAAAAACAATTACTCCCCTCCTTTTGTCAAAAAACATCTACCTCTACATTTCCGACCCTCACAGTCAGTCTTGATGGTAGTTATTCACTATGAGTCATAAAATGTATTAGGAAGTTGTCTATCCGCCTCTATATTCTGGAATAATTTGAGTAGAATTGGTGACAGTTCTTCCCTGAATGTTTGGTAGAACTCACCACTGAAGCCATTTGGGCCTGGAATTCTTTTGGTTGGGAGTTTTTTGATGACCTGATCATTTTCTTCTTTTGTTATGGGTCTGTTCAAGTTTTCTATTTCAATCTGTGTAAGTTTAGGTAGGTCATGTTTTTCTAAAAATGTATCCATCTCTTTTAAGTTTTCAGATTTATTGGAGTACTACTCTTCATAGTATTCTGTTATTATCCTTTTGATTACATTTGGTTCCATCGTGACATTGCCCATGTGGTTTCTAATGCGAATTATTTCTGTCCTCAACCACTTTTCTTTTATTAGTTTTGCCAATGGTTTGTCAATTTTATTAATCCTTTCAAAGAACGAGCTTCTTGTCCTGTTGATTCTTTCTATAGTTTTTCTGTTTCTATCTCATTTATTTCTGCTCTTATTTTTAGTATTTCTTTTCTTTTGGTGACTGTAGGTTCCCTCTGTTGGTCTGTTTCTAATTGTTGGAGATGCTGTGTTAATGTGTTAACTTTGGTTCTTTCCTCTTTTTGGATTTGCACATTTATTGCAATAAATTGTCCTCGCAGCATCACTTTCTCTGTGTCCCAAAGATTTTGTTATGTTGTGTGTTCATTCTCATTTGTTTCTAGGAACTTTGTGAATTCACGTTTAATTTTTTCTTTTACCCAGTCACTTTTCAGCAGGGTGTTGTTTAGTTGCCATGTATTCAACTTTATTTCCTTGGTCTTCTTATTGTTCATTTCTAGTTTTATAGCTTTGTGGTCTGAAAATATGCTTTGTAGTATTTTGATGTTTGTAAATTTATGGAGGCTTGCTTTGTGACCTAACGCATGGTCAATTCTGGAGAATGTTCCATGTGCACTGAAGAAGAATGTATCTTGTGCTGTTGTTGGGTTGAATGCTCTGTACACATCTATGGGGTCAAGTTGGTTGATTGTGCTGTTTAGTTCCTGTGTAACTTAGTCATGTTTCTTTCTGGTTGTTCTGTCCCTTTTTGAAAGTGGCATATTAAAATCTCCCACTATAATTGTAAATTTATCTATTTTTCCCTTCAATTCTAGTAAGTTTTGCTTCATATATCCTCATGCTCTTTTGTTGGGAGCATAGATATTTATTATGGTTATGTTGTCTTGCTCAATTGATCCTTTGATCATGAGATAGTGTCCTTCTTTATATCTTATGCTGGTTTTTCCCTTAAAGTTTACTTTATCAAAGATTAGTATTGCCACTCCTGCTTGTTTATTGTTGCAGTTAGCTTGGTATATTTTTTTCCATCCTTTAACTTTTAGTCTGTTTTTGTCTTCGTGTGTAAGGTGTGTCTCTTGCAGGCAGCATGTTTAAGGGTCTTGTTTTCTTATCCTTCCTGCCACTCTCTGTCTCTTTCCTGGTGCATTTAATCCATTGATATTCAATGTAATTATTGATGTTGTTGTTGAGTGCCGTCGAGTCAATTCTGACCCATAGTGACCCTGTGTAGGGTTTCTGAGGAGCAGCTGGTGAGCTTCAACCACCAACCTTGATTATTGATAGGTATGGATTAATTGCTGCCATTATGTTAATTTTTTGGTAGTGCTGTTCATTTCTTTGTTCTGCATCCCTTCTTGTGCTGAGTTTGTGTTTTTTGTGCTATTTCTAGTCAGCTTCTTCTTAGTTTTCATATTTGCTTGTTCTACTTGGAAGTTCATTTTCATGGTAAGTTGTGAAGTATTAAATTTCTTTGGGGTTACCGTATAGTCTATTAACTTTTCCCTCCATTTAAGACAATCTTTTGTATCCTGTAATCTACCTGATCTCCTCGCCATCTGGATATCTGTTCCTACATTTTTTCCTTCTTTGACATTGTTATTATTTTTATCTTCACTTGACTTCCCAGCTCCTTTGAGTTCATTGTTGTAATCTGTTCTGGACTCTGTTATCAGTCATCTGAATTTCAGGTGGTGTTGCCATGCCTGTAAATCTCTGGTTGTTGTCTGTTCTTATTGGCTTTCAGTCCAAAGAACTTTGTTTTTCATTGTAAGTAACATTTCTCTTTTTCTCTTTTCCCTGGCTGCTTTTAGGATTCTCTCCTTGTCTTTGATTTTGGAATGCTTGATTATGATATGTCTTGGTGATTTTCTGTTGGAGTCTATCCTTCCTGGAGTACGTTCAGCTACTTGAATGTTTATATTCTCATCTTTCAAGATGTTAGTGAAATTTTCTTCCAGAAGCTCTTCCACTATCTCCTCTGTGGACTTCTCTAATTCTTCCTGTTCCAGAATGCCAATAATTCTTAAGTTGTTCCTCTTCATGTTATCCAGCATGGATCTTAGACTCTCTTCAGTTATTTTTATCCTTCTTTCTGCTTGATCTTCTATCTTAGCAGTATTGAAAGATTTGTCTTCCAGCTCCCTGGTTCTGGCTTCCATCTCTTCAATTCTGTTCCTTTCCCTTTTCAATGTGTTGTCCATTTCTGTTATTTTATTATTAATCATCTAGACCTCTTTTTGCAGGTTTTTAATTGTTTCCAATGCTGTATTGACCTTGCTTGATTGCTCATGCAGTACATTCCTGACTTCTTCCTTGCTTTCCTACACCCCTTTTTGGAGCATTTGAACCTGTTTCCATACCATTCTTCTGAATTCCTTCTCAGGCATATCCA
>NW_006408526.1:11339077-11340989 GCF_000296735.1 Chrysochloris asiatica
ATATATATATATATATCTCAGAGGTGCTGCTCTGTATTAAGAAGATAAGAAGATTTAAAATATTTCTTCCTATGAATACTGCTTCTACCCAATGTTTTAAACAATTTTTTTTTTTAGACTAGCACCAAATCAAACCCACCACTATCAAGCCAAGGAGCTCTGGTAGCATAGTAGTTATGAATTGGGCTGCGAACCTCAAGGTCAGAAGTTCAAAACTACCAGTCCTTCTGCAGGTGAAAGATGAGGTTTTCTGTTCCCGTAAAGATTTACAGCCTTGGAAATCCTGTGCAGGGTCACTATGAGTCAGAACTGACTCCATGGCACATAACCACTACCACTATTAAGCCAAATAAGAAAGAGTAGAATACCTTAGGGTTTCTAAGACTGTAAATCTTTATGGGAGCAGAGAAGCTCATCTTTCTCCTTCCTCACTGGCTGGTAAGTTTGAACTGCTGACATTGTGGTTAGCATGATTGGCAGTCTAGTACTTACCCTACAGCCCCACACCATAATGGCACATGATTCTGTCCATTTATTTTTATTTTTTTTAAGATACATACAAAGTTGTTGTTAAATGCCTTAGATTTGGTTATGACTCACAGCAACCCAGTTTTAGGGTTTCTGAGGAGCAGCTTGGATTTGAATTGGTAGGTGTTAAGTGACATGTGTCCTGGTATTTGTTTTAAAACACTCATGGAATAATAACAAAATTCCTGTTGTTGTTAAGTGCTGTTGAGTTAGTTTTGACTCATAGAGACCCTATGTAGGGTTTCCAAGGAGCAACTGATAGTTTTGAACTGCTAACCTTTCAGTTAGCAGTCCAATGCTTATCTTACACCACCACACCAGGACTCCAATAGCAAAATAGAAGATAGGTTGTATCATCTTCATATTGAATCTTCAAGATTAAAGATTCATGAATCTTCCTCCAATCCTGGTGCAGCATTCTTCTTCATATAGTCTAGAGTCTTGGATTATTTGCTCAGCATATGTATTGAATAACTATGGTAAAAGGTTACAGGCTTGACATACATCTTTCCTGATTTTAAACCGTAAAGTAACCCCTAGCTCTGCTTGAACAGTTGCCTCTTTGTAGTGTTCTGGGATACCCATTATTTTCAAAGTTATCCATAGTTTGTCATGATCCACACAGTCAAATGAGGCACAAGTAACCATCTTGCTGGCATTATCTGCTCTCAGCCAAGATCCATCTGACGTCAGCAATGATAACCCTAGTTCCATATCCTGTTTGAATCTTCTCTATATTTCTGAAAGCTCCCTGTTGTACACTTGCAACCATTTTTTAATTAACTTCAAAAAAATTTTGCTTGCATGTGACATTAATTATATTGTTTTATGATTTCCACATTCCATTGGGTTTCATTTCTTTGGAATAGGCACAACTAAGGATCTCTTCCAATCAGTTTACCAGGTAGCTATCTTCCAAATTTCTTGGCAAAGAGGAGTGAGTGCCTCCAGTGCTGCATCCATTTGTTGAAACATTTCAATTTATATGTGTCAGTTCCAGGAAACGTGTTTCGCCAGTGATTCCAGTGCAGCTTGGACTTCTTCCTTCAACGTCATTTGTTCTTGATCATATTGTGGTTGTTAGGTGCTGTTGAGTCAGTTCCGACTCATAGCAACCTTATGCACAACAGAATGAAGCACTGCCCAGTTCTGCACCAGCCTCACAATTGTTGTTAAGCTTGAGCCCATTACTGCTGCCACTATGCCAATCCATCTCATTGGGGGTCTTCTGCGTTTTCGTTGACCTTCCACTTTACCAAGCATGTTGTCCTTCTCCAGGAACTTGGTACCACCTGATAATATGTTCAAAGTATGAGAAATAAGTCTTACCATCCTGGCTTATAAGAAGCATTCTGGCTGTACTCCTTTCAACAAAGATTTGTTT
>NW_006408526.1:11341489-11356626 GCF_000296735.1 Chrysochloris asiatica
TTGTTCTTCATATAATTCAGCTTCTCAGAGTATTTGCTCAGCATACAGATTATTCAATCTCTTATTCAAACTATGGTGAAGGAATACAACCCTGACACACACCTTTCCTGATTTTAAACCATCCAGTGTTCCCTTGTTCTGTTTGAACTACTGCTTTTTGGTCTATGTACAGGTCCTCTTGAGCACAATTAAGTGTTCTGGAATACTCATTCTCTGTAATGTTGTCCATAGCTTCTCAGTCCACACAGTTGAAAGCCTTTGTGTAGTCAATAAAGCATAGGTAAACATCTTTTTGGTACTCTCCGCTTTCAGCCAAGATCCATCTGATTTCAACAATGATGTCCTTCATTCCACATCATTGACTCATTGGCAGTTCCCTGTCAATGTACTGTTGAAGCCATTTAAAAAAATTTTCTTTAGCAAAAATTTATTTGCATGTGATTTTAATGATATTGTTTGATGAATTGCACATTCCATTGGGTCACCTCTCTGGAATGGGTACACATTTGATGTCTTCCAATCAGGTGGCCAGACATCTCTCTTCCAAATTCCTTGGCAAAGATAACTGAGTACCTCTAGTGCTGCATCAGTTAATTGAAAGATCTCAATGTGCATTCCATCAATTCCCAGTGTCTTGTTCTTTCATGCACCTTGGACTTCTTCATTCAGTTCCATTGGCTCTAGATCATAGATACCTCTTGAAATGGTTGAACAGCAACTTTTTTTTTTTTTTTTTTTGGTGCAGTGACTCTGTGAATTCCTCCCATCTTCCTTTGATGTGCTCTGCATCATTCAATATTTTGTTCATAGTATTGCAAGCCGAGGCTTGAATTTTTTCTTCAATTCTTTCAGCTTGAGAAATGCTGAGTGTGTTATTCCTTTTTGGATTTCTAACTTATCTGTCAGTTTGTTGTACTGTGGTGGATTGAATATTGCTGTGATGCTGGAAGTTAGGCATCTGGAATTTTAAATGCCAGCAGGGTCATCTGTGGTGTACAGACTTGAGCTGAGCTTCCAGAAAAAGACAGACTAGGAAGAGAGGCAGACTACTTCTGAATGCTTAGCCATGGAAAACCTTATGAATAGCACAGAAACACTGACAGGTAGCACCAGAATATTGAATATTGAAACACTCAGCATAGCACCAGAATGTTGCTAGGTAGAGTGCCAGAAGATGAACCCCTCAGATTCGAAGGCACTCCAAATATGACTGGAAGAGCTGTCACCTACAAGTAGAGTTGACCATGTTGACCTGAAGCAGTAAAGCTTTGGAGGCTTTCATTTGCTGATGGGGGACAATTCAAAATGAGGAAAAACAGCTGCAAACATCCTTTAATAATCATAACATGAAATTTATGAAGCATGAAACAGGGAAAATTAAAATTTCTCAAAAATGAAATGGAACACATAAAGATCTCTATCATAGGCATTAGTGAATTGAAATGGACTGGTATTGGCCAATTAGAATTTGATTGTCACATGGTTTACTATGACAAATTGAAGCATGGCATCACATTCATTATCAAAAAGAACATTTCAAGATCTATCTTGAAGTATACTGCTGCCTGTGATAGAGTGATATCCAGACTCCTACAAGAAAGACCAGTTAATACCACTATTCTCCAAATTTATGTACCAACCACTATATCCACTGATGATGAAATTAAGAATTCTACCAACTTCTTCCATCTGAAATTGCTCAAATATGAAATCAATATGTATTGATAATTACTGGTGATTGGAATGCAAAGACTGGAATCAGAGAGGAAGGATTAGTTATTTGGAAAATATGGCTTCAGTGATAGAAACAATGCTGTAGTTCTCATTATAAAAATTTGCAAGACCAATGACTTATTTATTGTAAATACCTATTTTAAACAACATAAAAGATAACTATATATATGTATTCACCAGATAAAATATACAGAAATCAAATTGACTACATCTGTGGAAAGAGATGATGGAAAAGCTCCATATTAGTGGCCAAAACAAGGTCGGGCAGACTGTGGAACAGACCATTAATTGCTCCTGTGCAAGTTCACACTGAAGCTGAGAAAATTAAAACAATCCTATGTGAGCAAAAATATGACCTTGGACATATCCCACCTGAATTTAGATATCATCTGAAGAACAGATATGATGCATTAGACACTAATGACCTAAGACCAGAAGAGTTGTGAGATGACATCAGCATCATCGTACAAGAAGAAAGCAAAAGGTCATTAAGAAGACAAGAAAGAAGGAAAAGATCAAAATCGGTTTCAGAAGAGACCCTGAAACATGCTCTCCAGTGTAGAGATGGTAAAGGAAATGGAAGAAATGAGGTGGTAAAAGAACTGAACAGATTTCAAAGGACAACTCGAGGAGATCAAGTCAAATATTATAGTGCAACGTGCAAAGACCTGGAGCTAGAAAACCAAAAGGGAAAAACACACTCAGCATTTCTCTTGATCATGTGGTACCTTTGAAATGGCAGAACATAGACAAAATTATTTTGATATAGTGACTGCATTGCTTCCATCTT
Source organism: Chrysochloris asiatica (assembly GCF_000296735.1). Classification (NCBI taxonomy): domain Eukaryota; kingdom Metazoa; phylum Chordata; class Mammalia; order Afrosoricida; family Chrysochloridae; genus Chrysochloris; species Chrysochloris asiatica. Next base: position 11,344,014 of record NW_006408526.1, read on the forward strand.
CTTTTGATGCTTCTTCCCTTGTTTCATTACTTTGCTTATTGTTGTTGTAATATAGTGATGTGTGGTCAGTTCTGTCTCATAGCGACCCTGTACAGGGTTTCTGAGGAGTGGCTGGTGAGTTTAAATTTAGCAACCTTGCAGTTCAATCCAAAACTGCAGTACAGGCTCATCCGGCAGCACCCCACCAACACTTCATATTTTGCCCAAATGCTGCTGTTGTTAAAACAGTGACATTGTATCAGTGCTGACTCAGTGACGCTGTATAGGGTTTCCAAAGGGCAGTTGATGAGTTTGCAACCTGATACTTGGATTGCTTTTTTCCAGTTCTTTCTGCTTGAGCAATATTGAGCATGTTCTTCCCTTTTGGTATTCTAATACTTGACTTTGTCTCCTCGAACTGCCTTTTGAAATTTTCAGTTAAATTTTTACTTCCTTATATCTTCCAGTAACTGTAGTTTCTGTATGCTCAAGAACAAGTTTCAGAGACTCTTCTGATATTCAGTTTGGTCTATTTTTCCTTTCCTGTTTTATCGATCTTTTGTTTTCTTCATGGATGATTTTCTTGTCATTCCACGACTCATCTGAACTTCAGTCACTAGTGTGTAATGTAACTAATCTGTTCTTGAGATGGTCTCTAAATTCAGGTAGGATATACTCAAGATCAGATTTTGGCTCTCGTGGACTTGTTTTAATTTTCTTCTGCTTCAGCCGGAACTTGCTATGAGCAATTAGTGACCTGTTTCACAGTGTGCCTCTGGCCTTGTTTTAACTGTTCTCCACTGTTTCTTCCCACAACTGTAGTCAATCTGATTTCTATTTATTTCATCTGATGGGGTCTGCGTGTATAGTCACTGTTTATGTTCTTAAAAAAGTGTTTGCAATGAGTAATTATTGGTCTTTCAAAATTCTATTATGTCATTTCCAGCATTGTTTCTGTTCATCATAGCTTTTTATCCATTGTTGTTCTTGTTAAGTGACAGCAAGTCAAGTTTGACTCATAGTTTCTGAAGAGCAGCTGGTGGTTTGAACCTCTGATCTTGTGGTTAGCAGTCCAGTGCTTATTCTGTAGTGAAATACCAATCCACCATTTTCTCCATTGTTGTTCTTGTTGTTAAATGACTTCAAGTCAGTTGGGATTTATAGTGACACTGTGAAGGATTTCCTTGGAGTGGCTGGTGAATTTGAACTGCTGACTTTGCGGTTCACACCTACCTTGCCGGTCTAGTGCTTATAATACAGCACCACACCAGGACTCCATTTTATCCATTGTTGTTTTTGTTAAGTGTGGTTGAGTCGGCTCTGACTCATAGCAACCCTGTGGAGGGATTCCAAGGAGCGGCTGGTGAGTTTGAGCTGCTGAACTTGCAGTTCAAACCGACTTTGCAATCCAGTGTCTTAACCCACAGCACCACACAAGAACTCCATGTTATCTATTAGGGCTTAGTTTTTCAATGTTTTTCTCATTGCAGTGATGCTTTAAATAGTTAAAGTTTATTAAGGTTTCAATTTTTATTTCAAAATATCTTTATTCATTCTGTTCTCAAATTTTTTTTTTTTTACTAAATTTATATTTCTAGGTTCACAGTCTTTTCTTTCTTTTTTCTGTCTTATTTTCTTGCTTTCTTTTATTCTTTCTTTCAGCATATTTTGTGTTTCATTTTTGTAGTTGGGAAGTAGCTGGCAGTTTTTTTGTTGTTTGTTTTAAATAATCAGTTATCTGTGTGTTTATCTGTTACTTTTTCTTTCTTTTTTGTTAATTTTTTTGAAATTTTACTGTGGTGTACCAGGTGTAGATTTAATTTATCCTAGTTGGGATTATTTGAACTTTCTGAATTTGTGAACACTGTATTTTATCAGTTCTGGAAAATTCTCAGAAATCTTTCTTTTTAAACTTTGTTTCTGTCTCATTTTATCAACATAATTTATAGAACACTGCTTGTGCATCAATAATAGTCCTTCATTTTCTTCTCCATAAGTTTTAATTATAACGTATTTTATATCTTTGCTTTTTGCTGCTGCTGCATTCTGAATTGCTTCTTTAAATCTGTCTTCTAGCTTAATAATTCCCATTTCAGTTCTCAGTAATCAGTTTTCAACCAAGCCATTGAATTTGTAAGAGTTATTATGATTTTCATATTTTAGAGGTTGTAATTTGTTCTATTGCAAATCTGCTTGATCATTTTGTATAGTGTTTTCTACCTTTGACATATTTTTATACTCTTTTTTATTTCTTTATTCTCAAAATGCAGTGTCTGTAGATGTTTCTGCAGTGTGCTATCTCTTTTGTTTTCTGATTATGTTAATTATTTCCTCATCTGCTTTGCTATTTTTGTTGTTGTTGCTGTTTGTTTTTTGTATGAACTTATATTCCTAAATTTTTTTTTGGGCAGATTGCTTTGAGGTCCAAGTGTAAAGTATAAGACTTTCTACAAGAGCGAAGTGGCATTTACTTAGTCTAGGCTTCAGGACTGGTATAGTACAGGGAGAACATTTTCTTTCTCCCCACCTTCATCCCAGAGCCAAGATAAAGAGAAGCAAATGCCCTTAGTCTTTCCCTCCACAGGACAGATTGTTTTCTAATTAAGCAAATTAGGTGCTACAATTTGGAAGTTCTGAATTTCTGTCTCCTGTCTTTGAAAGTGTGTATTGTAAAGATCCAAAACTTGGAGCATTTTGTACAGTAACTGGCAACAGTTTTCAAAGTGTCAAAGTCACAAAAGACAAACTAAGAAAATCCTACCAGGGCAATTCTACTTTGTCACATGGGGTTGCTAGAGTTGGAAGCTACTCAACAGCACTTAATATTAACAACAAGACAAATAATAGCAAAATGCAATGTGATATTCTCTTGAAACACAGGAGATAATTTTTGGAAAATTGGTAAAATTTGAATAAGATCCATAGTTTAGTCAATGGTTTTATTCCATTGTTAATTTCCTGGTTTTGGTAATGTAATGGCTGATATGATTATCTACAATGTTAACTTTAGGGAAGTTGAGTTAAAGGTATTATGGGAATTCTCTAGTGTTTCAACTTTTTTGTAAGACTAAACTCTACTAAAAGTAGCTTAAAATAAAAAGTAAACAATATAAGCAGTAGACCCTTAGGGTAGGCAGAGGCCCTGAGGCAAAAATCTGTATCTGTCTCTGGATTGTTGTTTAGTGCTGTGGAGTGGGTTCCATGGGTTTTCACTCATAGCGACTGTATAGGGTTTCCAAGGAGCGTTTGCTGGGTTCAAACTGCCGATCTTTTAGTTCAAACTGACCTTGTGGTCTAGTACTTACCCATAGCACCACACTCGCTTTAAAAAAAAAAGATTTCCCTTCATTTCCCCAGCATCTCCATCACAAATGTTTGAAGTTTTTTCTAATTCATAATTTTTCAGTGGTCTGTGTTATAATGTTTTCTATAGACATCTGGTCTGCTGTATTCTAGAGACAAACATTCAAATTATTTAGCTTCTTATGACCTGTTTTCTTATTTGTAAAATAAGGATGAATGTTTAATTTTAATGATATTCTCATTACAAAAGGAAATACTAAATGTAATGACAAAAGTTTAAATATAGCCAGCCCATTAGGACAAAATCAGTAATTGAGGAAATCAGTCAAAGAGAAAATACGCTAGGAAAAGAAAATAAAACTAGGGGAAACTTTCATGCCAAAAAGAAGACACAAAACAAACAGCACCTATGCTGTAAAATCCTACAAAGTTGGTATTGTAATATCAAAAAATCTTCTGTGTGTTTACTTCTTAATACAAAAAGAAATGGGAAAATGCTCTCAAGTGTAAGATTTAAAGTTCTCTGATAAAACATTCAGCTATGGAAAGCTGATCTTCAATAATGGGTCAACGTCCATTCAGTGGGGAAGAAGTCGTGCTTTTCAACAAAGGGTGCTGGCACAACTGGCTATGCATTTGTAATAAATAAGCAGGATCCAGACTTCACACCATACACAGAACTACTTCAAAATAGATTAAAGACTTAAATCTTAAACCAAAAATATAAAGTTCATGGAATATAACATAGACTTTGTGGCATTGGAGGATTCACACTGGACTGCTAACCACAATGTTAGCAGTTCAAACCTACCAGCTGCTCCTCTGAAGGAAGATGAGGCTTTCTGTTCCCATAAAGATCCTCAAAAACCCTATACAAAGGTCACTATGAATAGGACTCAATGGCAGTGGGAAGATAACATAGGAATAAAGCTAATGGTTCTAATTTTTGGCATAAATACACTATCAAACACAACTAAAAATGCAGGAATAACTGAATAACTGGGACCTCATAAAAGTTAAATACTTACACTTATCAAAAGACTTCACCAAAAGAGGAAAAAGAAAGCCTACAGACTGTGCTATCAGTTGTTCTGTGAATAATAAAGAGTCCACAGAACAGCTGACAGCATGTAAGAATCTGCAGGACATTATGCTGAGTGAAATAAGTCAATCACTAAAGGACAACTATCATATGAAACCATTTTTATAAAAAGTAAAGTGTATGTGTACAGGGAGAAAGGAACATTTTTTAAGACTACGAGGAATGGGAGGGAGGAAGGATGACATGTTTTAGATAGTTGTTGTTACATGCCATTAAGTCAGTTCCAACTCATTGCAACCCTTTATAGGGTTTCCGAGAAGCTGGTGAGTTTGAACTGCCGACCTTGCTGTTCAAACTGACCTTGCAATGGAGTACTTATCCTACAGTACCAGGATGTTGTTGTTGTTAAGTGCAATCGAGTTGGTTCCGACCCATAGCGACCCTGTATAGGATTTTTGAGGAGCGACTGGTGAGCTTGAACCACTGACGTTGCAGTTTAAACGACCTTCAAGTCTAGCGCAATAACCCACAGCACCATACCAGAACTCCTTGACACCAGGATAATAGACATATATTAATTCAGTGACAGGAAAAGCAATATACACTATAGGGGAAATCAGTACAATATAACCAGCATGTCTTTTGAAGACATCAAGAGGTACACAAGAATAAAGGACACCGACTTAATAAAGGTAAATGCTATAACCTACAAATTCTGCAGCAACCATAAGAACACCAAACATTTGTGAGTGATTGCATAAGTAACTATATGCTATATAGATGTGAGAAGACATGGGAGAGTACATGCATATATAGGTGCGGTGGTAGTGTGCTGTGGAGTTGGTTCTGACTCATAGAGAACTCTCCATAGGGTTTCCGTGTCTGTAAATCTTTATGGTAGCGTCTTTCTCCTGTGGAATGGCTGATAGTTTAAAACTGCTGACCTTGAGGTTAACAACCCAATTTGTAACCACTATGCTACCAAAGCTCCTTACATATAGGCATAACTGTATATATATATTATGTACTTGTATGTGCTGCACATATGAGGGTAAGTCAAAAGAAAGGGTATTTTTCTTTTTTTTTTTGGTCATTGAGGGGAAGCCGATTTTGAAATCAGGGCTAATATAAAATATCTTAACAAAACTCAAGCAGACATCTTCCCAAATCACTGACATTTTGCAACAAGTTTACAGAATGCCCCTCCATATATTCAACAACAGTTTTTAGATGAATCAGATGTTTTAAGGGAGGTCAGGAATACCTCAAAGGTTAGCCAAGAGAGGGAAGACAGTCATCCTTGAAGCCCAGAAACTAGTGGGAGACTACCAACTGAAGTCCAGAAACTAGTGGTAGAAGATTGTAGAATTACCACTGGTACAATAGCTACTGAAGATGGGATCTCACATAGTTTGACCATTTCCATTTTAAATGAACATCATGACCTCAGCGTTTTCTGGCTTGATGGGCACCAAAAGTGTTGCAAGAAGATTAGTTAGCTGAAGTAGCTGATCTTTTCTTCAGTCTTTTAAGCAAGATTGAAGCTAATAAAGTTGATTTTGTGAAATAAATCATAACCAGTACTATCCAGAGGACACTGTTCATTCCAAACAGTGTTTTCCCAGGGGATCTGCTGGACCAATTAATTCAAGACAGAGAGGTAACCTTAGATGGTTATGACAACTCCATTTTGGATTCCAAAGGGTTAATCTTGATAGATGTTCTCAAAGGACATACATAGAATGATCATGGAGTTATTAGGAAGAAGTTGTAAAAAAGAATTTGAAAGCTGCATTGGTGAGAAAGGGGCTGGGAAAGTTGCATTGAAGAATTTTTGTCAGTCACACCAATGCACCTGCTCATTCTTCAAGGATAGCATGTTAATGGGAAAAATGTTGATTCTTTTGCTACCATTTTAAAGTGGTGCTATTGAGAAAAAGTATTGTGTAATTGGCTTAAGTTATAGACGATAGAAATACATTTTATCTGTACTTTATAGAAGTTGAATATGTATGTTAGTTTTACTTAAAAAAAAATAAAGATGGTTCTTTATTATGAGTTACAGCCTTGTCCTTATTAATACAATTTTGATTGTATATACGAAATTTCTTTTTTATTCGTCTCTGTTCATTTAAGATTGTCATATATTATGATACTGGAGGAGCAAGTCTCAAATATTAATTTTCCAAGATAGAAAATCTGACATTTTTTGACTGGTAAACAATTTATTCTTGAAATTAAATTAGTTTACAACATCATGAAGCAAAAAATAAAATAAATAAATAAATCCTTTTCTTTCAATTATCTCTTTTTATTTTTACTTGTTTTGTATTATTTATGGCAAATTTAAACCAGAAATTATTGTTGTTGTTTTGTTAAGTGCCATCAAGTCAGTTCCATTTCATAGCAACCCTGAATAAGGTTTCCAAACTTTAAATCTTTCCAGGAACAGAAAACCTTATCTTTCTTCCACAGAATAGCCGGAGGACCTGAACCACTGACCTTGTGGTTCATACTCCAGTGTTTATTATCATATGGAGCTACCGTGCTCCCCACACCAAAAATAAGTGATAACAAATGTTCTCAGCATTTGTTCTGACTACCAACTAGTGATGTTTGTCCTGTAGCAAGGTTGATAAATGCTGTTGTATGTTTCAGCTAGAGCAAATGAAGATAATTTATCAGAAAAATATAGAAAATGAAACTCTGCGTCATCATGTTTTACTTTGTTTTTTAAGATTAGAGAATCAGTCATATGCCTTAGCTATAACTTGAATTTAACAACATAATTGTGGCTGTTTAACAATTAACTAGTATATTACCTCTAAAACATTTATTGTTATTGTTGTTAAGTGCCATCAAGTTGATTCCAACTCATAGAGACCCTGGATAGGGTTTCCAAGGAGCAGCTGGTGAATTTGAACCGCTCATCTTGTGATTCAAATTGACCTTTCAGTCCAATACATTATCCCACAACACCATACCAGGATTTCATTTATAGCTCTTACCTTATAATGAACTTTATTGATATAAGAACCTACCAATATATGAATTATAGCCCAATGTGTTAGAATGGAAAAATAGAATACGTATATCAAAAAGTAAAATCAGAAAAGGTAGTCAACCTGCTGCCAGTGTTGAGGTTTAAGTGCTGATTTAACAAAGTGTCTGCCAATTTTCCTCTTAGATTTCTATTGTTTATGTCAGGTTAATGAGATAGCAGCATTTTAATATTCAGGTGAAATACTTTCAAAGAACAATCAGTGCATATCTGCAATCCAATATTTAATATACTAGATAATATTCTGGATCATTCTTTGCAAATATTTAAGAAGATTAGCTTTCTTTAAAGTGAAGCCATTAAACACTGTTTAGAAAATAAGTGTGAATCAGTTGATGATGATGAAAATGAAGATTATATCAATAAAGTTATAGAACTGGAAGTCCTAAATAGCAGATAATTGTTGTCTTGTTTCTGGTCATAAAAAAATATTTTGGTCCTGGGAGAGAACCTTTAACTAATTGGCTTAAACATCTTACATTTTAGCCTTGACTATAGAGGAAATATTACAATGGCAATTAAAATTAATATGGCAAATCAAATAAAAATGCTTAAAATTAAATTTAAACATTAAAGCTTAAACTTACAGATAATTTTAATCAATTAATAATTAAAATTACTTAGCCATTTTGTATGATACTGTTTACTAGCTTCCCATTTTCTTTTTTAAATAATTTTCTTTAAATTGTGAAATTTTGAAATTTAAGGTGAACAATCTGCAATATAGTCTGAATTTTAGAAATGAGTAAACGGAGGTACAAATAAGTTATTGATAATGGGTAATTAGAGCTTTCTGGGTAAGGAAGCAGTTTTTCAAATAAGAGACTTTGCAATGTATTAATTTATTATTCTGGTTCTTAATTGTTTTTCTCAAATTAAAATTATTTTGTTTATTTTAATTGCTAAGCTACATTACTAAAATATGAAGCCAAATGGACATAATAGGATTTAAGCTTGTGTATGTTGTTGTTGTTATGTGCTGTCAATCAGTTCTGACCCATAGTGACCCTAGAGAGTGTTTTCGAGGTGCAGGTGGTGAATTTGAACTGCCAGCTTTGTGGTTCAAACTGACCCTATGTGAGTGCTTATCCTATATCACCGCAGCAGGACTCCAAAAGCCCGTTTATATTGTGCTTGATCTTTACTTGTGTAAAAGAAATAGGGCTTTTTTTTTTTAAACCTTTGCTGTTTGGCTGTATTGGGCTAAAATTATATTTATTTATTTATTGCTGTTTATTACTTCCATCATTCAGGTTATTTCACAGTTGAGGATCTTGGGCAGGTCAGTCACCGCTGGCTCCAAATTTGACAGAGAAATCTGGTCTAATGAGCTTTCTCCTGTCCTCAACCTCTGGAAGAAACTAAATCAGGTAAGCAGTAGGGTAGTCTTTTGATTTTTTTTTTTTTTTCTCTTTTGTTTTTAATCCCCAAATTGCCCATGTTAGTTAAGTGGTAAAATTCTCATTGATCTGGAGCTCTGATAGCGTAGTGGGTTATGAGTCAGGTTACTACCCACAAAGTCAGCAGCTCCAATTTACTAGCCTCTCCGAAGGACATCCTTTTACCCAAACTCATCAGGAAAAGGTTATTTGGAGGGAGTTTCCAAAATCTATAGCTAGAAGTTGGTGTAGCGCTGTAAGGTGATAATAGATTATATGATTAAATTGTGAGTGTTAACATTAGTCAGTTTTGTTATTTTGTTGGCTATAAAATGAGTCATCTCAGAAGCAGGAATGGGACATTTCACCACCATTACAGAACAGCCAGGAATGGAGGTTCCCTGTGCATTGAACCTCCATGACTCCATGATAGCAGAGGAGTAACTGAGGAACAACAGCTGCAGAATCAAGAACCAAAGTGCCAAAGTGGTGACCTTCCCGGTCCATGGAACAAATGAAGCTGAGTGCCTTTGGACTGGAGGCTAATTTGCACATTGGGGTGCCTCTAGGCACTTTATTGAAGGAGCTAGGTTTGCTGATCTGTGAGGCTAGTCAAATGTCTTCTGACTGAGGCTCATAGTGGAATGCCTTTCAGCATTTGTTGTTGTTGTTATTAAGTGCTGTCAAGTTGGTTCTGACTCATAGCAACCCTACATAGGGTTTCTGAGGAGCAGCTGGTGGGTTTGAACTGCCAACCTTGTAGTTCGAAGTCCGGTGTTGATCCTACAGTGCTACACCAAAGTTTTGTAACATTGCTGGAGCAGGAAAGAGGCCAGGCCAAGGAACTGAGAACCAAAGAGAAGTCTGTCTGTGGGTCCTGCAGAGTAGAGGCTCTCCTGACTGAAAGAACCATACCGTGAACGTTCTGATCCCGAATTAACTTCCCTAATAAACCCCATAAGTGTGAGATGGTGTCCATGTTCTATGTGCCTATTACAATAAGTTATTAAATCCAGCTCAGTAGAGAGTGTTGTGGAAGGGATGGTTGGTGTAATTTTTTTCATTAAGTCATGTTTTCAATGACTGTGATCTTTTAGAAGTAAATCTTAAAGACTTTCTTCTAAGGTACCTCTGTATAGACTTGAACTGTCAACCTTTTAGTTAGTAACTAAGTGCTTAAATGTTTAACACTAAGCGACTCCTAGAGCCAGACTGTTGTTGTTGTTAGGTGCCATCAAGTCGGTACCGACTCATAGCGACCCTATGCAAACAAAATGAAACACTGCCCGATCCTGGGCCAACCTCACTACTGTTGCCATGCTTGAGTCCATCGATGCTGCCACTTGGCCAATCCATCTCATTGGGGGTCTTCCTCTTTTTCTCTGACCCTCCACCTTACCAAACATGATATCCTTCTTCAGCAACTAGTCCCTCCTGACAATATGGCCGAAGTATGAGAGACAAAGTCTGGCCATCCTGGCTTCCAAGGAGCACTCCGGCTGCACTTCTTCCAACACAGATCTGTTTGTTGTTTTGGTAGCCCATGGTACTTTCAATATTTTCCTCCAATACCATAACTCAAATTCTTCTATGGTCTTCCTTATTCACTATCCAACTTTTGCATGCATATGAGGTTATTGAAAAATACCATGGCTTGCATCAGGTGCACTTTAGTCTTAACCTGAAATCTTTGCTCTTCAGCACTTTAAAGAAGTCTTGTGCAGCAGATTTGCCCAATGCAATAAGTCCTTTGATTTCTTCACTGCTGCTTCTATGAGGGCTGATGGTTGAGCGAAGCAAAATGAAGTCATTGACAACTTCAATCTTTCTCTCCATTTATATGGATGTTATTTATTGGTCCAGTGGTGAGGATTTTTGTTTTCTTTACCTTGTGGTGCAGCCCATACCAAAGGCTATGGTCTTTGATCTTCATCAATAAGTATTTTAAGTCCTCTTGGCATTCAGCAAGTAAGGTTGTGTCATTTGCATATCACAGGTTGTTAACGAGCCTTCCTCAAATCCTGATGCCAAATTTTTCTTCATATAATCCAGCTTCTCTGATTATTTGCTCTGCATACAGATTGAATAAGTATGGTGAAAGAATACAACCCTGGCACACACCTTCCCTAATATTAAACCATTCAGTGTTTCCTTGTTCCCAGAGCCAGACTACTGGACTTCAAGTCTCAAAGGAAAGTTATCCAATTTCTCTGAGGCTCAGTTCTCTTCTCTGTAAGAAGGAATAGTGGTAGTACTGACTTCATAAGAATGTCATGATGGTTACATCACATTTGTATAACTTTCTTAACAATGCCTATGATATATGAGCACTCTGTTACTAATTTTATTTTTACTGAAGGTGAAAATAATTCTATTATGTGACCATTAACTCTTTTGTCTTTTCCTGTGTAAATGACTTATATTTATTATTTGTATAATTACGTTATTATTCAGTCATTCATTCAAAATGTTTTGAGCAGCTAGTATGTTTCAGAGGCCTTATGCTAGGAACTGTACATAGAGTGTTATGAAGAAAACAGTCATGGTACCTACTCATGGAATTTACAGTCAGTTGCCATTGTGGGAAGACTGAGGGAATAACAAACTCTGCAGGGGACGCCTATGTGGTGATGCCACAGTGAATGACCAGCTGTTTCATAGGTGCTCGTAGCTGTATATACTAGAGTGGAACTCAAAAGTGTTTGAGTGAGTTTATGTACCTTTTGGATTTGTGAGCATCTAGGGGACATTTTGGAGTCCTGATGTGGTGCTGTGGGCTAATGCACAGGATTGCAAAGTTGGTTTGAACTGCAAGGTTGGCGGTTCAAGCTTACCAGTCACTCTTTGGAAACCTTATACAGACTAGATGGCACTTAACAACAATAGGGAACATTTTAAATGAAGGGAAATCATGATGTCTTCTAAACGGGAAGTGAGGATGAGAGAGAAAAGAGGTCTTGCTAATGAGACCTGAGGAATGCCAAAATTTACAGCTTCAGTTAGGAAAGGAGTGGGCAGAGTATTGATGAAGAGGAGCAAAAACAGAAAGGCAAAACAAAGCAAGAACACAGAAGATGATAGTTAGTGTCAGATACCTTGAGGAGAGAATGTTTCATTAGAAATCTTATAGTTAGTTAATTGTTCCAAACTATTTTTGAGAGGTTAAGCAAAATGACAGAGTTGACTATGGCTTATTTATTTTTTTATAACTTTTTGTTATAAATTAAGTGAAGGTTTACGGACAAGACCATCAGTTTTACATTCAATAAATCATGCACTTTGATTCATGTCAATCCCCTCTATGTAATAACAAAGGAGTTCTGGTAATGTAGTGGATTATCAGTCTGGCTGCTAACTGCAAGGTTAGCAGTTTGAAACTTCCAGTTGCTCTGCATGAGAAAGATGAGGCTTTCTGCTGCTGTAAATATTTACAGCCTTAGAAACCTTTTACTGGGTTCCTATGAGTCAGAACTAACTCCATCCATATAACAACAGTTTCCCACTTTCTTCCTTCATATCCCTTATTTCCATTCCACCTTCCTTCATATCCCTTCTCAATTTTGTCCTTAGGTAAATGTTGATTTTTATTTATTTATTTTTTTTGTTTAATTTTGAATGGTTGACCATTCCATGGGGATCATACCTTACTAATGTTGTTATCCTCCCTATATACCTATCTACTGCTTAGCTGAAAATTGATGGTGAGTTCTGTTCCAGAACTGAAGAGTGGCCAAGGGCTATAATCTTGGGGTCCTCCAGTCTCTTTTTGACCAGTAAGTCTGGTCTTTTTTTGTGATTTTGAGTTTTTTTCCATTTTCTCCCACTCTAGCCATGACCTTCTAATGTGAT
>NW_006408526.1:11358766-11359285 GCF_000296735.1 Chrysochloris asiatica
GGAAACCCTATACAGGGTCACTGTGGGTTGGAAGTAACTCAGTGGAACTTAACAACATGCTCCACCACAAGGAGTTCTGGTGTGGCATTGTAGGATAAACACTAGACCAAAAGGTCAGCCATTCAAACCCACCAGCTACTCCTCAGAAACTCTATACAAGGTCGCTATGAGTCAGAACTGACTCAACAGCACTTAACAGCAACAACAATGCCCCACCACATTCATCGGTGTGTCATTAAAAAGACAAGTGAAAAGAAAAGACCAAATTGAATGTCAGAGAAGACTGAAAATTGATTTTGAACATAGAAAAGCTAAAGCAACTGAGCTGGCAGAAATTCAAGCTGGATTCAGAAGAGGATGTGGAATGGATCTTGGCTGAAAGCAGAGACTACCAGAAAGATTTTACCTGTGCTTTATCAACTAGGCAAATGCATTCAGCTGTGTGAATCATAACTTACTATGGCTAACATTTTGAAGAATGGGTATTCCAGAACACTTAATTGTGCTCATGAAGAACTT
>NW_006408526.1:11359385-11365653 GCF_000296735.1 Chrysochloris asiatica
TCACATATGCATTTGAAAGTTAAGCAATAAATAAAGAAGACCAGAGAAGAATTGGTGCATTTGAGATACGGTGTTGGAAAAGAATATTAAAAGTACTATGGACTACCAGAAGAACAAAGGAGTGCATGTTGGAAGAAGTACAGGCAGAATGCGCTGTAGAAGCCAGGATGGTGAGACTTTGTCATGCTTCACATATTATCAGGAGGGACCAGTCTATGGAAAAGGGACATCATGCTTGGTAAAGTGGAAGGTCAAGCGAAAAAGAGGAAGACTCCTAACAAGACTGATCGACACAGTGGCATCAGCAATGAGCTCAAGCATAACAATTGTGAGGATGCTGCAGGACCAGGCAATGTTTTGTTCTATTGTGTATAGGGTCACTGTGAGCTGGAAGTGACTCTATGGTACCTAACAACAACAAAATATTCTTTCTACATCTCCAAACTAACCTCAGCTACCCCATTCTCATCATGCAAGCAGTAGAGTGAGTTTTTATGAACACTGTTAATAGGTATGCTAGAAGTCACTTTCTGCTATCATTTTCCATGTAAGAATGAATGATATGTGTAAGTTCACTTCAAATTCTTTCATTCAACGGCTGCCTTATCTTTCTCTAATGAAGGAAACATTTTCTCATTTATTCAATGAGAAATGAATTAACTTACTCTAAATGGATTTATGAGCCACGCCCTTGTTGTTGTTTTTGTTACGTGCCATAGAGTCGGTACCAACTCATAGCGACCTTATGCACAGCAAAACGAAACACTGCCCGATCCTGGCCCAACCTCACTATTGTTGCCACGCTTGAGTCCATCGATGCTGCCACTTGGCCAATCCATCTCGTTGGGGGTCTTCCTCTTTTTCTCTGACCCTCCACCTTACCAAACATAATATCCTTCTCCAGCAACTGGTCCCTCCTGACAATATGTCTGAATTATGAGAGACGAAGTGTGATCATCTTGGCCTCTAAGGAGCACTCTGACTGTACTTCTTCCAACACAGATCTGTTGGTTCTATGGGCAGCCCATGGCACTTTCAACATTCTCCTCCAACACCATAACTCAAAAGCATCAATTCTTCTACAGTCTTAGCCACGCCATTAGGAGATTACATATAGAAAAGATTGCCTGAGCACTGTGAAGCCCAGGGCTGCTTAGAAATTTAGGTCTTTACTTTAAAGTGGAGGTCTAAAACCAAACTGGAGTCATGGAGTGGTGCTATAGGATAAGTATGGGACTGATAACTATAAGGTCATTAGTTCAAATCTTATATAGGGTCACTATGAGTCAGAAACTACTGGAAGGCACTAACAACAAGTACAAAACCAAATTAGTTTGGGCATAGCTTCTATAGGTCAATTAAACACCATGTGAATCCATTAAACATTTTCTCAGTGTTATTAAATCAGAGTTTCATTAAAATGAAAAGAATCAGGTATCTGGCTCAGAGAAAATAACTCCTATCTCTAAGTAAATTCCAAAACATTATTTGGAAATATTAGCACATTAACAATTCTGAGGATTTTTGCATCTCAGTATATCTCTTTTTTAATCTTCACATTTAGCTGATTCTGTGTGTAGCTACAGATACGCTTAGCATCTCAATTCTTTTCTTGAATTCTTGTAAAGTACTAATATTATTCTTTTTTTAAAATGTTTTATTGTGAATTTTGTGATAGTTTACATGGGAGAACACTAGCTTTACATTCATCCTATCGTATATCATTTCATTGCCATGGTTACCATCCCCTCCAAGCCTGCCCCTCAGTCATCAGCACACAGCCCCTCTCCCTCTCTGGGTCCATAGTCCCCAGCCGCTCCATCTTTCACCTCATCATCTCTGCCTCCATCTCTGGATGGACTGTGGGACCATCAAGGGAGAAGAGCGGAGTGCAGGACCCTATCCAGAGAAACAGCGATCCCAGAGATGGAGGCAGAGATGATGATGAGGAGAGATGGAGCAGCTGGGGACTCTAGTCTCAAGGAGGGAGAGGGGCTGTGTGCATATCTTTTGACCATAATGATTACTTGTATTCCATTTGAATTTTAGGTGGTCTTCATAGATCCTCTCTTCTAAATCAACTTAAAAATGTGTTTAATATATTAAGCTTCCTTTATCTAGATTATAAGGAGCTCTGGTGGTGTCGTGGTTACGAATCGGGCTGCTAACCTCAGGTTCAGCAGTTCAAAACTACCAGTTGTTCCATGGGAGAAAGATGAGATTTCTGCTCCCGTAAAGATTTACAGCCTCGGAAAACCTGTACAGAGTCATCGTTATGAGTTGGAACCGACTCCACGGCACATAACAACCCATCTGGATTATAGATAAATAAATGCCTACTTAAATGATGTTACGTTTTGGTGTTCTTTTTCTGTATAGTGACAGTGCAGATTTGTCACATCAATTTACTAGAATGGATTAAATTGATTACATCAACAAAGTCTACTCGAAAATAAATTTTTATTTCTAATCTTGCATAGTACAGGACTGATAAATGTTTAAATGCCACATATTATTCACTTCCACAAATGCTGTTTTAATATAAAAAACTATAGAAGATCTATAGTCCAACTTTTATTTCAGAGTTTTATTACTTAAGAAGCCCTGGTGTGGTGCTGTAGGATTAGCACTGGAGGCTAATCAAAAGATCAGCAATTCAAATCCACCAGCGCTGCTTGGAAACCCTATACAGGGTCACGAAGAGTTGGAACTGACTCAACAGGACTTAACAACAACAATTACTTAGATGAGTCACACTGGAGATGTATACTTTATATATTAGTTATTGCATTTTATTGTGTAGCACTCAATCAGTTCAGAATCATAGCCACTCTGTATAGCATTTCTTAGAGTGGCTGGTGGGTTGGAACTGCTGACCTTGCTATTAGCAGTCACGTGCTTATCCTATAGTCACGTGCTTATCATATATAAATGCTTATCCCATTTATTGCATGATCTGGTTCCAATAGTAATTCCATTTCAGTGTAAAGAATAATCATTTTAATTTTTAAAGTATAATCACTTAATTTTTGTTAACATTTGAACTTTTTTCTTCTCTTGATTTATCTTTTAGTTTACCATCAATAATTTACTTAAATGTTTACATTTATTTGCACTTATGGGCATCTCAAAAATTAATGCAGTAGCTTTAATATTTAAACATAGCACTGGTAGGAATAAAAATGCCTAAACTTAAGCTCACTGTCTAAATCTATCTTTAAAAATTACTTTATACCAATAAAATTTATTATAAATGATTTTCTATGGAGAATAATCTAAATATATATATAAATCTCCTTTAATGGCCATGTTGTGGTAGATCATCACATTATTAAATTATTAAATATGCTAAATAAGCTTAAAAGGAGATAATGCTCTCATAGACTGTATGGATCTATGAAAAAGAATCCACTAGAACAAGGATCCTTTACTAGGAATCTCAGCAGAATACATATATTAAAATAGAATAATACATAAGAGAACAGGATTTACCAAATTTATCTTTTAACAGGTTTTTGATATTTTCAGCACACTACTGATGGTGATTTCCTACCCTTGTAACTCCATTGCTGTTTAAAATCAAATGGGTCTCTTTGAAATTTTCTTATTAATTTGAGAAGTCCCAGAAATTCTATATATTGCATTCACTGCAGAAGTGCACATGTAGAAAGATGTGCATGCAGAAAGACAAGATACAATGTTTACTGGTTTCAATCCCAACATCTTTAGTGTAAAGAGGTTCTATTATAAAAACAAGTAATTTTCAAATTGAACTAAATGTTCATTCATGTTTTATTTCTTAGCATCAATCCATTCTTCTCTCTACATTGGCTGACAGGGTGCTTCACCACTGTCTATTCCGCACATACACCACTCTCTATTCCAACCACAGATCATTTCCTGTGTATTTCCAGTTAATATTGAACTGATGATTCATAAAACAAGAGAATTTCAAAAGCAGCCTTCAAATAGAACAAAATAGCAAAATATTTAAATAACAATTAGAAGTGTTTATATGTCAATAATTGTTACTTTTCGGTAAATGTGACATACCATATTTTCCTTTTAGAATTCAAACCTGATCCATCACAAAGTGTCTCCTCCTAATGAAAGACAAGGATCTCCAATATTCTCATTCATCGTTCTTGAGCAGTTCAATGCCATTCGGTTAGTACAAAGTGTTCATCAGTCACTTGCCGCTCTCAGCAAAGTCATCAGAGGAACTACACTATTGAGTTTGGAAGTACAGAAATTGGCAAGTGCTTTATTGAACCAAAAGGTAAGCCAATTTAACTATACGTGATTATATTTTATTATTAAAAGTGATTCTTTTGATGATGCATGCAGGGTATTGCAATCATTGCAATGAAACGAAGTAAGATAGGATGATTGTAAAGCTAATGTTCTCCCATGTAAACTATCACATAATTCACAATAAAAACTTAAAAAATAAAAAAAAGGATTCTTCCATCATGGATACATTTCTCAGGAATCTTACAGTTAAATAGCATCAGAATAACTTGGCTGATTAACTCAAGAATCCAGAAATAGTTGGTATTAGCTTTATACAGGACTCAAAATTGCCATTAAGATCTGAACAGCTTTTGTGTCCTATCTATCTAATCATCATGTGTGTGTGTGTTATATATACACAGGTCTCCTATAGATGGTGCATAATGAAATATCTTACATCTTTTAACCTTTAAGTCTAATAGAAAGTTTACCATATGTTTCCTGGGAATTCAAGCAAATATCTTGTGATAAGCTTTGATTCAAATCAATTGGCTATGTCTTGTACCTATTCCTATATTAGTTCTGTGGACAATGTATGCAAAGCTTTCTTGGTCTAGAGCTTCAGTTAAATGCTTTCCCCAGATAGAATCAGCTCCACCCATAATGTATATACTGAAACTGAAAGGATGATTGGTAGTTACCCAAAAAATCAGTGCTTTCTGCAAATAAGGAGAAATGAACATTTTAGCTTACTGCATAAAATATAGAATATTTTGCATTGACTTATAGTTTAGATACTTGGACAATATAAATCTTATAGAACTTGAAAATATTTTACTAGAGCTCTATAGAAATTAAGAATTTTCTTTACTTCCTGCTCATTATTTATTTATTTATTTTTAGTTTTTATTGTGAATTGAGTGAAAATTTACAGGATCGATCATCAATTTTACATTCAACAAATCATACACCTTGTTTCATTATAATGATTACAATCCCCTCCATGTACCATCAGTTGACAGTATTGCTCTCTAGTCACTTTAGTTCTTTTTATTATTTTTTTTAAACACTCAGGCATATGTAATAATTTATAACACCAAAGGGCACATCCTGCAAGTCTGCCACCTGCTCTTTACTTTAACTGTAAAGAAACCTCATAGTCAACCTGAAAGTCCTCTATGTCTGAAACAAAATGATAGCTTTCCTAGAACAGTCTATATCTTACAAATATAATGGAGATACTCAATTCTTTTCAATGTATTCAAGAAGACCTGCTCTAACATCCTTATCTTCCTTTTTGCTAAACTTTGCAAAAGTATTTCAGCTTTGTTTCAGTCCCTGAGTTATGCACTGAGGAAACACGCTTGATCCTTGATATGAAGAATCCTCCCATTTTGGCTAGAATTGAGCAATTGTATCCATAAGCAGAGGTCCTGTTTATCAAGTTGGAGCAATTTATGCTTGCTCCCAGTATCAAACTTCTTTATCATCTGCTTGAGTTCTGATCAGCTAGCCATCCAAGCTAGGGTACTATCTACAAGTTGAGACTTTGCAGTCTAGTGCATTAACGCATAGTGCCACACCAGGACTCCTCATATGACTCCTCATATATGAGTTCTGTATAGTCAGATGTGAAACAGAGAGTGCTGTGGGAGGGATGATTGATGTCAGAATAGGGTAAAGAAGGTCGAAGGGTGGAGGCATGTCTGACTTCCACCTTATCAGAATCAGCCTAGGTTTTGAGTTTGATTCCCCTTCCCCTTGTAAAATCAAAAGTCAGACAGGGCTTCCATGCCATTTTTTGAACTGACGCCCCTTCCCCCCCCCTCAAATAAAACAAACAAATGAGTCGATTTCCACTCACAGAAATTCTGTGTAGGGTTTCCAAGACTAATTTTTTGTGGGAGCATACAGCCTAATCTTTCTCTCACAGAGTGACTGGTGACTTTACACTGCTATTCATGAGAGCCCAAGTACAGCCTTAAGTTTATACCACCTAAATTTATACCACTTACTGAATTTAAGCTCTGGTAGC
>NW_006408526.1:11369313-11370527 GCF_000296735.1 Chrysochloris asiatica
CTTTGTAGGGTCACTATGAGTCGGAACCGACTCCATGGTACTAAACAGCAACAGCTGAATTTAAGCAGTTACTAATGAAGATAAAAAATTACAGCCTTCATTGTGAATTACTCCGCAGCACAAAAATAATAAAAATTCTCACAACCGGACCAATAAGCAACATCATGAAAAAGGAAAGATTGAAGTTGTCAAGGATTTCACTTTACTTGGACCGTAGTCAATATGCAAGGAAGCAGCAGTCAGGAAATCAAATGACATTTTGCTTTGGGCACATGTGCTGTTTCAAATTAACAGCTGGCAAATGTGCCATCACCTTGACTTGGGTCAACTGAACAGTAGCTGTTTGTTTAAATTTGTTATTAAAAATATAGCAAAATTATAGGCTGATCCACAGTTCTTTTGTTCCACCTAAAGCAATTGAATGATTACATGCATTAATGCCCCCAAATTATTGTTGAGACTGACCCAGTAATTATATCCTGATATTCTAATTTATATTAATTAACCACTTATCCATGATGAGATGAGTAATTACTGTTGAAGTATTATTATTATGCCTTTTGGCGTTAGTAGTTATTTCTAGCTTATATTAAAATTTATATAAAAATTTATGAAAATGTCAATTTTGTCTTAGTGTTATAGTTCATTAAGCATGACTTGTGTGGCAAATTATGGAAATCCATCCTTAATATTATTAGCTGTATAATGTTTATAGATAATATTTTAATGCAAACTCTTATTACACATTTAATGCAGCTTTTGATGTAAGCTTAATCAAAATATCTGATAAAATTTTGATTCAAGTTGTTTTAACCTTGATATGTGTACATATGTGCATACTTACATACAAGTATACCAACATGATATTGACCTAAATTTAATGTCCATCCAAATCAATGTAGAAAATCTATAAATTCTTAAAATCTCAAGGAATCTAAGAGAATATTATTTAACTTGCTGACCATATTTAATGATAAACTTAGCCCTCATGTTTCCTATGGCTAAGCCAGGGGTAAATATATACCGTGTTGGCTTTGATAACAAATCTGTTGCGTGTTTAAAATGACAAATACTGAATGAATGCCTATTTTAAAGTGTATACAATTTGACTATAATTTGTCTGCCTCCACTAATAGCCATGGGTCCCAGTGTGGCCATGTAGGATAAGCAATGAACCCCAAGGTCAGTTTGAACTATAAGCTCAGTGTTGCAAA
>NW_006408526.1:11375191-11381024 GCF_000296735.1 Chrysochloris asiatica
TGGTGCTGTAGGATGAGCACTGGCCTAATAACTGAAAGATGAGAGTTTCAAACCCACCAGTCACTCTTCAGAAACCCTAGACAGGGTTGCTATGAGTAGGAACCATATTTTCTAAAATCCAAATTGACTGTGTCACTCACTTGCTGAAAATTTATTTTATTGCTACTTTCCAGAAAAAACAAAAACGAAATTTCTTAATAGAAGTACCCCAAAACTTCATAATCTTGTCCTTCCTTAATTCATCAACCTAGTTTTCTCATGCTTCTTTGTTAATGTCCCTCCCTTTTCTTGCTGATTTTCGTTACCTGAATAAAGACTGCTTACCTTTTGAGATTTATCTCAAGCACTGTGTTCATCAGAAAGCCTTTCCTACCCCTTCCCCTTATACACATTTGGATTTGATGTACCCTAGTTCTGTTTCCCTTGATCATTGTTATTGTCTATATCAGGACACTTATTGTTTTGTAACGATCTCTTATGCTGTGTGTTGTTTTTCCTCTAGCACAGCTTTTATGCACAAAGACTGGGCTATGACTTTGCATAACCCATCTCCTAGCAGGTGATTAGCAAAGAGCTACTCAACAGATGCCTGCTGAATGATCAATTAATGAACTGATGCTTGACAGACAATAAAGAAACAAATGAAAGCCTGTTCATGTCTTGTTCTACCTTTATGACAACTCTCAAAAAAGAACAGGTTATGAAAAGAGGTTAGATTTAGAATTAGATCATTCAAGTTTTCTACCATTTATTTTTTAAAAAGCCACAAAACTTTGCTAAATAACTTACTCTAAACTGTGCTTTTCTCATCATGATCATTTGAATCACCATTACACGATTGTCTTACTTGAATCTTAAATGGTCCAATCTAAGCAGAGCATTATATAAATGCAGTAAGTATTTTAAAGGCAATCCTGATGCTGATAAATGGACTCTTGATCCACATTCTGGGTTCATATCCTATATCTAACATTTGTCATTTCCATGATTTGGGGCAGGAGCCTGGGTGGTTCAGTGTTCAAGTATTCAGTTCCTAACAGGCAAGGTTGACACTTCTAACTCATCAGGCTTTCCTGGAAGAAAGAGGTAGCAGTCTGCATCTGTTAAAATTTATGGCCTTGGAAGTCCCACAGGGTGGGAGCAGCTGGCGATTTCATGCTGTTGAACTTTTGGTTCACAGCCAATCATTTAAATACTATATCACCTGGGCTCCCTTGAGAGGTGTATGAGATGGTGCATATCAAGTGCTCAATTGTGGTTAGTACCCAATAGATGTTAGCATTCTTCTTTCAAGAATTTTCACTTCCTCCCAAAAAATCACTTTAGTCTTTTGTCTATATGGAAGCCCTGGTGGGTTAGTTTTGCTCTGTCCTATAGGATCACTAAAAGTCATTGGTATACAATGTTATGTATATGTAAACTTAATTTTGACCATTTTTAAATTGCAGTGTCCTCTCACATGGCAGAGCAAGTGGGAAGGCCCAGAAGATCCCTTACAGTACCTCAGAGGTCTGGTAGCTCGTGCCCTTGCTATACAGGTAAATCCAAATTATTTAGTAATTGTACTGAGTAATTGTGGTAAAAGTTAACATTATGAGCATTTCTCCAGTTATTTGTTGGCTGCCTGAATGTCTTCTCTGGTGACGTGTCTGTTTATGTCTTTTGCCATTTTTTAGTTGGATTTTTTGTTGTTGAAGTGTTGAAGTTTTCTATACATTTTAGCAATTAGTCCCTTGTACGATATACTATTGCCAAAATCTTTGCATCCGTTGGTGGCTTCTGTTCCTCTTTGGTGAAATCTTTTGATGTGCGTAAATGTTCAGATTTTAGGAATTCCTGGTTATCTTTTTGTGCATTGTGAATTAGGGCCCCTAACTTTGCCCCTATTTTATCTTTGATGATCTTTATTATTTTAGGTTTTATATTTATATCTTTGATTTATTCTGAGTTAGTTTTTCTATATGGAAAGATATATGAACCTAGCTTCATTGTTCTGCAAATAGATATTCAGTTTTTCCAGTGTCATATTTTAAAGAGATAATTTCTTCCCTACTTAATGGGTTTTGGTTTTTTGTCCAAGATCAGCTATCCATGAGAGACTGAATTTACTACTGGATTCTTATGTCTGTTCCATTGATCTATGTGCCTGTCATTGTGCTTATACCAGGCTTTTTGTTTTTTCCAATACCAGGCTTTTTTGACAGTTATAGCTATGTAGTGGTATCCTGTTATGGTGTTGTAGGATACGCACTTGACTGTTAACCACAAGCCTGGTCATTTAAACCCCACTCAGCCACTCCTTGTAAATGCTATACAGAGTCACTATGAGTTGGAACAGACTCAACAGCCTTAGATAACAGCAATAAATGAATATATAGTAGATTTTGAGATCTGAAATTGTGAGGCCTCCTACTTTGTTTTTCTTTGGTAGTGCTTTGCTTATTCAATAGCTCTTCTTTCTATATAAAGTTGGTGATCAGTTTTTCCCTCTCTTTAAAGAATGATGATGAAATCTAGATCAGGATTATATTAATACCTAAATCACTTTTGACATTTTTACACTGCTATTTCTTCCTGTCCATTGTTTTGGTTGTTAAGTGCCATTGAGTTGGTTCCAACTCATGGGGACCCTGTATAGGGTTTCTAAGGAGTTGCTGGTGAGCTCAAACCTCTGTCCTTGCAGTTCAAAGCAATCTTGCAGTCCAGCACATTAACCCGCAGTGCCACACTATGCCAGTCCATCTCATTGGAGGTCTTCCTCTTTTTCTCTGACCCTCCACTTTACCAAACATGATGTCTTTCTCCAGGGACTGATCCCTTGTGATAATATGTCTGAAGTATGAGAGATGAAGTCTGGCCATCCTAGTGTCAAAAGAGCACGCTGGCTGTACTTCTTCCAACACAGGTTTATTAGTTCTTATCAATATTAGTTTTTTTCAATATACACATTCGATATTCTTGTCCAACATCATAAATCAAATACATCAATTCTTCTACGGTCTTCTTTATTCATTGCCCAATATGGGCATGTATATGAGGTTATTGAAAATACCATGGCTTGGATCAGGAGAATCTTAGTCCTCAAACTTACATCTTTGCTCTTCAACACTTTAAAGAGGTCTTGTGTAGCAGATTTATGTAATATAATATGTTATCAAATTTCTTGACTGCTGCTTCCAGGAGTGTTGATGGTTGATTCAAGCAAAATTTAGTCTTTTGACAACTTCAATCTTTTCTCCAGTTGTGTGTATGTTGTTTGTTGGTCCAGTGGTAGGATTTTTGTTTTCTTTACATTTAGGTGCAACCCCTGCCAAAGGTCTTTGATCTTCATCAGTATTTTAAGTCCTCTTCACTTTCAGCAATCATGGTTGTATCATCAGTATATTGCAGGTTGTTAATGAGTCTTCCTCCAATCCTGATGACATGTTCTTCATACAGTCCAGCTTCTTGCATTATTTGCTCTTGGTACAGAACGAATAAATATAGTGAAAGAATACAACCCTGGCTCATACCTGTCTTAATTTTAAAACATTCCGTGTTCCCTTGTTCTCTTTGAACAGCTGCCTCTTGGTTTATGTACAAGTTCCTCATGAGCACAATTAAGTGTTCCAGAATACTCATTCTTCACAATGCTGTCCATAGCTTGTCATGATCCATACAATTGAAAACATTTGCATAGTCAATAAGAAACAGGTAAACATCTTTCTGATATTCTCTGCTTTCATCCATGATCCATCTGACCTCAGCAATGATATCCCTCATTCTACGTCCTTGTCTGAATCCAGCTTCAACCTCTTGCAATTCTCTGTCGGTGGACTGTTGGAGCTGTTTTTTTAAATTAACTTTAGCAAAATTTTACTTGCATGCAATATTAATGATATTGTCCCATGATTTCTGTATTCTTTCCAGTCACCTCCTTTTGAAAGGGCACAGATATGCATCTCTTCCAATCAGTTGGCCAGGTAGCTGTCATCCAGATTTCTTGGCATAGATGAGTGAGTGTCATATCATTTTGTTGAAAGATTTCAATTTGTATTCCATCAATTCCCAGAGCTTTGTTGTTTGCTACTACCTTCAGTGCACCTTGGCCACCTTCCTTAAGCTCTTGATCATTTTCTGTCTCTTACTCCATTCACATCATCATGGTCAACTCTACCTTGAGGAAGCAGCTCTTCCCCAGTCATATTTTGAATGCCTTCCAACCTGAAGGGGTCATTTTCTGGCACTATATCTGACAATATTCTGGTGCTCTTCATCATATTTCAGTATTCAGTAATCTGGTGCTGAGAGTGTTCCACTGCTATTCCCAACATTTTCAGTGATCAAATATTTAGAAGTAGTCTGTCTCTATTTCTTCCCTAGTCTGTCTTAGTCCGGAAGCTGCACTGAAACTTGTCCACCATGGTGACCCTGCTGGTATTTTAAACACCAGTGGCATAGCTTCCAGAATCACAGCAACATGCAAGCCACCACAGTATGACAAACTGACAGACAAGTGGTAAATTTAGGCTTAATATTAATGAAAATACCCTCCTAGCCCTCAACACTCAGACATAACATTATCTCACCTCCTCACCTTCCAGTCAGGATATATGCAATATTCTTTACTTCTACCCTTACCAGCTGTTCTGCAGGAGAAAGATGAGGCTTTCTGCTCCCATAAAGATTTATAGCCTCGGAAACACTGTACAGTGTCGCTATGAGTTGGAACCGACTCCACGGCACATAACCACCACCACCACCCTTACTTGGGGAGATGCCTTATTATTTTTCTTAGTTTTCCCATCATGGTTTCATATGTCTGTGTGTGTGTGTGTGTGTGTTATTAAGTACTGTCAAGTTGGTTCCGATTCAAAAATGACCCTGTATAGAATTTCTGAGGAATAGCAGGTATAAATGTCAAAACTGTTCACCTCCCTGATGTAACCTTTAATATGTGGTGTTTACTTCCCATCTGTTTATTGGCAGTCTCATGTGCTCTTTGTTTTAACATATGATTCTCTGCTTCTCAGATCTATGAGGGGGCTTTTAAAAGTTCATGTAAAATATCTGTTCTCATTTAATTCCATCTTTCCACTTGTTGAGGCTTCCTCATATATGTTCAGAATAGCTTGTGAAGGGTTAGAAATGATGAGGCTGTCTATTTGGAAAAGAAGCAAATCCTGTTAGCATATTACTAATAAACAATTTGTATATTTCTGATATTTTATGTCACTTCCCTTTAAAAAGTCGTAAATTTGTAGGCAGCTAATTTGAAAATTTGAGTATTTGAAATTATTCTAGGAAAGAAAAAAAGATACTGTGTATTTTCTGACTGTATAAAAGCTCTGTATTCCATGAAGTACTTTTTAGTATGTATAGTAAATGTGACTGTTAATTATAAAAATCTAATTTCCTTTAGACTTAAATCCTTTATTTAGTATAGTTAGTATTTTCTTATTAATTCACTTAGATGAGTATTCCTTTCCTTGGATTACAACCCTGAAAAGTACCATAAGACTGTAAATGTTCAATACATTTTGGATCCTTATGATCATTTAGAAACTGTTGTTGTGAGGTGCCATCAAGTTGGTACCGACTCATAGCGACCTTATGCACAACAGAACAATACACTGCCCGATCATGGGTCAGCCTCACCATTATTGCCAAGCTTGAGTCCATTGATGCTGCCACTTTGCCAATTCATCTTGTCGGGGGTCTTCCTTGTTTTCTCTGACCCTCCACCTAACCAAACATGGTATCCTTTTCTAGTGACTAGCCCCTCCTGACAATATGTCTGAAGTATGAAGATGAAATCTGGCCATCCTGGCCTCCGAGGAGCACTCTGGCTGAA
>NW_006408526.1:11382269-11383454 GCF_000296735.1 Chrysochloris asiatica
TTGGTACAGTGACTCTGTGTATTAAGAAACTAGTCACAGATAAATCTTGGTAGATATTATTAAACAGAGAGACCTCTTAAATGGTCTAAGATAAATGAAAAAATAATGAGTAGGATCCTCTTTCTCGGGAGACATTCTAAAGAATCTAAAGGACTAGCCAGAATATGTGAACTTGGATTTTATAAAAAATAAATTTTGCAGGTCAGTATATTTTCTTACCACCACCCCTCTGTCTGTATTACTTTGTTGGCTTGCATGTTACTGTGATGCTGGAAGACATGGAACCAGTATTTTAAATGCTAGCAGGGACAGCCATGGTGGACAGGTTTCAATGGAGTTTCCAGATTAAGACAGACTTGGAAGAAGGAGAGATGAACTACTTCCAAATATTTAGCCAAAGCAGTAGAACGTTATCAGGTATAATGCTGGAAGATGAAAACATTATAAATAGCATCAGAATACTATCTGATATAATGCCGGAAGATGAACTCTTAAGGTTGGAAGGTACTCAAAATACAACTAGGGAAGAGTTGCTTCCACAAAGTGGAGCTGACCATGAAGATGCTACCGGAGTAGTTTTGGAACCGTCATTTACTGATGGGGTGCAACTCAAAATGCAGAGAAAAAGATGTAAACATCCATTAATAATAGGAGCACGGAATGTATGAAGTATGAATCTAAGCATATTGGAAGTCATCAAAAATATAATGAAACTAATGAAGATCTATACCCTATGCATTAGTGAGCTAAAATTGACTGCTATTGGCTATTTTGAATCAGGCAATCATATAGTTTACTCTGCTGGGAATGACAAATTCAAGTTGAATGACATAGCATTTATCATCAAAAAGAGCATTTCAAGATCTTTCTTGAAATACAATACTGTTTGTGATATAATAATATCCATACACCTACCAGGAAGATCAGCTAATGCTATTAGTAATCCAATTTTTGCATTAACTACTAAAGCCAGTGATGATGAAATTGAAGAATTCTGCCAACTTCTTTAGTCTGAAATTGAACAAGTAATCAAGATGTATTGACAATTACTGGTGATTGGAATGCAAAGATTGGTGATAGAAATGATGCTGGAGATTACATGATAGAATTTTGCAAGACCAATGACTTATTTATTGCTAATACCTTGTTTAAACAACATGTACCTCACCAGATGGAATACATAGG
>NW_006408526.1:11384930-11385467 GCF_000296735.1 Chrysochloris asiatica
AAAGTCAAGTATTATAATGAAACATGCAAAGACCTGGAATGAGAAAATCAAAAAGGAAGAACATGCTTAGCAATTCTCATACTGAAAGAACTGAAGAAACATTCAAGCCTCAACTTGATATAATAAAGGATTCTTTGGGCAAAATATTGTGTAATGCAGAAAGCATCAAAAAAAAAAAAAAGATGCAAGGAATACACAGAGTAACTGTAGCAAAAAGAAATGGTCGATAAGTCATTTCAATAGGTAGCATATTATCAAGAACTAATGGTAATTAAGGAAGAAGTCCTAGCTGCACTTAAGGCATTGGTGAAATACAAGACTTCAGGAATTGATGGAATACAAACTGAAATCCTTCAACAAACTGATGAAGCACTGGGGGTACGCTCTCATCTATTCCAAGAATTTGGAAGTCAACTACCTGGCCAACTGACTGAAAAAGATCCATATCTGTGCCCATTCCAAAGATGGTCATCCAGTGGAATGTGGAAATCATTTAACAATATCATTAATATTTCATACATGTAAAACTTTGTGGAA
>NW_006408526.1:11386887-11389272 GCF_000296735.1 Chrysochloris asiatica
TTTCTCCTGCAGACTGGCTAGTGGGCTTGAACCACAGACCTTGTGGTTTGCAGTCCAATGCTTATAGTATGGAGCCACCATGCTCCCATTAGACTGCTGTTTTTATTAAGTGCCATCTAGTTGATCCAACTCATAGAAGCCTTGTATAGGGTTTCCAAGAGAGGCTACTGGGTTTGATCCCCCGTCCTTGTGGTTCAAATTGACCTTTTGGTCCAGTACTTTATCCTACAGTGCCACATCACGACTCCATCCCATTGTGCTTATGTAAACCAAATTAAAAACATAGTCTGTGTTATGCTTTGAAACCTTAGCATCTTTATCTTTATATATTTATGCAGCTAGCAGAGATATCTTAGTGATATTTCATATATATGTATATATCTTTTCATTATTTAATTCAGCAAATATTCTTTGAGCCTCACGAATATTTATTTTCCAGACATTATTCTAAGTGCTAGGGATTTAGTAGTGAGGAAAACACGAAATTCCTCCTAACAGAAAAATTGTATTAAGGGAAATAGTAAATGAGTATGTTAATATTAGAATTGCATAAAAAATGTATCTTGGACCAAATATTCAGATTTAAGATTAATATACAACCAAAGGTGAAGCTGCATTACCATCATCATAGAATAAACTAAAGGAATGTATGTATGTATCTGAAACATTATCCATTAAAATATATTTATACCACACTAGTTGTGTCATTAACTTTTAATAGCCAAATTTTGTACATTAACAGTCATTTCTCAGCACAATCAGATGGTAAATTCCTCCTTTGGCCAACTATCTTGCACATTTGAAAAGCTAAACAGTAGTGTATGGTCTGTGATGATTTGCAGTTTGTAGAAACCATCCCACAAACTATGCTATTTGTGCTGCTTGCAGAAAATAAATTTTGCTCCTAGAAATGTGACAATATAGCAACATAATTGACTTTCAAGATAACAAAATATTCTCTAAATTTGTATCTGTATCTCAGCTTTCATCACACGCATACCAATTCCAGTAGCTTCCTGGAGTAGCATAATAAGAGGATCTTTACAGAAAAAACCCTTCAGCGAATATGTAAACTCTTACGCCACATGTGGTTTCTTGAAGAATCAGCAGATTCTAGCAAACAAACTGCTTTCCATGAAAGTAACCAGTGAATGAATGTTAGCAATATTGACAATGTCTGCACCCTTATTTTCAAAAGAGTATGTCAAAGCATTTTTGGTGCAAGCAGCCATTTTTACCCTTTGTTGTTGTTATGTGCCCTCAAGTTGATTCCAACCCATAGCAACCCTGAATAGCGTTTCCTAGGAGTAGCTGGTGAGCTTGTTGGAACATACGAGGGTGAGTCAAAAATTATCTAGACTCTGGCTGTAAAATTCATTTTAATCAAGTTTTAGAAAAGACATACACATCATTTTTCAACATAATCTCCTTGCTTTTCAATACTCTTTGTCCATCTGTCATCAAGCTTTCATATTTCCTTATTAAAAATGTTTTTGGCTGAGCTGAGAGCCACAAATGCACTGCTGTCATCACTTCTTCATCAGAGGTGAATCTTCATCCTTCAAGGACTACTTTCAGGGACCAAACAGGTGAAAGTCCAATGGAGCAAGATTACAACTGTAGAGGAAATGCTGTGGAGTTGGTTCCAACTCATAGTAGCCCTTCATAGGGTTGTTTTCATTCTTTTGTCTGCTTGTTCATCTGTCTTAGCAGTATTGAGAAATTTATCTTCAACCTAACTAATTCTGGCATCTATGCCTACAATTCTACTCCTTTATCTTTTCAGTGTATTGTACATTTCTGATACTTTAATATTGATCATCTGGACATCCATTTGCAAGTTTTGTATTTTCTCCAATGCTATCTGTATTTTGTTTGATTGTTCCTATAACATTTTTCTGACTTCTTCCTTATTTTCTCTGACCTTTCTGTGCAACATCTGGATGCATCTCAATATCATTTTCCTGAATCCTTTTGCTGGTAGTTCCAAAGCCTCATCTCCCTCACAAGCAATGTCTAGCTCTTTCTCTTGGTCATTGTTTGAGCTATTCTGTCTTGTTTCTGCACATGAGCAGAATTTTTTGCTATTTCTTAGGTGTTGCAGTGTTGTTGTATTTATATTAATGAGATGAATGTATGTCGGTGTATACTTAAGCACTCTCCATTTGCTTCCTAGTAGGTGTGATCAGGACGATGGGCTTCTCTGTTCACTGCTCTTAAGCTCAAGTCCAAGTATTTTTTGCAGGTGTTGTTTGTAGATACTGCTCTCCTGTGTAGCAGCTACTATTGACTCTTGCCCAGATGATGGGTTTTAGAGCATGTGATTTTATGGCCACAATTGGTGTTTCTTGTTGGGTTGGTCAAGAAGAGAAAGAGCTCCCAAAA
>NW_006408526.1:11389485-11422598 GCF_000296735.1 Chrysochloris asiatica
CGGAATGGGTGGTGTGAGCCAGGGTTATCTTGTGCATGGGCTTGCTATGAACTGGAACAGATTTGATGGCACCGAACAACAATGCCTAGAAATATATATAACTAGAGCCCTGGTAGCATGTGGTTAGGAGTCAGGCTGCTAACCTCAAGGTCAGCAGTTCGAAACTACCAGCTGTTCCATGGGAGAAAAAGCTTTCTCTTCCAATAAAGATTTACAGTCTCAAAAACCCTATGCAGGGACTATTTACAATAGCAAAAAGATGGAGACAGCCTAAGTGCCCATCAATTGAAGAATGGCTGAAAAAACTGTGGTACATACACACAGTGGAATACTGTGTTACCTTGAAGAACAGCAAGGAAGCTGCAAGCCACAACATAACATGGATGAAACTTGACATTATGCTGAGTGAAATTAGTCAGTCACAAAAGGAGAAATATTGCATAGGACCATTAGTGTAAAAGAGTAAGAAAAAGAACCCACACCAAAAAGGGGGGGATTATATATATTTATTTGCTGATCACCAGGGTTTATGGGATGAGAGGAGGGGAGGGAAGGAGGGTAAGATAGAACAGAGGGTTGGGAATAGTCACAGGATAGCTTGGGTGCGGGGAGGGGGGCAAGGAGGCAATACACAAGAAGGGGGAGGGGAATGGAAGAACAAGGCTAATGGGAGAACAGTTAGGCAGGTTTGCATGAGTTAAGTGGGACAGAGGTAAATGATGGTGTATGCACAACCTTGGAACAACAGGGATCCAGTATACAGGGATTGAGGCATGGTTTGAAGGGGTAAAAGATGCTTGGCTGTCATTTGAATCTTGGTTTCCCTTGCCTACCATCGTAAAATAGACACTTGAGAGAGGGGAGAAAGGAATAGCCAGAAACATCACTGCAGAGAGCTTGTCAGTCCATCTTCAGCCTATAACTGATTGGAATACCTTAAAGGGGACTAGAAGTTGCCCAGTGAAAGAGGCTTCCTGTGGAGCCTTTACATTGCACAAGACCATAGGTGGAATCCAGAACCCCATCTAGAACTGACTAAGGTAGGAAATTTCCACTAGAAAGGACGAGTAGAGCAGTCTAGAATGGGTAGAAGAACAGAAGATACTTCGTGAAAGAAAGACAGGCAGGAAAATTCCGAAACAATAACGGCAGTCTGATTGATTACTACAAGAACAAGTAAGTTGTTTGCCCTGTTGCATCAAGGCAAGTGGTTAGGACCCTTCAGAGCAAACTCCCTTCTAAGAATGAGACTCAAGGGAAATACAAGAGCAGGCAGGTGATCTGGCTGGTGACCACATTGGTCACTGATACGGGGAACAGAGGGAAAAAACAGCAATGATGTTGTGAGCTAAGTCCGACCACATTCAATAGACCTCTGGGAACCTGGATAGAAACCTGAATGGCCAGCAGTATGGCAAGACCCGGGGACTCTTGGGCCCAAAGACAGTGACATGGCCACAGATGACTAGAGCCAAGAGCGAAGCATCCAGCTGATATGAAATGAGGGGAGATGCACACCCATACAGGATTAACTTTGAGGGTAGGAAACATAGAGGTAGATGTTTTTGACAAAGGGAGGAGAGTGATTGATTTTGCAGTCCAGGAGCAGAGGTCCCTGGGACCATCAAGTGAGAAGAATGGTGAGCGGGACCCCACCCAGAGAGGCAGTGATGCCAGGAATGGATACAGAGACGATGACGTGGAAAGATGGAGCGGCTGGGGACACTGGACTTAGGGAGGGATAAGGGCTATGTGCTGGTGGCCGGGGGACGGGCCTGTGTAGTGTACCCTTTGGTTATTTGATGATGCATGGAGGGAGCTGTAATCATTGCAGTGAAATGAAATGCATTAGGATGAGTGTCAATCTGATGTTTTCCCATGTTAACCTCACAATAAAAACTTAAAAAAACAAAAACAAAAACAACCCAATGCAGGATTGCTATTAGTTGGAACTGACTCCACAGCACACAACCACCACCACCACCACATATATAGACCTGGTGTCCTGGTGTGGTACTGTGGGCTAATGCCCTGGGCTGCATAGTCAGTTTGAACCACAAGCTCAAGCTCAGCAGTTCAAGCTTGCGAGTTGCTCCTTGGAAGCCTAATACAGGGTTGTTATGGGTCAGAACTGACTCAAAAGCACTTAATACTAACAGCATATATCCTGTGTGGCACTGTAGGATAAGCACTTGACCACAACGTTCATATGAACTGCAAGTTTGGTGGTTCAAACTCAGCAGCTGCTCCTTGGAAACACTATTCAGAATCGCTGTGGGTCAGAACTGACTTGATGGCACTTAACAACAACAATAATATATAATCCTGGGGTGGCACTATAGGATAAGCACTAGACTACAAGGTTGGCTTAAAGTGCAAGGTCAGCAATTCAAACTCACCAGCCACTCCTCAGAACCCCTATACAGGGTTGCTATGAGTTGGAACCAATGATGACACTTGGCAACAACAACTTAGAAATATCATTCATATGGATGAACTCTACTGTATTGTAATAATAGATGGTTATATTAAGAGTTGTTATGCTCTTCCAAGTTAATTCTTATTAAGGGTCAAGGAAGAGTAAGGCTCATGTTTTAAATGATGAGATAAACTATATTATATTTTCAGCCAGAGAAGACCATGTCTGTTATATTAATAAAATTATATTAATAAAGCTAGTAAAAGCCAATCCATTTGAGACTGCTTTAGAGGCTAAAATCTCCCCCAGGTCCACCACAATGCTAGAGGTTTTTTTAGTCAGGAGCTCTGGTAGCATAGTGGTTACAAATTGGGCTGCAAACCTCAGGGACAGCAGTTCGAAACTACCAGCTGTTCCGCAGGAGAAAGATGAGGCTTTCTGCTCCCGTAAAGATTTACAGCCTCAGAAACCCTGTACAGGGTTGCTATGAGTCGGATCCGACTCCACGGCACATAACAACAATACAGTGTGAAGGGGATTACAGTGATGCTGTAGGATAAGCATTGGACTGCTAACCCCAGTGTCAGTGGTTCAAGTCCACCAGCCCTTCTGCAGGAGAATGATGAGGCTTTCAGCTCTATAGCCTCAGAAACTCTATACAGAGTTGTTATGAGTAGGAATCAATTCAACAGTACTTAACAACAACATACATGTGAAAGAACCGTTTGTGGTGCACTGGTTAAGGGCTTGACTGCTCAACAAAATATCAGTGGTTTGAATACACAAGCTGTTCAGAGGGAGAAAGATGTGGCACTCTGTTTCTGTGCAGATATTAGTCTTGAAAACTCTTTTTGGGCAGTTCTAATCCAACTTTGGTCACTACAAGTCAGAATGGACTCAGTTGCAGTGGGTTATATTACTACATTGTTAGGCGACCATCAACAGAACTGACTTAGAAGGTGGTTACGATCTAAATATTTGAGCAGTTGATATTATTTAATAGAGTTAGAAGTAAGCCTTCTGTGTACCTCTCCTTCTTTTAGAAAATTCATAAAAGAAGCAACTGCCTCAGAATCTGCATTCATTACTAGATCACATGTCAAGATCAATTCAGAAGTCATCAGATTCTTCTTGAAGAGCTAATAAAAAAAAACCCAACAACACAAAAAACCACTTCATTTCCTATGCTGTTTAACAAGCACTGTGCTAACTACTGGGGAGCTGACCTTTTTCATATCCTCAAGATCCTCAAGTTAGAGGGAACCATACTCAAATGATCCTAATAAAAAAAGTGATGCATGTCAATGAGATTCAAAGTGCTCTTCCAATTTTATATGAAAAAAATGATTGCCTTGGCTATAGTAAACAGGCAATTTTTATAGAGGAAATCATTTGATCTAGTAGTTTTAGGTTGAGCAGGAGAAGACAGATATACATTGAGGAAATATCATCAAGTAACAGCATCTTCAGGAACCTATTTTTAAAAATCCCAAGTGATCTAGGATGAGTGGATTGAAGAGTTCAGAGTTCATACAGCCAGGGAGGTCCCTTAAGGTAATCTGTTTCTGTTCCAATCCTCAGAGCCAGTAATTCTTTTCATTTTTCCTCATGCTCAAATAAGAACCAATTTTCCTTGTTTTATTATTAATGGAAATTAAAAACAGCTGCTAACCATCAATTTTGTAATATAACCTTACGTTCTTAAGATCATTAAAATACCTTTTTTCCTTGCGATATTTAGCTAAAATGCTTTTATCTCTTCTCCAAGCTTAATTATTATTTCTTGTCTGAATCTCTTTTAAGTTCCAGATAGCCTTCTTAAATTACAGTATCTAATCCAGGAATCCTGGTGTGGCAGGATTTATCCTACAGTGGTAGGATAAATACTGGACTGCAAGATCAGTTTGAACCACAAGATCAATGGCTCAAAGTCACCAACCGCCCCTTGAAAACCCTATACAGGGTCTCTATGAGTCAGAACATTCTTTTGAAAGGCACAGAGGACATTTCCCAGGTTTGATGATATTCTGTGTCATAAAATGAGTCTCAATAAATTAAAAATGATTCATATCATACAAAGTATATCCTTTGACCACAAGAGAGCTTAGTTAGATGACAGTAACAAAGATTTGTGGGAAATCCAAAAATATTTGGAAATTAAGTATGTACTTCTAAATAACTCATGGATCAAAGAAGATGTCAAAAAGGAAATTGTAAATTGACTTAACTGAATAAAAATAAAACTCAAGAAAAAATTTGTAGTATTCTCTAAAAGATTTAAACTTACTATCATTAGATAGCAGAACATCACAACTATGATGTATTCAACACTCATTTTTAAAACAATTTGCTAAAGTAGTAGACAATGTAACACTATTGATGAAGTACATGAGGCAAGAAATTATTTTTTAAGGATCATATAATCAAAAAGTGATTACAGTTCCAGAAAGCTATATCAACTCAATCTTGATCTCTTGAACTCTGAATTTTCTATCTCAGTCTCAAAAGTCACTGATTATACTTGGAAAAGAAGACTTAATTTCTTTTATTTTCCCTCATGATTAATAATACAGCTAATTAATTTAATGTACCAGCTTTGACTGCTAATGGTAGAAACCCAGATTTGGGTTTAGGGAAAAGTTAGTCTAAAGGAATACCAAATATCTAGTAGTACACCCACTATTCCTTAAAGTTCGTACAACAGTCAGTAGCAAGAAATATCTTTAATTATTACGTCTGAGACTGTAATTCCAATATGATTTCTATTAATCTACCTTGTCTGATGAGCTACAGTTTAATTTCCTTTATTCCTCCAATGAAATGATAAACTTGTTACACACAGGCTGTTAGCATGTACAAAAACGTGAGGACGCCAACTGTACCAAACCATCCCTCCCATAGCACTCTCTGCTTCTCCACTGGGATCAGTAGTTCATTGCTGTGGCCCCACAGAACTCACACCACACTCACAGTTATGGTACACATTAGAGAAGTTGACAGGTTACAATGCTCAGGGCACAGTTGAACCAGTCAGGACAGCATTTCCTCAGCCATGTCCACAAGCAGATGTCTCTAGGCCCAGCCAGTGTCACAAAGCTCTCTTAGGGCTGCTGCTAAATGCACACAGGACATCAGCAAACCTGGCTCCCCAGTTAAGTGGCTGGAGGCCCTCCGCTGCACAAACAAGCCTGCTGCCATAGGGCACTCAGCTTTACTTGTTCTGTGGGCCAGAAAGTTCCCTGCTCTGCTTCACGCTCTATCTCTTGCTTCATGATGCCGCTACTCCTCTGGCACTGTTCCAACGTCACAGCTCTCTGCCCCAGAGTCAAGATTTAATGCCCAGTGATCTCAGAATTCAAGGACACGCTCCACTCCAGGCTCTTCTTTCATGGTAGTGAGATCCCCACTTCTGCTCTGAGATGAGTAATTTTAGGCCCAGCAGGATGGAAACATTGACCAATCTCCCTCTTAGATTTCCAACTACTTAAAATCACAACGAAATCATATAATCTATTAGCATCTTCCCCCACTCTCTCTTACCCAGACCTATCAGGAAAAAGTCATTTGGTGGAAGTTAACAAAGACTGGCTAGACATTAAATAATTCACTACACCGTAACATGCTAATAACGTTTTGGTTTATGTTTTATTGTTACTAGATCATAAAAACCTTTATTAAGCAAAATATCAAAATGTGAAGCTATTGTTTCTCAACAAACCCTCCATGTAGGTCTGTACACTTTTTTAAAACGTTTTTATTATGAATTATGCAATAGTTTACATGGGAGATGCTAATAACTTCTTACATTGTTTTTTTTTTTTTTATTCAAAACACTGATGTAATGTTCTTCCTTTTAATCTACATAAATTAAATTTTAGTTCCAGATAAATTTATTCTCATATTCCTCACCTCATAAATTTATATAAAATAATGTGGAAAAAAGATAAAGGAATATAAAAGTTGGCATACTGTATTATGAAAAACTATTTCCTAAATTACTTGTTATTAGTTGTCTACAAAACATTTTTTAAGGAATACAGTACATTAAAACACAATGAAATAACACCAATTTAATAATGTGTTCAACTTTATACTGCAAAATTATAAATACATACAAATGAAAACCATCATTAACTAATAGGCTGTAAGTCAGAGGCAGCAGAAATGATATATTTTAACACGTTCTTCCACATTTTTCCGTGTATTCAGATAATGTATTTCCAAATTAGGTTCACACTATGTGTATATTTTTGTATTATGATAAATAACGTTGTTGTCAGTGCCGACTCATAGCGACCTTATGCACAGCAGAATGAAACACTCCTGATCCTGGGCCAACCTCACTACTGTTGCCATGCTTGAGCACATTGATGCTGCCACTTGTCCAATCCATCTCACTGGGAGTCTTCCTCTTTTTCTCTGACCCTCAGGTCATGAATACTGACCATTGTCATTAGCTGTTTTGCAATCTGTTTTTATTAGCTATGTAATTAGCATAGTGGCTACAAGTTGGGCTGAACCGTAAGGTCAGTAGTTCAAAGCTACCAGCTGTTCCACGGGAGAAAGATGAGGCTTTCTGCTCCCATAAAGATTTACAGCCTCGGAAACCCTATGCAGGATTACCATAAGTCGGTAATCAACTCCACAGCACACCACCACCACCAATTTTTCATTTAACTGGTATGCTATGATTTAATTGAATAGTTGGTGCACTGTAGGTTCACCACTGGACTTCAAACCACAAGGTCAGCAGTTCAAACCCACCAGCTGCTCCTTGGAAACCCTATACAGCATCGCTATGTATCGGAATTGATTCAACGGTACTTAACAACAAAAAAGTCTATTATATATTGTCTCTAATTTCTTAATATTATGTCTAGTTTAAAATGAGCAAGCCGTGTCTGATGATACGTCTGAATCTCTGATTCTTCTCTTCATCTAGAATCCAAGAAAATAAAGTTTTGAATATTTCTAAAGCTTTTACACATTTTATCAAATTGCTTTGTAAAAATAGTCTCATATACACTCACTAAAATTTTGTTCATTTCATTGCATCCTTATCATTTGAGAATTACTATTTTTGTCTTCCATTTTGAATGCATAAAATCATATGCCAGATTTTTTTTTTTAAGTATTGAGGACTATCTCTCACATTTGAATAAACATATAAATAAATTGTTGCCTTTGTTTGAAAATTATTTAGTCATTTCGTATTTGGGGTGACATTTTCCTAATTTTATTGCATTTTCTTTCATGTATTTTTCATATTTTTGTATCTACAAAATTTTTATATAATTTAATTTTTGTATATTTTTAAAGAAAGTTTGTCATTCTGTGATCAGATAGGTATATTTCTTTCTTCCGGATCTTAATGTTATTTTTACTTTTACTATTAATGCATTGAATAACATTTTACTTTGAGTACTGAATAGCATAGTTTTTGTTTAGAATATGAACTAAAGAGTGAGTTTCCCCGAGACAGTTAACCTTCTTCCCCAGAACCTTTAATTACATATATTTTTTTTGATTTCTCGATGATTTGTAATGCCATCTTTAAAATATACTAAATTCTTGCACTTTTACTTCTTTATGATGAGAGACTGAGGCATAGGTTCTGCTTTATTTCTGGATGTATATTATTCTACATAAATGTGTGCACACTTGGAAAGGAAGTGTTATTCTTTGTGGAGTATAACTGAAATATTTGGGTTCACTCTTATCATTTGTTTCTTTTCATGCTTCTTGACTCTTTGTTTTGTTTTTTTAACAAACTTGTGTTGAGTAAATATATTTAATTTTGCTACAATAATAATTTAGATTTAATTCTGTTTTACTGATTTCATTGCTTGTTAACAAATAGTTTTAGCCTCTGATTCTGCAGCATTAAAATGTTAGTTTTGATTAATCTATTAAAAATTTGGATAACATTTTTGGTAGTGTTCAAAGAAAAAAGATGCAGTGGTCATATATTTATTTTGTGAACTCTAGCCTATTAAGAGAAGCACGGGATAGCCATACGATAAATACTGGACTCTGAACCACAAGATTGGTGGTTCAAACCCAACAGCTGTTCTGTGGGAGAAAGATGAAGGTTTCTGTTCCTGCAAAGATTTGAAACCACAGAAACCCTATACAGGGTGGCTGTGAGTTAGAACTGACTTTTTGGCATTTGACAACATCAGCAAGTCTATATAAGGGCTTTGGTGTGGCACTGTAGGAAAAGTACTGTACTGCTAACCTTAAGGTCGGTAGTTGAAACCCACCAGATGCTCCAGAAGCCCTATATAGGATCTCTAAGAGTCAGACCTGAAGACAAACACAACAGCCTATATAAATCAGGTATTCTGTTGTATTTACAAATGAATAATAACTGATGTAAAATGTTTTAGAATATTTTATTTTGATGTGAATGTAAGTTTACAGGGCAAATTAGTTTTCCATTCAACAATGTATGTGCATTTGATTTTGTAACATTCACTATTTGCAGTCCCCTCAATGTGACAACACTCTTCCCACTTCTACCCTGAGTTCCCTATTTTCAACCACCCTTCTTGCCCCCTCAGCTTTGTTTGGGGGCATATGCTGCCATTTTGTTTTCCAATCGATGAAGGTTGTAAGAACATATTCCTCAGGGTATTATTGTTCACTTTGTCTTAGGTAGGGTTTTCTAGAGAAACAAAACCAGTGAAATATATATTTATATATATTTATGTATACGAAGTTTATTATCAAGAAAATAGCTTACAATTGTGGAGTCCCAGATTACTAGCAGAGTCTTTCTTGCATGTCCATTATATTGATAGTAGACCAAAATCCAAGGGAAGCAGTTGATTGGCTGAAGGGTCAATTGATTGGCTGCTCATAGCCACTCATTATAGAGTCACCATGTCAATAAGAACATTTCAACTGTGCTAAGCCTCTGGAAATCCTGGCCTACTCTAGTGAACACAGAACCCTAACTATTAAAAGTTCTGTCTATTCTTTGGTTGAAAGGTAATCCCCACGGGGTGGATTCAGATTCTGAAGGGTGTCTAAGGGCAGTAGTCTCAGGGGTTCCACCATTCTCTATCAGGCCAGTAAACCTGGTCTTTTATATGGTTTTAAATTTTGTTCTACATTTTTCTCCCACTCTGTCAAGGACCTTCCATTGTTCTCAATCAGAGTGTTGGATACCAGTAGCTGGGTACCATCTACCTCTTCTTATTTCAGACTAGTGGACACTGTGGTTTGTGTGGTCCACAAGTTACTGGACTAATTGTTTCTTTGCTCCAAATGGAAGAAACCAAATATTGTATCTTAGATGGGTACTTGAAACCTTTTAAACGGCAGTTGCTACTCACTGAAGTAAGATATAGAACATTGTCTTTATGGATTGTGTTATTCCAATTGATCTAAATGTTCCTGAGACTAAGACCTCAAGCCCAAGCCCTCAAGCCCTCAATATGTTTGGTTATGGCTA
This sequence comes from Chrysochloris asiatica, assembly GCF_000296735.1. Lineage (NCBI taxonomy): Eukaryota > Metazoa > Chordata > Mammalia > Afrosoricida > Chrysochloridae > Chrysochloris > Chrysochloris asiatica. Next base: position 11,399,364 of record NW_006408526.1, read on the forward strand.
AGAAGTTTGCCTAACTTTTTATCTGTATGCTCCAGTATTATCACCTGGGTATATATTTGCAGCACATAAATCAGAAGATGTGTTGAAATATTTTCTACCAAACTTATATATGATAATGGGAATACTCCCATAAGCCATCTCACGTTTGTTCAGATTACATATCGATGAATGTTTCCACTCGTAAACTATTGTTTGTTGTTTCTGTTATTTATTGTAGGACTGTTTACATAATGGAGTCCTGGTGTGGTGCTGTAGGATAAAACACTCAACTGCAACATTGGTTTAAACTGTAAGGTGGGCAGTTCAAACTTACCAGCTGTTCCTTGGATATTCAATACAGGGTGGCAATGAGTCAGAGCTGACTCTATGACACTTAACAACAACAATTTATACAATAATATTTACCATTTTATTTTGCTGTTGCATACCACCAGTGTCTTCTTTTGCCTTATGTTATGCCAACGTCCCCCTTATTATATATTGCCTTTCCCTTTACCCAAATTAATAAGTGTCTAGAGCCTATGGTTGTGCTAGTTAGTGATTTTTCTGTTCTAGTCCTCCTATCTCTTATTTATAAGCATCAAAGAATGTTCTTTTGTACAAAACACTTTTCTTAATTTTAATACAATATTTGCCCTTTTGTGGTTGATTTGTTTCACTCAGCATAAATGTCCTCCAGTTTCATCCATATTATTGGATATTCTGGGAAATCATTATTATTCTTTAGAAATTTGTAGTGTTCTGTTGTGTGTATGTACCATAGTTTGTTTATCCATTCATCAGTTAGTGGGTGATTAGTTTTTATTTTCCATATTTTTTTGCTCTCATGATTATTAATTTTAGGGTCATGAATGTGCATATATCTGTTTATGTCATGTTCTCTTGGATATATACCTAGTAGTGGACCTACTGAATAATATATTGCTGCTTTTTTAACCATCGAGTCAGTTCAGACTCAGAGCTAACCTGCATAAAATTTCCAAGGAGCAGCTGATGGGTTTGAATCACTGACCCTGTGGTTGCTGGATCATATGGCATCTCTTTTTCTAAACTTTGGAAGAAATACCACACCATTTCCTGCAATCATATCATTTTGAAATCCCACTGGCAGTGTACAAAAGTTCCAATCTCTCTACACCCTCACTAGTATTTGTTGTTTTCGGTTCTCTTGATCATTATTTTTACTACTGGGATGAGATAATATCACATTGTTTTGATTTTCTTGTCTCTAATGGCTAAAGATTACAAGAATCACTTCATGTATTTGTTGGCTGCCCATATGTGTTCTTTGGTGAAGTATCTGTTCTTTTGCTTTGCCCAATTTTTGTTGGATTATTTGTCTTTTTTGTTGTTGAAATTTGAAGTTTTCAATAAATTTAGAGCTTCACCCCTTGTCAGATATGTCATTGCCTAAAAGTTTTTTCAGTCTTTAGGTTCTCTTTTTCCTCTTTTGGATAAGTCTCTTGATGCACTTAAGTGTTTAATTTTTAGCAGGTCCCAGTCATTCAGTGTATCTTCTGCTGTTTGTGCCATAAATTGAAGCCCTAACTTCGCCCCTAATTTTCTTTGATGATATGTATAGTTTCAGATTTTATATTTAGGGGTCTGATCAATCATAAGCTTTTTGTAGATGGTGTGGAGTATGTCTCCTGTTTCATATTTCCACAAATAGATATCCAATTTTCCATGTCACTTGTTTCAGATTTTTACAAAAGGATATCAAGTTTTCCAGCACCATTTGCTAGAGACTATCTCTTCTCCATTGAATGAAATTCAGCCCTTTGTTAAAGATTAACTGTCCAAGGTAGATGGATTTACTTCTGGATTCTCAGTCCTGTCATGTTGGTCTATGTGTCTGTCACTAACATGACTGTCTAGTAGGTTCTGAGATCTGGAAGTGTTAAGATCTCCTACTGTGATGTTCTTCAGTAGTACTTGGCTTATCCTGTGCCTTTCTATTCGGTGTAAATTTGGTGATTAGTTTTTCCATCTCTGTAAAGAATGTTGAAGGAGTCTGAATCAGGATTTCTTTTTATACAGAGTGCTTTGGATAGTATTGATATTTTAACAAGTCTTCCTATCTATGAGCTTGCTGTGTTTTTCTTCTGTTTTTGTAGGTCTCTTTTAGTTTCTTCATGTAGTGCAGATCTTTTATATCCTTGCTTAGATTTATTCTTAAGTATTTGGGGTGGCTATTGTCCTGTTTTGGTGCTGTAGGATAAGCACTAGATTGCTAACCACAAGGTCAGCAGTTCAAACCCACCAGCCACTTCTCGGAAACCCTCCACAGGGTCTGTCCTTTTGTGGAACCCACTGGACAGCACCTAACACACATGGTGTAAGTGGTATTATTTTCCTGATTTCCTTTTCAGAGTTCTCTTTGTTATTTTAGAGGAATCTGACTGATTTTTGGACATTGACCTTGTTCTCTGCCACTTTGCTGAATCCTTCTTTTTGATCTAGTAGTTTTCTTGCTTAGTTTCTTGGATTTTCTATGTATAGGATCATATTATCTAAAAGAAGGCTTAGTTTTACTTTTTCCTTACCAATTTGGATGCCTTTTATTTCCCTTTCTTGTCTTACTGTTCTAGCTAGGACTTCCAGTACAATAGTGAATAAATGTGGTAATAAAGGGCATCCATGTTTCCTGGTTTCAAGGAAACTTCTTTCAGTCTTTCTCCTTTTTTTAATAATGTTGGCTATTGGTTTTGTGTATACACCCTTCATTATGTTGAAGAATAGCTCTTCTATCCCTATTTTGCTGCGAGTTATTTTTTGTGAAAAACAATCATTTCACTGATCATTTCATTGCAGTCTGCTCCGTGCATCATCATTCAACAGTATTTATTTCTATCCCCTCTCTTTTTTGGGGGGGTGGGGGGGTTGGAGGGGGACAGGAGGGAAGGGAATGTACACAAAATCACTCAGGAATATGTAATCATTTAAACAACCAAAGGACTCATTCTGCAAGCCTGCCTCCTAGCTGCCAGCACTCAGTTTTTCTCTTTCCATGAGTCTAGAGTCCTCAGCTGCTCTCTCTCTCTCCATGTCCTCATCTCTGCCTCCATTTCTGGTGTCACTGCTTTTCTGGATAGAGTCCCACATTCCTTTTGTGCTCTTCTCCCTTGATGGTCCTAGGGTCCTATGTTCTTGGACTATAAGATTAACTACTCGCTCATTTTTGTTACAAAGCTTCTACCTTTACAGTTGTGACAGTCTCAATTAGTCATGATAACAGTTACTCACTATTGAATCATAAGAATCTTATCCCCATCTCTTTGCACCAGACTCATCTAGACAAGATGGAAGCTATTCAGTGGGGACTCTGCCATTCCCCCCACACTCTTAAACTAAACTCCTTCTTGGAAACTTATAAGCCAGTCTCTTTGTGCCTTTATTGTCCCCTCATTTTCAGTAGCCAATGTCTAAGCTGCCCTTTCCTATCTACCCTGTATACAGAGGGGATAGGATTGATACTTAATGTAAAGACTCCATCCTTCTCACTTGGTATTTTGAGCTACGGCCTCCATGAGTATAGGTCAAGTTCATCAAATTGTAGCAATTTACACTGATTTCCTTTATCAAAAGTTATATTTTTATCTTCCTCTAGTCAAGTTCTGATCATCAAGCCATCGAGGCTAGATAAAATGGCTAATATCTGCAAGTGTGGGCATTCTTGTGTGTCTCCTCTCACTTCATATGAGCTGGATGCTTCACTTTCAGCTCTAGCCCTCCGTGGCTATATCCTTGTCCATGGGCTCAGGAATTCCCAGGTCTCACCACACTTCGGACCAATCAGCCCTTCCTCTTCTCTCTCTCTCTCATCTCCAGGTCAATGGGAATCTACGGAACGTAGTCGAACTCAGCCCCTATCTCCATTGCTGCCTTTCTCCCTCTTCCACTAGGTCGCCAGCAAGCTTACATGCCTGCTCATGTTTTCCCTTTGAGTGTCAGTCTTGGGGGCAGGGCGGTTTTGTCCTGAAGGGGCTTGATTGTTTACCTTGATGGCTCCTTAGCAAACAATTGCTTGTTCTTGTAGTAGCCAATCATACTGCCATTTTTATTTTGGATTTTTGCTGCTCATCTTTCTTTCAAGAAGTATTTTCTGTTGCTCTAGCTGTTTTAAGCTGGTGGGAATGTCCCACCTCAGAAGGTTCTGGATGAGGGCCCAGGATTCTTCTACCTGAGGTTCTACACACTACAAAGGATCCACAGGAAGCCTATTTCACTGAGCAAGTTCTAGCACTGCTGAGAGTTTTTATCAGGAAAGTAGGTTGGATTTTATCAGGTACTTTTTCTGAATCAATTGATATGATCATGTGGCTCTTTTCCTTTGTTTTATTAGATATAAAATTCTTGACAGACTAGGCTTCTTCCCTAAAGATTGTGTGCCATAGGGAAAAGCCTTACCACTGTTCTATTGCTTATTGGAGTCCAAATATTTGACTTTTCCTTCTCTGACGCTTTTCTACTTTAAATGGGTACTGGCTTTCATAGGCTTTGCTATTCAGTTTTCATATTACTACTTCCTGTCACAGTTATTTGTACAAGTTTTATCTCCCCTAACTCTATGCTGTCAGAAATGCCTCTGAGTGAGTGAATGAATGCTGTTTGAATTAATTAATTATACTCATCATTAGTATATTTTAAACAAAATGTTGCAATGTTTAAATAGTGACATATCACCTTGGGAAAAAATAATTTTACTTATGATGAAGGGACTATATTAGTTGATATCTATGATTCATGCCAGTTTAGAAGTTTTACAGCTTAGGATTCTAAATGTGAATATATATAGGTATATTTGTTTTTGATTCTCACTAGCATTATGTTCTATAAAGTAATTATGTTCTGAAAGTCACTGTGAATACTGATTCATTAATCCAGGGGAAATAAAAGGTTAGGTTCCTGTGGACCCCTAATCAAATTTCTTCAACATAATCTTGTTTTATGTGTGTTTCTATGGGAAAGCACCATATTTAGTAGATATTGTCAGTTAGCCAATGGTACATGCTTGGTAATGTCTGAATGAAGCTTATCTAACAAAAATATTTTCATCACAACCTCCTCATATTTAGGAATATTTGACAGCACTTCTGTACTCTACTTGGGGCTATTTTAAACAACAAAATTACCAACTAAAAGCACAAAAATGTGAAGAATGTGGCATTGAATAAACCACAAAAAGAACACTTGTTTACAATGTAAGAATGAAAACATCATCTTGTTAGAACATGAATCTGTGTGCATGTTCTTGTTGTCGTTAAGTGCCATCAAGTCTGTTCCCACTCATAGCGACCCTATATAGGGTTTCCGAGGAGCGCCTGGTGAGCTTGAACTGACAACCTTGCAGTGCAAATGGCTTTGCAGTCTGGTGCATTAACCCACAGTGCCACACCAGGACTGTGTGAATGGGGAACTCAAATTTTTCACCACTCTCTATAAGTCTGATAATCACCCCTAATGCACCTCAAGTATTGATTTGGGAGTTACAAAAAAATTTCAATGAGTTAGCAAATTTGCAAATGTAGGAGCTGTAAATTGTTGTTGTTGTTAAGTGCCATGGAGTCAGTTCTGACTCATAGCGACGCTGCACAGGGTTTCTGAGGCTATAAATCTTTACAGGAGCAGAAAGACTCATCTTTCTCCCGCGGAACAGCTGGTAGTTTCGAACAGCTGACCTTGCAGTTCACAGCCCGATTCATAACCAGAGCTCCTTAGGTGCTGTAAATAGATTTGTTTTATTTACCTTTGGAGGGCATGCAACATGATCGCTTGTCAATGTCCTGGACTGCAAAGTTGTTTGAAATGCAAGGTTGGAGGTTCAAGCTCACCAGCTGCTCCTCAGAACCCCTATACAGGGTCACTATGGATTGGAACTGACTCAACAGCACTTAACAACAGCAGCACAAACTATTTGATTATCTACACAATCACATTTATTATCATAATTTGAAGAATTATAAGTACATCATGTGGTGACCAGTAATTAAAGCAGCTTTGCTGCTAACCAAAATTCTGTAATTCGAGCCTGTTAGCATCTTCTTAGAAGAAAGATGTCTGCTTCCGTAACATTTCAAAGCCTTGGAAAGAGTATGGGCCAATCTCTGTCCTATGGAATTGCAATGAGTTGGAGTAAACTTAGTAGCATTGGGTTTTGGAGTCTCATAATGACAGGTTAGTTTAGAAGTTTTATGTTAATCTCAGATCTATTTTTAAAGGAATCTGGCCCATGATCAAGAAAGAATGAAAAAGAAGCATTTACTGAGAAACATTTTCTAGCTAACACATCAAAATCTTTGTTGAAAGCTCAATTTATATATGCATAATTCTGCTTATTAAAGATTAGGCTACTTAAAGCCTTTATTTTCATATTTATAAATGAATAGAAATGACATTTAAAAAAACAATAAAATATATTTGTTGGTTCTTCATTGTGAAACTCGCTGCTCAAAAAGAGTATACACATTAAAATAATCTTTGTTATCAAATGGTATTTTTATGTTAGTCTTTCCTTAAACTGAATAGAATAACAAATTACTTTTTCATATGAACAGTTTTACTGGAGGAATTTTTCCTCCATGGCTAATTATATTCATTCAAACTTAGTAAAAATACAATCTGATTATCAAGTACAGCCACATTTTTAATTACTTTGAACAAATGCATATATATTCCTGGAAAAAAATTTTTGGAGTTATTTGAATTTAAAGTTAACTTTAAGGCACAAATTAAATATTTGTATAGTTTTAAATATGTTATATGTTAAACATATGTTTAAAGGAGTTCTGGAGAGTGCAAATAGTTCAGGAGGTAGCTATTGTAAAAGAATCGTTGTTGTTAAGTGCCATTGAGTCAGTACCAACTTGTAATGGCTCTGTGCACAGTAGCACAATCCTGCATCAACCTCACAATCATTGCTATGCTTGAGCCGATTGCTGCTGCCACTGTGCCAGTCATCTCATTGGGGGTCTTCCTCTTCTTCTCCAACTGCCTACTTTACCAAGCAAGATGTCCTTCTCTAGGAACTGATCCCTCCTGATAGAATGTCTGATGTATGAGGGATGAAGTTTGGCCATCTTGGCTTCCAAGGAGTATTGTGGCTTTAATTCCAATACAGATTTCTTTATTCTTTTAGCAGTCCATGGTACTTTTAATATTCTCCTCCAACACTATAACCCAAATGCACCAATTCTTCTACGGTCTTCCTTAATCACTGTCCAACTTTCACATGTATATGAGCCTATCGAAAATACCATGGCTTGGGTCAGGCACATCTTAGTCCTCAAACTGACATCTTTATTCTTGAACTTTTAAATAGGTCTTGTGCAGCAGGTTTGCCTAATGCAATACATCATTTGATTTCTTGGCTGCTACTTTTATAAGTGTTGACGGTTGGTCCAAGCAAAATGAAGTCTTTGACAGCTTCCCTCTTTTTTCCATTTACCATGATGTTTGTTATTTATTGGTTCAGCAGTGAGGATTTCTATTTTCTGTACACTGAGGGGCAACCCATACCGAAGGCTGTGGTTTTTGATCATCATCAGTAAGTATGTTAAATCCTCTTTCCTTTCACCAAGCAAGGTGGTATTATCTGTATATCACAGGTTGCTAATGAATTTTCCTCCAATCCTGATGCCTCATTCTTCTTCGTATAATCCAGCTTCTCAGATGATTTGCTCAGCATACAGATTGAATAAGTATAGTGAATAAATACAATTCTGGTGTACACCTTTCCTGATTTTAAATGATACAGTGTTCCCTTGTTCTGTTCAAACAACTGCCTCTTGATTTATGTAAAGCTTCTCTTTGAAAGTTTCTATTCAGTTCCTTTACTTCCTCAGTTCTCCCATTTGCTTTAGCATCTCTACTTTGGAGTGTAAGTTTCAGAGTCTCTTCTGACAGCTGTTTTGGTCTTTTTCTTCTCTCTTGTCTTTTTGATGACCTTTTGCTTTCTTCCTGTATTATGTTCGTGATGTCATCTCACAACTCCTCTGGTCTTTGGTCTTTAGTGTCAGTTGCATCAAACCTGTTCTTGATATGATCACTTAAGTTCAGTTGGGATATGTACATGGTCATATTTTGACTATTGTTCTCTTGTTTTTATTTTCTTCAGCTTCAGCCTGAATTGCATATGAGCGAGCTATTTTGGCTGATGATTTGGAGCTTTTCCACCATCTCTTTCTACAGATACAGTCAATTTGATTTCTGTGTATTTCTTCCAGTGAAGTCCATGTGTGTAGTTGTTTTTTATGTTGTTTAAAAAAGGTATTTGCAATGAAGAAGTCAATGGTCTTGCAAATTCTATCTGCAAATCTCCAGCTTTGTTTCTATTAACAAGGCTATATTTTCCAACCACTGATCCTCTTTGTTTTCTACATTTGCATTCCAATCACCCATAAATAAATACATCTTGGTTGCAAGTTTGATCAATTTCAGACTGAAGAAGTTGATAGGATTCTTAAATTTCATCATCATTGGCTCTAGTGGTTGGTGCGTAAATTTAAACAATAATTATACTAACTGGTCTTCCTTCAAGGTGTATAAATATTATCCAGTCACAGACAACATTGTACTTCAAAACAGATCTTTAAATGTTCTTTTTGATGGTGATTGTGACACCATTCCTTTACAATTTTTCATTTCTGACATAGTAAACCATGTGATTATCAGATTAAAAATGGCTTATACCAGTCCATTTCAGCTCACTAATGTCTAGGATATTGATGTTTATGTGTTCCATTTCATTTTGACAACTTCCAGTTTTCCTAGATTCATAGCTTCTTACATTTTGTGTTCCAATTATTAATGGATGTTTACAGCTGTTTCTCTCCATTTTGAGCTGTGCCACATCAGCCAATGAAAGTTCCAAAGACTTTATTCCATTCACATCATCACTGTCAGTTCTACTTTGAGGACACAGCTCTTCCTTAGTCTTATTTTGAGTGCTTTCCAACTTGAGGGGCTAATTTTCCGGATTATGTTTGATAATATTTCAGTGCTCTTTATCATGTTTCAATATTCAATATTCTGGCGCTATGTGACAGTACACCTCTGATAAAAGAAGAGGAATTAGTATATGTAGTAAAAAATGTCCTGAAAATACATTTTGTTTACTATTTCTAGGTAATTAAAATAAAAAGCAGATAGTTTAATAAAAAATTAGAGAATAATGATTTAAAAATTGTGTTATATTTAAGTCAAAATTATTTAATTGACAATAATTTTTTTATGAAGTGTTATTGAAAGGCTAATATACATGAAGAAATAACCATATTTTTAAAGGAGATTCCTTTTAAAAATATTTTCTTAAGAATTCAGCATATTATCTATTCATGAACAAATATAGGAGCATTTTTGTTACAAGATACAAGAGTACTAGCCAAATATTAATGCATCAGCAACAGTTTTGGAGATTTTAATTTCTTCCACTCTAGACTCAGCTGACAATGTAGATGCTTGGGTTGATAATAGAATGTTACAGTACATGAAACACATCCATTCTACACAGTAATAAATTAAATACACACATTTTTTTTCCTAGACTGTTTATAACTCATACACGATGAATTACTGGGTAAATGAGAATTCTGTACATTTTTAATAGCTGACATTACTAAGATGCCATCTCTGTGCACCAGCTAAAACAACAAACGTATTGAGAAATCATCAGTAAGCTCTTAAGAATTATTAGCACCTGCAGGAAATCTCATACAGAAACAAATCACTTCAGGTTGCCTGAGTTCATTTCCTGACTCCACTGCTTACTATTTCATCTTGAGCAAGTCTCTTACTCTCACTGTGCCTCCATTTTCTCATTTGTAAAAGGACAATAATGATAACTAGCCCTCAGAGTTCAAGTAAACATAAAATTGATTGAAACATGGATTTTAGATTTTAGAGCAGTACTAACATATTGTAAGAGTTGCACAAGATGTTGTGCTGTTTTTGTTATGTATTCCATAAGGCAGCTTTTGTTATACTCATAACATATACTTGATGTTGATATGTAATTCTCCAGATGTATTTTAGATTGATTATAAAATGGCCGGTAACCAGAAAATATTTTTAAATGCCTTTTAACTAAGATTTTTTTTTCTTGGGCTTTACCCTTCAGCATAATATTTGATTCAGTAAGGTGTTAGATAATTCCCGGTTAAATCAAGGTAAAGAACTCTCGCTCATTTTCAGTGCCCAGACTCTGAGAGCATGAGGATGCTCATGGTAGACTCAGATGCTCCCTATCTCCTGAGCCCACTGAAAGGGAGAGCGTAACTGGTACAAGTGTCCGCCCACATTTGAAAGATCATGTTGTTGTTGTTTGCTAAATGCTGTCGGTTTCTGACTCATAGCGACCCTGTATAGTATTTCCGATAAGCAGCTGGTGGGTTTGAATTGCCAACCTTGTGGTTCGCAGTTCAGTGTTAATCCTACAGGAATTCTATTAATTCTCATTTAGACTCTTGAATATAGATTTTCACCAGCAAAAGATTGTGCAAGGAAGTTTATCCGCAATGAAAATATGGAAATAGCTCAGATAAGAGACTTCACAATATGGACATTTTTTTTTTCTAGACACCATTTCAAAACATTTGGAAACCGAATTATATCACTTTCTCATTGAAAATTATATATATATATATATAAATTCTTTGACTTCTTTATCTTTCAAATTTACACAATTTAAAATACTTATGTATGTGTGTGTGTTTTCTTATTTTTCTGTAGAACTGGGTAGATAAGGCTGAAAATCAGACCCTCCTCTCTGACACGCTTGACCTTTCAGAACTCTTCCACCCAGACACCTTTCTCAATGCTCTTCGCCAGGAAACTGCAAGGTAATGAAAATAAAATACTTATTTGTCGAAATAATGGTAATTATAATTGACTTTAATCACTTCTTATTGCGTTGTTTTCATGATCTAGAAATAAATATATTGTTGAAATCCAGGAGCTCTATAGGATTTTGGATGACTGATTTGTCAGATATAGATCATTAGGCCTTTCTTGTAAGGTGTGTCTGGTTGTCATTTCCTAACGCTTTACTTTTAATAAAACAGTCAACTTTTAGTTGTTTTTTTGTTGAAAGGAATTACCTTTAGTTGTGATGTGATTTATTCGAGTAAAAAAAAACATTAAATTGATTTTTATAATTTTGATTATTTATGCTGTTGTTGTTATGTGCCGTGGAGTCGGTTCCGACTCATAGCGACCCTGTACAGGGTATCCGAGGGTGTAAATCTTTACGGGAACACAAAGCCTCATCTTTCTCCCACGGAACAACTGGTAGTTTCGAACTGCTGACCTTGCAGTTCGCAGCCCGATTCGTAACCACTACGCTACCAGAGCTTCCTGTGCTACTTCAGTTAGGTAACCACTGGTCACACATGTTGTTGTTAGGTTTCATCAAGTTGGTACAGACTCATAGCAACCTTATGCACACATAGCTATCTAAATTGATTGGAATGAAAAAATTATAAATCCAGTTTCTTATACTAACCGCATTTGAATTGCATGGAAACCATTTTTATTTTTGCACACAGTGCTGTTAGACGGAGCTGATTAGACTTCTTGGTGAGGAACAGGACTTAATGGTTAAGATCAAGCTTTTTTATAGCACATTCAACCTACCATATCTTATATAGCTTATACTTCTAAACACATTGCATTGTAATAAAAGAGACATTAACAAAATATATTGAAAAAACTGTAGTTGTTTTTTAATGATTCAAGAGACTTTCAGGAGTGTGGTGGTTCTGCAGAATAAGCATTGGACTTCACATCACAAGGTCAGTGATTCAAGTTCACCAGTCACTTCATGGGAGACAGATGAGACTTTCTGCTTCTGCAAAGATTTACAGTCTCAGAAACCGTATATAGCATTGTTGTTGTTGTTATTCAGTGCTGTCTAGTCGATTACGACCCATAGCAACCCTGTATAGGGTTCCCAAGGAGCAGCTGGTGAGCTTGAACCGCCGACCTTGCAATTCAGATGGCTTTGCAGTCTGGCGCATTAACCCACAGCGCCACACCAGGACTCCATATAGCATTGCTATGAGCTAAAACAACTCCATGGGACAATAACAACAACAGGGAACTCTCTTTACATTTGTACTTCCTCTGGAGCACACTGTAAATATCAATTAATATTTCAGTTCAGCTATAGTCAACAGCACTTAACAACAGCAACAGGAAGTATTTATAGAGCCCTTATCATATGCCTGGAGCCCCTATGTGGTTCCAACAGGTAAATGCTTGAATGGAAGTTTGAGTCCACCCATAGACATCTCAGTAGAGTCTTGGTGTGGTACTGTAGGGTAAGCACTGGACTGCTAACCACATATTTGTTGGTCAAATCCACCAGCCGCTCCTCAGAAACCCTATACAAGGTTGCTATGAGTCAGAATCGACTCGACGGCACTTAATAGCAACAAAATAGAAATCTTCGAAGAAAGACCTGGTGATCTTCTTCTGAAAAAACATACACGGTGCTACCATGAGTCAGAGTCAACTCAGTGACAACTGGTCACAAATTATTATAAACCTACAATTTAGTGTGGTGATCAAAATGGAATATATTAAAAGCAAAGACTAAAGGTCTTACCCTCACAGGACTTCCAGTGCTGAAGAGAAGACTGGCATGTAAAAAATTAACTTTAAAATATTAATGTGAAGTCTAAGATACCATGCACAGCTTAGTAGATCTGCTTATTTGTACATTCTAATTACAGTATTTCAATTTTAAGTAAATAAAGTTATTTCTATTTTCAGGAACTTTTCATATTTGAATTCCTTAGGATTATTTTTTACTTACTTTTGATATTTGTTTTTCTAGAGCAATGGGACATTCTGTGGATAGTCTTAAGTTTGTAGCATCATGGAAAGGCCGACTGCAAGAAGCCAAGCTGCAGGTTAAGGTACTGTTTGTTCACGAGTCTAAAAACTTCATCGTTAGCTTTGTTAAAGAGATTCTGAAGTTACAGTCTCAGAGACAACTATCGTCACAGTAAGATCAGCTGCAATAAATTATATTGTCTATTTGAGGAATCAAAATAAGTTAATATCTAGTATAAAATAGCTCATATTAAAATACAAAATCTTCAAATCCAAAAATAAGAATCTCTGCAATACAACATGAAAAGGTGAAGTTTTAGCTTTTGTTAAAAATAGTACCAATTACAAAGTTCTTTAGGTTACCAGTTTAAATATCTAATTTAATAAATATGTGTCATATAATAAACTTAGTATAAAATGCACTATATAAAAAATTTAGGGGAAAAATACCAGACCAAATGGACTCAGGCAGTTAATAATTTGTGAGTAGATTAGTTAACTGTTAAAAATCAAGCTATGTATAATACTCTTATTTCTTTTGAAATCTAAATTTTTCTACCTAACTTTTCTGTTACGATATATTACTTTTATAATAATAATCATTTTATAATAAAAATCACTTTTGTTAACAATACTGATTATGAAGCTATTCTAGAAATCCTTCCCACAGCACTTTCAGCATTCCTCTACATCACTAACCTCTCTTTCCAGCATTTCTCTTCACCATTCCCAAACACCGAATTATTTCCGTGATATTTTTTCTCCCTGCTAATGTAACACTTTGCTTGCTCTGTTATCATCTTCTCTCTAGCCATATATTTATATTACTCTGCCTTATGGAAGCCCTAGTGTGGTGCTTTATGATAAGTAGCGGTTCCCAGTTCCCAGTTGTTCCTCCGTACCCTATACAGGGGGTCTATCAATATGACTCATAGACACTTAAAAGCAACGACTTTGCCTTATGAAACTGTAATGCCATTGAGGACAAAGACTTTCTCTAAGTCATTTCAGATGTCCGGATCTACTCCAGTGTGTTACATATAACTCAGGATTGTTTTGTTTTGTTTTGTTTTTTATGAATTAAATGCAGAATTTAATTCATAATGTAGCCTGGTTTATCATAGGCAGCCATCTTCCAAAAGACCCTTTTATATTGTTCTAGTTACCAGTTCAGTGAGGCTTTATTTATATGTATATATTTTAATCTCACTTAACTAGTTTCTAAAATACTGTATAGTTGGTTTATTATGGTTGTTGCTATTTTCTGTTTTACTCAACTGCAGTACAGTTCTCATGGTAATTTTTTTCCTCTGCTTTCGTTGAGTCTCAAATGCTTCAGACAATAGCTGGTATAAAATCAGCACTAAATCCTTGTTGTATTGTTTAAGGACCTGTGATAGGATGAGCACTTTAGTATGTGCTCTTACAGTCACATATAATAACGAAGTGTTCCAACAATTTGATTGTGCTAGATTTTTCTCTTTTGGCTCTATACATTGCTACAAAGTTTTCACTTGGAAGTAAAAGCAATAAAAAGGTTGTATTTCATTCCTTTTCATGTTATTCTAACCATAGGCTCGTAACTTATGGGTAGAACTACTTTAGTGATACTTATGGTTGTACACTATTGGCCAGATGTCAGGATAAGGAGAGAGTAAACAGCATGTATAAGGGTAAGTCAAAAAACATTGCTACAAGATCACAGAAATCTTTATTGAACAAAATATCAAAATGTGAAGCTATTGTTTCTTCATATATCTTTCATCTAGCACTATACATTTCTGAAGGCCCTATTTCCATCTCTCTAACCCTTCCCTGTAGAATTCTGTACTCTTCAATTTATACCACATCAACATGGCAAGGATTCCTACTGGTTTCTTTTTTGATGTTCTTTGTGTTTGGGGAACAAAAAACCAGTGTGAAGGGGCAAGATCAGGGGTAAGATTTCCCACCACAATTCTGATAGGGCATTCCATGTTACCATTAAAGAATGAGCAGGTGCATTGTTGTCATGGAAAACATACTTTGTCACAACTTGCCTGATATTTTTCTCATCAGTACAGTTTTTCCTTTCCTTAAAACAACTTCCTAATAAGCCTCCATGGTCAGCCTATGTCTCTTGAGAAAATCTATCAAGATTACCCATTTGGAATCCTACAAAGCAGTAACTCATTCTAACCTTCTGAAGTGACCTCTCTGCCTTTAATTTAACTGGCCCAGAAGCTCCCCTCTGAAGCCATTGTTTTGATGGCATCTTTTTTTTTTTTTTTTTAAGATTCTCTAACTAAACTACAAACTACAACAAGTATATTATTGAGGGAACTTATCTGCAGCCATCCACTGATCACAAAGACACATTTTAAATTTTATTTAAATAAACCACTGTATGTATGAACAAGAGTCCAAGAAGTAGTGTTTTTTGACTAATCTTTGCATAGTCCAGATACCATGGTAAGTGGTCTCTGGCAGCTGTGAATTATACACATAGTATATATCATCATTATTTCAGATATTGCTGTTATTGTCCAGTGTCGTTGAACCGGTTCTGACTCATAGCTACCGTGTATAGGGTTCCCGAGGATCAGCTGGTAAGTTTGAACTGCCAACCTTGCGGTTCAAACCAACCTTATGGTCAAGTGCTTATCCTTCAGCACCACACCAAGTCTCCTTATTTACACATAGAGATATAAAATCAAGGAAAGTGATTTTTATTGTATGTTAAGGTATCTTTGTATTTCTGTCCTTACAAAATGGGAATAAAGATATCCAAAACCTGAAAATCACAAGCTTTTATATTACATTTGTAGATGGGGGGGAAAAGACTGATTGTAAGACAAAGCTCTAATCTTAGTTCTTCACACAAAAAACATATTTGAAGCCATTTAGCAATTAATGGAACAGTATGACCCTTTGCTGACTCATCTGCAGAAGAATTTTTATAATATCCTCCTTGACATGCATATTATGATGATCTCTAAAAACCTGTATAAGGTTTTTTATTATTTCTCTTATCTCAGTTTTGATTAGGTAGATTTTCCTTGTTGTTGTTGTGGTTAAGTACTATGGAGTTGGTTCCAACTCCTGTATAGAGTTTCCTCGGAGCGACTGGTGGGTTTTGCCCACCGACTTTGAAGGTAAGAGTCCAGTGCTTATCCTGCAGCACCACACACACTAGGACTCCTTATTTATATTTAATAAAAGCAGGATGTTAGATATTTCTATGAGTACATAAAAAATATATTTTCTTATTAGAATCAGAATTTGTTGTTGTTATTATGTGCTGTCAAGTCGGTTATGTTTCATAGTGACCCTGTGCACAACAGAACGAAACACTACCAAGCCCTGAGCCGTCCTCACAATTGTTACTCTTGAGCTCATTGATGCTGCCACTGTGCCAGTCCATCTCATTGGGGCCTTCCTCTTTATCACTGACCCTCCATTTTACCGAGCATCATGTCCTTCTCCAGGGACTGGTCCCTCCTGATAACATGTTTTATGTATGAGACAGAGTCTCTCCATTCTGGCTTCTAAGGAGCATTCTGACTGTCTTCTTCCAAAACGGGTGTGTGTTCTCTGACAGTCCACAGTACTTTCAAATTCTTCTTCAACACCATAACTCAAACGCATCAATTCTTTAACTGTTTTCGGCCAACTTTCACATGCGTATCAGGTTCTTGAAAATACCACGGCTTGGGCAAGGCACATCTTATTCTTCAAACTGATACCTTTGCTTTTGAACACTCTAAAGAGGTTTTGTGGAGCACATTTGCCTAACGCAGTATGTCACTTGATTTATTGACTGCTACATCCATGAGCACTGATTGTGGATCCAAGCATAATGAAGTCTGTGACAACGTCACTCATTTCTCCATTTATCATGTTGTCCTTTATGTTGTGAAGACTTTTGTTTCTAGACATTGAGGTGCAATCTAGCAATCTATACTGAAGGCTGTAGTCTTTGATTTTCATCAGCAAGTATTTCAGGTCCTCTTCACTTCCAGCAAGCAAGGTTGTATCATCAGCATACCGCAGGTTGTTAATGAGTCTTCCGTTAATCTTGGTCCACATTCTTCTCCATGTAAACAAGCTTCTCAGATTATTTGTTTTGCATACAGATTGAATAAGTGTGGTGAAAGAGTACAACCCTGATACACACCCTTCCTGATTTTAAAACATTCAGTATTCCCTTGTTCTGTTCTAAGACTGCCTCTTGGTCTTTGTACAGGTTCCTCATGATCAAAATTAAGTGTTCTGGAATACCCATTCTTTACAATGTTACCCATAAACTCTAATGAGCCACAGAGTCAAAATCCTTTGCATAGTCAATAAAGCACAAGTAAATATCTTTCTGGTATTTTCTGCTGTCAGCCAAGATCCATCTGACATCAGCAGAGATAATCCTACATTCTATGTCCCTTTCTGAATCCCACTTGAATTTCTGACAGCTCCCTGTCAGTGCACTGTTGCAGGCATTTAAAAATTATCTTTAGCAAAATTTTACTTGCATGTGATATTAATGATATTGTTAGATGATTTCTGCGTTCCATTGGGTCATGTTTCTTTGGAATGGACAAACATATGAATTTCTTCCAATGGGATAGTCAGGTAGCTGTCTTCCAAATTTCTTGGCATAGATAAGTGAACCCCTCCAGTGCTACATCAGTTTGTTGAAACATTTTAATTTATATTTGTATTGGTCAATTCCTAATGCCTTATTTTTTGCCAGTCACCTTCAGTGCAGCTTGAACTTCTTCCTTCAGCACCTTCGATACTTGATCATATGCTTCCTCTTTTTGGTACTGACTCTGTGTATTCCGTTCATCATCTTTTTTTGTATCTTTCGATATTTGCCCATAGAATCTTTCAGTATTGCAAGTCAAAGCTTGAATTTTTTTCTTCAGTTCTTTCAGCTTGAGTCATGGCTAGTGTGTCCTTGTTTTTCAGTTTTCTAACTCCAAGTCTTTGTTCATTTCATCATAATACTTGACTCTTGATCTGCCCTTTGAAATTTATTATTCAGCATTTTTACTTCCTCATTTCTTTCATTTGCTATAGCATCTGTATGTGAGAGAGCAAGTTTCAAAGAATCTTCTAGCATCCTTTTTTTTTTTTTCTGTCTTTTTAATGACCTTTTACTTTCTTTATCTATGATGTTCTTGATCTTATTCCATAGCTCTTCTGGTCTTCAGTCATTAGTGCCATTAATGTATCGAGTCTTTTTTTGAGGTGGTCTCTAAATTCAGGTGGGATATGTTCAAGGTCATATTTTAACATACTTGTTTTAATTTTCTTTAATTTCAGCCTGAACTTGCACATGAGCAACTGAGGTCTGTTCCACAGTCTGCCCTGGCCTTGTTTTGGCTAATAATATTGAGCTTTTCCACCATCTCTCTAGAGATGTAGCCAATTTGATTCTTGTGTATTCCATCAGATGACGCCCATGTGTATAATCATCTTTTATATTGTTTTAAAATAGTATTTGCAATGAATAAGTCATTGGTCTTGCACAATTCTACGATGTTATCTCCAGTATCATTTCTGTTATCAAGGCCATGTTTTAAACTACTGATCCTTCCTCCTTATTTCCAACCTTTGCATTTCAATCACCAATAATTATCAATACATCTCGGTTGCACATTTGATCAATTTCACATCATCAGCACTGGCTTTAGTGATTGTTGTGTTAATATGAATAACAATGGTTTTAAATGATCTTCCTTGTTGGCATATGGATATTATCCTATCACAGACAGTGTCATACTTCAAGATAGATCTTGAAATGTTCTTTTTGACAATGAATGGAACACCATTCCTCTTGAATTTATTGTTCTTGGCATAGTAAACCATATGATTATCAGGTTCAAAATGGCCAATATGAATCTATTTCAGCCCACTAATACCTAGGATATTGATCTTTATGCGTTCCATTTCATTTTTGAAAACTTTCAACTTTCCTAGATTCATACTTAATACATTCCATATTCCAAATATTAATGGATGTTAGAAGCTTTTCCTCTTCATTTTGAATTTTACCCTATTAGTAAATGAAGGTCCCAGAAGCTTTACTCCATTTGCATCCTCATGGACAACCTTACTTTGAGGAGGCAGCTCTTCTTCAGTCCTATTTTGAGTGCCTTCCAACCTGAGGGACTTGTCTTCCTGCTTTATATCTGACAATTTTCCATTGGAATTCAAAAGAATTTCAGTGGCTAAATGTTCAGAAATAGGTTGCCTCTCCCTCTTCCTATCCTGAAAACTGTCCACCATGGGTAACTGTAAGGGTATTTAAAATACTGGTGGTATAGCTGCCAGCATCACAACAACATGTGAGCCATTGTGGTACAACAAACTTACAGACGGGTGTTGTTGTTGTTATGAAGTGCCGTTGAGTTGGTTCCGACCCATAGTGATCCTGTATAGGGTTTCTGAGGAGCAGCTGGTGAGCTTGAACTGCCGACCTTGCAGTCGGGAAAAAATTAGAATCACTGGTAAATATATAAGAACAGAAGTAAATTTGGTATGTTGTTGTTGCTAAGTGCTTCGAGTCAGTTCTGATTCATAACAATCCTGTATTGGGTTTCTGAGGAGCAGCTGGTAAGTTTGAACTGCCAACCTTACAGTTCAAACTAACCTTCCTTTATCCCACAATGCCACACCAGAAAATAAATATGCCATTATTGTTGGTAGTGTATACTTACAGCTTTAAGTAAAAGAGTCATCCCTATGCATGGGAGTTAAGGGAGTTTGGCAGAATGTTTTCCTTTTACATTTCCTTCATGTGAATTATAAAAATATATTTTCTAACTTCTTTACCTGTATTGTTGTTGTTAAGTGCCGTCGAGTCAGTTCCGACCCATAGCGACCCTGTACAGGGTTTCCGAGGGTGTAAATCTTTACAGGAGTAGAAAGCCTTATCTTTCTCCCGCGGAGCAGCTGGTAGTTTCAAACCGCTGACCTGAAGGTTCTCAGCCCGATTCGTAAACAGCTGGTAGTTTTGAACTGCCCACCTTGAGGTTAGCAGCCTAATTGGTAACCTCTCTTTAGGCATCTTTTAATCATATTTTTTCAACAAATGAGATTGTTTCAATAGAATAATTTTTTATTTAAATTATACATGAAATTTACTGTCACGCTAGAATTTAATTAGCTTTAGTATTTTTTAGTATCTACCACCTTTGATTGAATTACACAAGTAAAATGTTTAAGAAAGGCTGTAATTCCCCACACAAATCAATATCTTAAACCCTGTAGACTTATGAGAACATGTATGTATATTGATTTTCAGATCCTGAACGTCGCCCTTTAAAATTTCCTCACTACCATTATTGATTTATTATTTTGTTAAGCAGCAGTTGTGAAGCTTGGTAATGGAAAATGCATAAATCAAATTCCTCTTCAGCCAGAGGCTGTGAGAGGATTACCCTGGCAAATCTGGGGGGCTCCCAACACCCTCTCTCCTTACTCCATACAAAAGGTAAAATAAAATACCTAACTAGGCAAATGTGGTTTATTATAAGCATTAAAGGGCACGTTAATAATGCATGATCCATTAAAGCCCCAAACTCATTTCCTTCAAGTTGAAGACAACTCACAGTGCCCATATAGGAGAGGCTGCTGCTGTTGTGGGACCTCATGGAGTTTTAGCTGCATGTCCTTCTAGGTGATGTTTGTCTCATGACAGGCAGGAAGCTTGTTGATATTTCAAATGGCTACTTCTATATTCATATTTTATTTCCCTTCTTCATATTACTGATCAGCAAGTAAAGAAGAGTTAAGAGTGAAGAAATTTTAAATGCAGACATTTGAGGTGCATGAGGAGGATGCACACATCAGCCTTGAGCTTTGAACACAGTTCTCACCTAGTGCACATGAGCTGCCACTTGACACTTTGTAGCCAAGCTGTAGAAAATGTACCCAAAGTAAATAAAATAAAATAACAAACAAACAAAAAACGGCTCAAACCCTTAAAGTACTCATATTAAGCCTTGTTTTTGACAGTTTTCTTTTTTTTTTAATTGAACACTAAATGTTAATATATTTATACAACGGTAACTCCAAAAGTATTGCTACAGACTAGTTAAGCTCAAAACTTGATGAAATCTCTAGAAGAAGCCTGGAAAGAATGATCTTACCTGGAGAGTTTCTAGCACTAATATTAGCAGGCACATTCTAAATTTTAACCTATTTCTTGTTAAGACCAAAAAAATAGTTAAGAAATTCTTGAAGGGAGTTTCAGACCAGTGATATGTTGGTGATGGTTATGTGCGGTGGAGTCAGTTCCTACTCATAGCGACCCTGTACAGGGTTTCTGAGGCTGTAAATCTTGATGGGAGTAGAAAGCCTCATCTTTCTCCTACTGAGCCGCTGGTAGTTTCAAACTGCTGTCCTTGAGTTTAGCAGCCCAACTCACAACCGCTATGCTACCAGAGCTCCTGTACCAATGATATAGTAGACATAAAAAGATCCTATTTTTATTCCAGCTCTTTCATTGACTATTAAGTTACTTACCTGGCAACACCAACCTTACTCTAAAATTAGTGAAGTAGCTGTTTAAAAGTCATTTGTTATGACACTCTTCTAGTAATTAAACTGCTCCCTACATTTAACTGGATGGAGACCAATTCAGTTACTTTCAAGTTAAATGGTTCCATTTACTATAAAATGTATATTTCTTTCATTTTGTTGTTGTTGTTAAGTGCAGTCAAGTCAGTTGCAACTCATAGCCAGCCTGTATAGGGTTTCCAAGGAGTGGCTGGTGAGTTTAAACCTCCGACCTTGTGGCTCAAACCGACCGTGTGATCCAGTACTTCATCTCACAGTGCCACACCAGGACTAAAATTTACGGGATTGGTTCCATTTTTGTTTTGAAGTTCAAATTAAGAGAATATAGATGTTGTTCTGAAGGCAAAATGTCAAAAGCTATGAATACAAATAACTGATTCTACTACATTTGTTGCCTCTGGATAAAGTCAGGGTACAATAACAACTATAGAAACTAAATGAAAGAAAACACTTTTGAAGAAGAAATACAGAGTTAATGTTCTCAAAACAAACTTCGTTTTCATTTTCAGAATTTCTTGTTGTTAAGTGCTTGGGAATTAATACCAGCTCATAGTAGCTCTGTATAGGGTTTCCATGGCGGTCAGTCTTTGGTGGAGCAGAAAGCCTCATCTTTCTCCCATGGAGTGACTGGTAGGCTCAAACCACCTACCTTGTGCTTCACAGTCCTGTGTTTATTATACAGAGCCACTGTATTCCCCACCGAATGTCTTAGAGTAAGGTGTATTTAGAAAAGATGATTCTCTTTCTCCATTTTTCTTTTCACTCTGAATGACATGCCACGTATTTTTGTGGTGAACTTTCTCAACTTTGTCCCATTTTTTAAAAATTTATGTCAGAATTCCAATAGGGAAAAAAAAAATACTTGTTTTCTAATTATGCTTTATTTTCCTCTTCCTGGGTAAAAGAATAGCATTTTGGCTTTTGCCATTATATTTCTATTAATCTAATGCCAAGGAACCTGCAGTTATGTAACTGATGACATTTGCGTTTCTCTCTAAAATATTTGCTAAAAAAATGAGAATTCAGTCTAAAGGAAGTTCACAGTGAACACAGGTCTCAGTCTTACCTCTTAATTCTCAGGTAAAATACCAAAATCTTTGCTTTCATATTATTTGGAACAGATAGCCACAATGAAAAGAGAGTGACCTTTGTTCCTAAGAAACAATATAGTAACTCCTGACATTCAGGCTTTAATACGTATTTTAATGATTTATGTTTCCATGGCAGATCAGTGGCTTATTGCTGGAAGGTTGCAGTTTTGATGGAAACCGGCTTTCTGAAAATCAGCATGATTCTCCTAGTGTGTCATCAGTTCTCCCTTGCTTTATGGGCTGGATTCCACAGGTAATACACTTTTAACTGGCACAAGTTTTCATTTCATCAGTTCACACTGAAATTTGATCTTTTTAGTAGGATATTCCTGGCCTGTGTATTTTTGCTTACAAGTTGCAAACTCACAAGCATTTTGAAACATGTTACACTAACAGTCAAGATATTTTGTGTTTATAATTTTTAAAATACGAAGGACATTTTTAAAACCAATTTGTTATGGGGGAAAAGAAATGACATTATAGTTTCTTTTTAGAGGTTCCATAGTGTGGGAAGGAAAAAAAAAAAAAGGCTTAATTATAATGATAACACTAAGAGCCACCGTGTACTGAATTCTTATTATTATCAACAATGTTTTAGCTTTACCTTATTTACTCCTCAGAGCAACCCTGCAACAAGGTTGTTGTTGTTGTTAAGTGCCGTCGAGTCGGTTTCGACCCATAGCGACCCTGTACAGGGTTTCCGAGGGTGTAAATCTTTACGGGAGTAGAAAGCCTCATCTTTCTCCCG
>NW_006408526.1:11422698-11423234 GCF_000296735.1 Chrysochloris asiatica
GGCAGCCAATGGCACTTGCAATATTCTCTTCCAACACTATAACTCAAATGCATCAATTCTTCTATGGTCTTCCGTATTCACTGTTCAGCTTCCGCGTGCATATGAGGTTATTGAAAATACCATGGCTTGGGTCAGGCACACCTTAGTCCTCAAGCTGACATCTTTGCTATTCAACACTTTTAAAAGGTCTCATGCAGCAGATTTACTTAATGCAATATGTCGTCTGATCTCTTGACTGCTGCTTCCATGAGTGTCGATAGTTGATCCAAGAAGAATGAAGTCCATGACATCTTTAATCTTTTCTCTATTTATAAGAACGTTGTTTATTGGCCCAGTGGTAAGGATTTTTGTTCTCTTTACATTGAGATGCAATCCATACTGAAGGCTGTGCTCTTTGATCTTCATCAGGAAGTATTTTAAGTCCTCTTCACTTTTGGCAAGCAAGGTTATATCATCTGCATATTACAAGTTGTTAATGAGTCTTCCTCCAATCCTGATGCCATGTCTTTCTACATATAGCCCAGCTTCTCAGATTA
>NW_006408526.1:11424935-11426744 GCF_000296735.1 Chrysochloris asiatica
TTTTTTTTTTCAGTTCCCCAGCTTGAGAAATGCTGGGCATGTTCTTCCCTTTTGGTTTTCTGACTCTAGATCTTTGCACATTTTGTTGTAATATTTGACTTTGTCTTCTTAAACTGACCTTTGAAATTATCTGTTCAGCTCTGTACCTCCTTGTTTCTTCCATTTGCTTTACCATGTGTACACTGGAGAGCAAGTTTCAATGTCTCTTCTAACATCATTTTTATCTTTTCCTTCTTTCTTGTCTTCTTAATGACTTTTTACTTTCTTCATGTATGATGTTCTTTATGTCATCCCGTAACTCTTCTGGTCTTTGGTCTTTAACTGGATTACCGAAGGTAAATTCCCTATGGTTTCTGATTGGTCACTTATAAAATTCTAGGATAAGCCTAGTTCATCTCTTAAGTTTTATTCCAACTCTGAAAAATAAATGAAAACTCATTGATTAAATAATTCAAATACATTAATAGCAGCACTGCAGTCCTAAATCATGAATTCAGGATATTTTTTCTTTAAAAACACATCTTTTTGTGATTTGGTAACTGAGGAACCCTAGAATGGGAATATAATCAACAAAATTCTGAATTTAGAAAACTATTTGGTAATAATTCTTCAGCAAAAATTGCGAGGCAGAAACCTTACAGATTTAGTGTGAACATTATTTGGATTATAATTTGAACAAAAGAGTGTTTATGTTTTTACTTTTTTAAAAAAAAATGGCATAATGATGAGAGAAAACGGATATGTAATATTAAGAAACATGAATGGTATTATAATTTTGTTATTCTTATTCATTTATAATGGAGATGTGGTAGTATAGTGGTTATGAGTCGGGCTGCAAACCTTGAGGTCAGAAGTTTGAAACTACAACAGTTCCATGGGAGAAAGATGAGGCTTTCTGCTACCATAAAAATTTATAGCCTCGAAAACCCAATACAGGGTGATTATGAGTCGGAACCAACTCCATGGCACATAACCACCACCACCACCACCACTACCACCACCATTCATTTATACATATATAGTTAAATATATATAATGTATAGGATATGCTTCAGAATAACCCCATATTGGTGGTGAGGGGAATGTTCCTGATGAACTAGAGTTGAGCATGAATTGGTAAGTATCATAGGTGAGTGATGAAGGCTAATGTACTAGTCTGTTATATGTACATGCACACACACATGTATTTAAAACATTTCATAATAAAAAGTTTATTTGGCAGGTTTTTATATTTGGTTCTTTGGTTATCTAATAAAGTGCTTCATTATATTGCTATATTTTAAAACAACTTTTTATTTTATTTTTTTTAAAACAGGTTGCATATGGTCCATATTCTCCAGATGAGTGCATATCTTTGCCTATCTACACCAGTGCCGAAAGGGATCGTGTGGTAACTAATATCGATGTCCCATGTGGGGGCAACCAAGACCAGTGGATTCAGTGTGGAGCAGCTCTCTTTCTAAAAAATCAGTAAAATCTAATACCAGCAATGGCTGTCTCATCCAAAAGAAAATGCCATTATTTAAGCTTTAGATAAAATATATGGTTAGTCTATATTTGATGTGAATTCAGAATATTGGAGCATCATTACTCCATGTTGTGTCTTTCATTTGGTTTTCATTATACTGGGTGATGACAATCGAGTTAAGATTAAAATAGAATAATTTTGATAACATGAAATATTTATGAGTCAGTTTACTTTTGTAAAGGCTCAAAAATTTAATGTTTTATGTAAGCAATATAGAACTGTGCATTTAAGGAATCAATAAATACTTTGGTCATCATTTTCTCATAATTATTTAATAAAAT
>NW_006408526.1:11426844-11434512 GCF_000296735.1 Chrysochloris asiatica
CTGTACAGGGTTTCCGAGGGTGTAAATCTTTACGGGAGTAGAAAGCCTCATCTTTCTCCCGCGGAGCAGCTGGTAGTTTCAAACCGCTGACCTGAAGGTTCTCAGCCCGATTCGTAACCACTACGCTACCAGAGCTCCTCCTGCAACAAGGTAGTGATTATTATTACAATTGTAAAATGAGGAAGTATGTGCATGTGTGTAAATTAGATCATTCCCCACAGTTAGGCACACAGAAAGTGACAGAACCAAGATATTTATACAGATCTTCCTTTATTTCACACCATGCCACTATGTTGCTATAGAAAGGCAGATGAAGGAAACAGTCTAGTTTCAAAGACTTTATTTAGTTAGCTTATCCCCTTTTAAAGCTTTCAACAATCTAAAGATCCTTCAACAAAGGAGGTTGGGAATACTTGCCTTCAAAATTGGACATGATTGTATATGAAACATATAAGTGTTTCTTTAACAATGAAGCATTATACTGCAATTATGAATATATGGGATAACTTAAGTTTTGAGCTTATACCTTATGTCCAACAAAACTATTTCAGATATTACTATTACAAGAAAAATCAATTTTCTCACTGAGAAATTTCAAATGTAGTGATTTTCTGTTATTGGAATTCTCTTTATACAATAAAAGCAAAAGCTTGAGAATATTATTTTTAAAAAAATGCATCAAACCACCTAGTAAAGTTCTAGCAGTAGTTAATAGTCATTGCTCAGAGAGTTGGAATAGCATGCGTTTTTGTGAACTCCTCTTTCTTTTTCATACCAGCTTTGTTTCCTTTAGTGTTAAAGTGAAATATCAGATAGATGGGGGAAGAGGTTAGAAAAATCCTTGCTTTATTTCTATCTGGCTGTCAAGTTCTGGTGTTGTAGGATAAGCACTGGACTTGTAACCACAAGGTTGGAGATTCAAACCCACCATCCACTGCTTCGAAACCTTATGCAGGGTCTCTATGAGTCAGAATGACTCAATGGCACTGAACAACAATATTTAATTCCATAAGACGTTTCTATCAAAGAACTAGTAAATTATAGCTTCTATATTCTTTGATTGTAAGTTGATGAACCAAATTAAAAGTTATACAAAAAAGTAAACTTCAGACTATGTAAAGGTTTTAACTATAGCATATGAAATCATGTATCATGATAGCGATGAATTCAAATGATAGAAACTGGTGAGTTTGAACTGCTGACCCTGTGGTTCAAACTGAACTTGCAGTCCAGTGCCTACTTATCCTACAGCGCCACACCAGGACTCCCAAGAAGAACTGAAAGTGAGTAGAATGCTGGTGAAAATGTTCACTAAGCTAATATACACTTACATGGTTCGTTTATTAGTGATGCAAATTCTTAAACTTGTTTTTGTTCCAGCTCAGTTAAATTAACTGCTAGTTAAATTAATATTGGTCCAAATTTGGACTTCCCTAAGGGATTTTACCCTAAAAGTACTCAGTTTCTCCAAATCAATTCCCTAAAAATATTTTATATAACATTATTCCATATTGTTTTCTATGAATAATTGGTAAGCAGATTTAATAAACACAATATTCGGTCACCTTGGGAATTCATGATATACTTGAGAATATTAAAAGCTCTGAGAAATTGCAAAGAATACCTGGTGTGGCATTGCAGGATATGCTGTAGACCGCTAAACACATGGTTGGTGGTTCAAACCCACCATCCTCTCTTTCAAAACTCTGTCCAAGGTTACTATGAGTCAGAACTGACTCAACAGCACATAACAGCAACAACACCTGACTATCCATTATAGTGTTCTTTCTGATCTTGATCTATTCTGAAATCCCTCAGGGAGTTCTATCTTTGTTCTCTCTTTCCAACTAAGAAACTGAGGAAGCCCAAAGGTCTCGACCTTCTAATAGGCACTGTAATTTTAGTCAATTTCAGAAACAATTTAGGTCCCAGGGAAAATATGACTGTGAAATGAATCCAGCAAGCACTCACAAAAGATATATTTTGCTAATAATTATTATGCTATACTCCCCTCTTTGAAATGGTGTTGCCAGATTTATCAAAAGATATGCCAAAAACTCTGGCTTGTATGCACTCTGGTTTAAAAATAACAAATATTCAGCTAATATATTTTCTATGTGACAGTTTTGCTTTGTTTTTCTCAAGGACTTATTATAAAAGCAATGCTATTAGGTTGATATTATTGAAAAATGTGAGGGAAATGTTTCTCTACTAAAATGAATTTTGAAGAGTAGTTAGCCATTCTTGGCAGGACAAAGTGTTTAAAACATTAATTGTTGGCAAGTTGTTTTGTTTCCTGTTTGAAGATATTTATTTTTCCCAGAGTTGCATTCTGAAATTATGCCACTTTTATTACGTATGTTATAACTGATTTCCTAACATCTCCTTTTCTAAAAAGAACTATTTTTTTTTACTCGATTCATAAACATTCAAACATATGAATTAGAATAAATTAGTTGGACTTTTTGCATAAACTGATGAGAAATGTTACTTCAGTTTACCTTCATATGTTCTTTATTAAAATGAAATTGAGTTGAAACTAGACAAATATTTAACATAGTAATTCTAGGTAGTTTGAGTATTGGTTTTGTTTTGTTTGGGCTTATGTTTTGTCGTTGTGTTTTATTGCTTTCTTTGGTTTATTTGCTAAGACAGCCTTGTTGCCTAATAGAATATCACTGTTTGCCTTTATAAAATGTATTGTTGTCTTTCAGATATTAACATATGGTTTGTGTACTGCCATGAATTATTTAATGTCTCTCCTAGTCATAGCCTTTGTAATCGCCCACTAAACTACGTTTTCCTAATGGATCTGGGTAAAAGAAGCTAGGGGAAGATGCTGATGGATTTATATGATGCGGTTGTGAGTGATTGTTCACCAAGCTATTTGTGATTCGTAGATTTTGCAATCCTGCTGCTTACATATTAAAAGCAGAAGAGGGAAATCTCACTAAGATCAAAAAAGAGCCAGGAATAGCACATGTCATTTGAACTCCAAATCCCTGTGAGTTGAACCTTTGCAATGCAAGGGCAAAAAACTAACATTCAGGAGTAGCAAAGGAGCAGCAGCAGTACCAAAAGTCAGAGAACCAGACAGAGAGGTGGGCTTCCCAGTCCATGGAGCAAGTAAAGATGAGTGCTTTGGGGCAGGAGGCTCATTTGTGAAGTGGAATGCCTCCAGGCACTTAATTCTGGAGCTGTGTTTGCTGACCCATGGAGCTACAACTGAATGCCTTCGGGCTGAGGTCTACAGAGAAGTGGAGTGTCCTTTGGACATTTATTGTTGTTGTTAAGTGCCATTAAATCTGTTCCAACTCATAGCAACCCTGTATAGGGTTTCCGTGGAGCATCTGGCTCACAGTCCAGTGCTGCTCCTACAGGTCCACACCAGGACTCCCAATAGAATTTTATAACATTGCCAGAGTAGAGCAGAGGTCAGGCCAAAGGGCCGATGGCCAGACAGGGCTTCCTGGGGCAGAGCTGATGACAGGCAGTTCTAACTGAAGAACATTCTGACCCCCAGATTGTAACCTTTTTGCTTCCCTAATATAACCCATAATTGTGATTTTGGTGTCTGAATTCTGAATGACCATTATAAAGAATTATCAAACCCAGATGAGAATTAGAGAGTACTGTGGGAAGGATGGTTAGTGCCATTTTGATTTTACAGCTTAGTGTAGTGGTTACGAATCGGGCTGTGAACTGCAAGGTCAGTAGTACAAAACTACCAGCCGTTCCATGAGAGAAAGATGAGGCTTTCTGCTCCCATAAAGATTTACAGTCTCGAAAACCCTGTACAGGGTCGCTATGAGTCTGAACCAACTCCACGGCACATAACAACAACAACTTGTAGTCCCCACCACTCATCTGTCTGTTTGTCGTACTGTGGTGACTTGTGAGTTGCTGTGATTCTGGAAGCTATGCCATGGATATTTAAATACCATGAAGAAAAGAAAGAAGGAAAAGATCAACATGGATGTCAGAAGAGACACTGAAACTTACTCTCCAGTGTAGAGATGCTAAAGCAAATGGAAGAAATGAGGAGGTACAAGAGCTGAACAGAAAATTTCAAAGTTCAGCTCGAGAAGACAAAGTCAAATATTACAACAAAATGTGCCAAGATCTGGAGTCAGAAAACCAAATGCTCAGCATTTCTCAAGCTGGAGGAACTAAAGAAAAAAATTTAAGCCTCGTATTTCGTGATTGAAGGGTTCCCTGGGCAAATTATTGAATGATGAAGAAAGCATCAAGAGAAGATGGAAGGAATACACAGAGTCACTGTACCAAAAGGAAATGGTTGATGTGCAACCGTTTCAAGAGGTAGCATCTGATCAAGAGCCGATGATACTGAAGGAGGAAGTCCAAGGTACACTGAAGGAATTGGCAAAGAAAAGGCACCAGGAATTGATGGAATACAACTTGAAATCTTTCAAGAAAGTGAGGTGGCACAGGAGGCACTCACTGATCTCTGCCAAGAAATTTGGAAGACAACTATCTGGCTGGCTGATTGGAAGAGAGCCATATTTGTGCCCATTACAAAGAGAGGTGACCCAATGGAATGTGGCAACAATCGGATAATCTCTTTGATATCCCATGTGAGTAAAGTTTTGCTAAAGGTAATACAGAAATGGCTACAATCATACATTGGCAGAGAACTTCCAGAGGTTCAAGCCAGATTTCGAAGAGATCATCTCAAGAACACATTAGATGCTTAGACCCTAATGATAGAAGACAAGAAGACTTGTGGGGTGACATCAAGAACATCATCCAGGAAGAAAGCAAACGGTTATTAAGAAGACAAGAAAATAGACCTGAGTAGGTGTCAGAAGAGACACTGAAACTTGCTCTCCAGCATAGAGAAGCTAAAGCAAATGGAAGAAATGAGGAAGTAAAAGAGCAGAACAGAGCATTTAAAAGGGCAGCTGGAGAAGACAAAGGCAAATATTATAATGAAATGTGCAAAGACCTGGCGTTAGAAAACCAAAAAGAAAGAACATGCTCAGCATTTCTTAAGCTGAAAGAATTGAAGAAAAAGTTCAAGGATTCTGTAGGGAAAATGGGGAGCTAGGTGGCTCCATACCATAAGCACTGGACTTTGAACTATAAGTCCACTGATCATGCCTGCCTGCCGCTCCATGGGATAAAGATGTGGTTTTCTGCTCCCTCAAAAATTTAAAAGCCATCAACATGGTAGCTATGAGTAGTGACTGACTCAATGGCACTTAACAACAACACCAGCATAGGCAAAATACTGAATGATACAGAAAGCATCAAAAGAAATTGGAAAGTATACACAAAGTCACTGTACCAAAAAGAAATGGTCAGTGCTCAACCTTTCAGGAGGTAACACATGATCAACAGCCAGTGGCATTGAAGAAAGAAGTCTAATGTGCCCGAAGACATTGACAAAAAAAAAACAAACAAGGCTCTGGGAATTGATGGAATACAAATTGAAATCATTCAACAAACTGATGCAGTGCTGCTGCAGGCACTCACTCATCTATGTGAAGAAATTTTTTAAACAGCTACTTGGCCAATTGATTGAAGGCAATCCATATTTGTGCAAATTCCAAAGAGAGTTGATCTAACAGAATGAGGAATCATTGAACAATGTCATTAATATCACATGAAAGTAAAAGTTTGCTAAAGATAAATTTTAAATGGATGCAACAGTACATTAACAGGGAATTGCCAGATATTCAAGCTGAATTCAGACAAGGACATGGAATGAGGGATATCATTGCTGACCGCAGGTGGATCCTGACTGAAAATAGAAAATAACTAGAAAGATGTTTACCTGTGCTTTATTGGCTACACAAAGGCTTTTCACTGTGTGGATTATCACAAAGTTATGAACAACATTGTGGAACTTGAGTATTTGTGAACATTTAATTATGCTCATTAGGAATCTGTTCATAGACCAAGAGGCAATCATGTGAACAGAGCAAGGGGACACAGAATGTTTTAAAATTAGGAAAGGTGTGCACTAGAATTGTATTCTTTAACCATACTTAATTCAGTCTGTATGCTGAGCAAATAATCTGAGAAGTTGAATTATACGAAGAAGAACATGGCATCACGATTGGAGGAAGATTAAATAGCAGCCTGCAGATGATACAACCTTGCTTGCTGAAAGCTGCAATACTTAATGATGATAATCAAAGACCACAGCCTTCAGCATGGATTGTACCTCAGTGTATGTAAAGAAAGCAAAAATCCTCACCATTGAAGTTGTCAAACACTTCATTTTGCCTGAATCCACTGTCAACACTCATGAAAGCAGCATTCAGAAAATCAAATGACATTGCATCAGGAAGATATACTGCACAAGATCTCTTTAAAGTGTTCAAGAGCAAAGATGTAAGTTTGAGGACTAAGGTGTACCTGACCCAAGCCATGATATTTTCAATAGCTTCATATGCATGTGAAAGTTGGGCAGTGGATAAGGAAGACTATACTTTTATTGAATGATGTAAAAATATTGAATAATATTTGAATCATGGTATTGGAGAATATTAAAGATACCATGGACAGCTAGAAAAACAAACAAATCTGTGTTGAAAGAAGTACTGTCAGCATGCTCCTTATAAGCTAAGATGGTGAGACATCGTCTCTCATACTACATACATATTGTTAGGAGTGACCAGTCCTTGGAGAAATATTCCATGCTCGGTAAAGCAGAGGGTCAGTGAAAAAGAGGAAGAACCCAAATGAGATGCATTGGCACAGTGGAGGCAAAAATGGACTCAAGCCTAACTATTTTCTGACTTGATGGCACTTAACAACAACAAAGGTATAAGGAAAAAGAATGTTTTGACAGTACAAAGAATAAGAAATACGAGGACTTTACAAAAAATGCATTGAAAAATGGAATGAGTAATTAATGGAATTTCCCCAAAAACGTTTGGAAGCCTCTCCTGTGGGGATAAAAATATTTTATATTTGAACTCTTTAATCTATCACGAGAGTCCTGGTGTGGCACTGTAGGATAAGCACTCGACCTCAAGGTCAGTTTGAACCACAGGGTCGGTGCTTCAAATTCACCAGCTGCTCCTCGGGAACCCTGTACAGAGTTGCTAAGTGTCAGAACTAACTCGATGACACTTAACAACAACAACAACACATATCACCTGATTTTTCCAGTGTCTGTGAGGTAGACAAGTGCTTTTCCCCCCTTTTATAGTAATGCAAATGCTGCTCAAAGAGTAACCTACTTAGAGTCAAGGGCTCCATAGCCTAAAACCCATTTATTCCCTTAAATGCCATTGTCTTCTATAGAAATTAACAGAAAAACAGAATCTTTAGGTACTAATATTCATATTAGTGCTTTCTTTAAAAAAACAAAACAAACAAGAGACAAGTTGCCTAGCATTTTATTCACCTCTCCTATCTGTGGCAACTCTGCCACTGCCGTACTAGGTGGTTGTTGGTAGTTGCCATCAAGTTGGGTGGGACTCATAGTGACCCTGTGTACAACAGAAAGAAACACTGCCTGGTCCCTCACCTTCCAGACAACCATTGCTGTGTGAACCACTGTGTCAGCTCATCTCTCACTGAAGGTCTTGCTTTTTTTCGCTGTATGTCCTTCTCTAGGAACTGGTCCCTCCTGAGAATATGCCCAAAGTATGTGAGAAGTCTTGCCAGTATCGTTTCCGCGGAGCATTCCAG
>NW_006408526.1:11439314-11451357 GCF_000296735.1 Chrysochloris asiatica
TTCCATGATTTTGATTTAAAGTTATTTTCAGCTTTGACCTGAGAGTTCAGATTGGCCTTTTTGATAGGTGTTTTTAACAAGTGAGTAATATTATAGAAAAGAAGTCAAATATTTAGAGGAACAATATAAAAGAGTAGGATGAAATGAAAAAATAAATTTAAAAGAATATAAACAAGTTAGAATGCCATTTCAAAGAACTCTAAAAGAAATTGGTAATAAAAGCATTGAAACCAAGATAAGAATTTTTAAAAAGAACAATCAAAAAAACGAAAAGTTGAAATAGTTTATTATATGACCTTTCATCGTCTACCTCTAGTGATACAATAAAATTCTGCTTTGGCTGGAAACTTGAATATATTTAATAGCCTATTTTTGAGTTTTGGAACAATTTAAATTGGATTTAGAAATGATAACTACTTTTCTACTGGATTTCCTTAGCCTAGTGGTTACGAGTCAGGCTGCTAATCTCAAGGTCAGCAGTTCAAAACTACCAGCTGTTCTGTGGGAGAAAAATGAGGCTTTCTGTTCCCTTAAAGATTTACAGCCTTGGAAACCCTATGCAGGGTTGCTGTGAGTCAGAACCGACTCTACAACACACCACCACCACCAATCAGGAGACCAAAAATCACTGATTTAAACAGGAAATTTAATAGAGAAACTTGTTCATTGTGAAAAAAAGCTGTATGTTTTCAGAGTAACCTACAGAAAACAAACTTGGTAGGGGGCGTCCCTCAAAGTCTGGGGTTCACACTTCACTGGAGAAGGTACAGATGTCACTAGATGGCAGAGATATTCACTGGTTGGCTCATGGCAGAGCTGGTCTGCAGTCGCTCAGCAAGCAGGAAGCATCCCTGTGGGATATAGGTAGTAGGTTTGAGCATGTAGTTGGAGTAGGAACTCCAGTGTAAGCAGGAACCCTGGGGTATGTACATAATTCTACAACAGCAATAGGAACTCAGCTATTGGGTTTTGAACTTGCTTTAGACAAGTAGTCCTTTGTTATCTTCCTTCCATTTTCTTCATTTTGAAATAGGACTGACTATCCTATACCCTTTCACCTTTGTATTGTGAAGGCAAATAACTTTCATAAGTTTCACAGGTCCACAGATGGAAATTTCATCCCCAAATAGATCACATAGGCAATGTCTGACCCAGACCTGGTTTAGATAAATTAGATGGATAAAATTTGGAATTTTTTTTTTTATTGAATGATATTTCGATGAGATTTTTAGATTTAGAGTTAATTCTGGAATGGGTTAACAGTTTGGGAAATGTCAGAATGGGTTGGATATATTTTGCATATGGGAAGGACATGCATTTTAGGGCCTAGAGAGCAGACTATACTGGATTGAATGCTGTCCCTAAAATCCACAGCCACCTGGAGCCTCAAAATGTATGCATGGTTTGAAAACAAGGAATTTTTATATGTAATTAAGTTAAGATGTGGTTATACTGGATTAGAATGGATCCTAAATCCAATACGACTGGCATCTTTATGAGAAATGGAAAATTTGAACACAGATATATTGGGGGTGGGGATGGGGCTGTGAAGGTGGAGACAGAGATTGGAGTGATGCATCTACAAACCAAGGAAGGTAAAGAATTGCTAGCAGGCACAAGAACCATTGACTTTCCGGTTAGCAGTTGAGTGCTTAACCACAGCACAACCCAAACTCCTTCAGCTGAGGTAATTTTTATGTCACCATCATAGGAGTCCTTGTGTGGGCACTGTAGGATAAGCACTGGACCGCAAGGTCAGTTTGAACAAGATTGGTGGTTCAAGCCCACCAATTGCTTGTTGGAAACCCTATACATAACTCATAGGTCGCTATGAGTTGAACCAACTTGACGGTAATTAACAAATACAATTTAGAGTACATGGCTTCATATGCTCACCAAACACAGGTTATATAACTTGGTACTAAATATGGTACTAAAACACACATTTTCTAATTCTCAGGTTAAATTCTTTTTCTTCTACACTATTTGCCCCAATTTTTGTACCTGTAAAAATTTTCTGCAATCACTTTTCTCTAGTAATCTCGAGCAAATGTCAAATTCCTTTTCCTTTTTGAATTCACAGAAATTTAGACTGGATGGCAATTACCTCATAGGATTTAAGAATCTTATTGCATTTTATGTCTATAAAGAAAGTGAAGTCCTAGCATTGCACTGTAGGATAAGCATTGGACTGCTTAACCACAAGGTTGGCAGTTCAAACCCACCAGTAACTCATTGGAAACCCTCTTATATTGGGTGTGGCACTATGGGCTAATGCACTGGACTGCAAAGTCAGTTTGAACAACAAGGTTGGTGGTTCAAGCTTACCAGCTGCTCCTTGGAAACCTTATTCAGGGTCATTATGGGTCAGAACCAACTCGACATAACAACAATGAGTCAGAACTGACTCAATGACCTTTAACAAAAACATAAGGAAAGTGAGTATAAAAACGTGAACAGCGTTGTTTCCTGGCTCTACAGTAAAATTAAAGGAAGCTGATCTTAGATGTATAATGCTATTCCTGGCTCAGTTGGCATTTCCAGGAAGCCCTAAGCACATTCACAGAATATAAATGACATGGGAATGTGTCCTTGATTTCAACTGAAGTACTCAATAACACCACCTCATCCCTTGAAGGTCTTCAGGTCAAATTCAACTCACTGTCATGGGTTGTTCTGATTTTCTAGGGGAAATGAACTTGCATTTCTGGTAAATTCTTTTTGATCATGAATTGGTCATTAAAAAAGAAAAGCTTATGATGTTTGTACAAAACGATAAAAACATTTTATATAGCATAATTTAAACAATCTGATGTACTTGTATGTGTAAGTATGTGACTATGGCATTCTCAAAAAAGGGTTGCTTTGCTAAATGATGATTATATGAGAGTAGTGAGGTGATAGGCATGTTTTCTGTTACTTTGGGTATAGTTTTATGTTTTTCAAATGTTCTTTAGTGAGACTGTAGTACTTTCAGAATTCAAACAAAAAACTAAAATCCACTGCAGTTCAATAGATTCTGAGTAATATCCACTCTATAGGACTGAACTGCTCCATAGGGCTTCTGAGGCTGTCTCATCTTCTCCTGAGGAGCACTGGTAGGATCAAACCACCCACCTTTCTGTTAGCAGCCCAAGAACTAGCCCACGGCACCACTATGACTCTAAAACAAACAATACTTTTTAAAAATAAAAAAACAGAGTGCATAAAGTTAGCTCTTCACAAGCCAAGAAAATAGGCTTTGCTATTTTCAAACTTTTTAATGCATTTGTGACAGAAGTTATTATTGTTGTGTGCCATCGAGTTGGTTCCAACTTACAGTGACCCTGTATAGGGTTTCCGAGGAGCCACTGGTGAGTTTGAATCAGTGACCTTGTGGTCAAGCACTTATCTGACAGCACCACACCATTATAGAGGTGAGTGTATACTCAACTTTTTTTGATTAAGCGTCATTTTAGGTTGTACAAAATAGTTGTTTTGATGAAATTATTTTAGATCAGAAGTAAAAAATGGAATTTCTACATTGCCATGTATCTGCAATCGTGTTTATTTTCTGTAAGACTGAGTGAGGTGGTGCACCAATGAAAGCCTTAAGTCAGTGTGGAGACATACATGTAATTCTGTGGTGGTAAGATCCCTAGGCTTTGACTTGGACACTTCACTTGCTGGTAGTGTTAGACTGGCACCTTTTGGCAAGATAGTTGGTCTCTTTGAGTTTTTTTTTCTTTATAACATGGGAATTATAATTTCCACTTCAAACTGTGATTTGAAGATCAAATGAAATGTATGTTGACATTGCATAAACTAGTATAATGTATGTGTCAGTTATTGTTATCTTCAGACTAGATATGGATTTAAATGCTAAGGTAAAAATTCATAAATCATAGTTTTTCATAAAACATTTTAATTTACTATTTAGAAACAGCAATCTTAGATGAGAATTAAGTGACTATAATCTCAAGTTTTACATTAGTTTATTTGTGGTTATATTTTTGTAAAGGTTCACTTGTTTTCAAAAAATCAAGTATAATCAAATATTTGCCATTTTTAGGATTTGTTCAAAACCAAATAAACTGTTAACAACCAATAAATAATAATAGCTAAGGCTCACATACCAGTACTGCATGCTAGGTACTGCTCCAAGTGAGCGAGATATATGATAGATAGATAGATAGATAGATAGATAGATAGATAGATAGATAGATAGATAGATAGATAGAGAAATGTGTATTTACATATATAAACATTTCACAAAATTCATTATTATATCCATTTTACTGATGAGAAAACTGAGACAGAGGTTGTTACTTGTTCAGCTAATAAAAGTGATAAGGCGATTTGAAAAATGAAAACTTTATTTCTTAAAGTCCTACTTCCAGCCTTCCCACCTTTCCCCCAGTAAAGAACAAAGCCAGCAAAGGTGAATTCACTAGCTTGTATCCTCTTGAAAGTGTGTATGCTAAAAGGAAGAAGCAGGGATATTTCCACACCGTATGTTTGTTGATCACTTCATCTTGATCTGGCAAATATTTGCTGAAGTATAATTCCTGGGAAGAAGATAAAAAAGTAAATTGACAGTGCCAGCCAAAGTACTTGTTAGATTCTGTGTTTTCATCGAAAAGTCTCCTCTTATAAAAAAGTATACTTTGAATTGTGAACTTGTCTCTTAGAATTGTCAACTGAATCTTCCTTTACTCTAAACACTGAGTGCCTTCGCGATGCCTGCTACTGCTTTAGGGGCCGGGGGACTTTCAGACGGTCTTATTCTTTACTGTATAAAGGGAATAATGAAATGAAGAACTTTTTATTTTAAAAAAATAATTCTTGTAAATACCATGAAAACATTCACAAACGTATATACTGTGGAGCTGAGCCAATGAGCAACGGTGGGAGGTGAAATCTGGTTCTAACCGGTCCGGGGCTCCCAGCGCTATAAAAACTTTATAAACACCCCCGGAGCCTGAGCAGTGTGAAGAAGAGGCGAGAACCCCCGGATCGCCCAAAGCCCGCTCGTAGCCCCATCCCGCGCCCAGCACCTGCACCCCGCCACCGAAGCCACCATGCCCAAGAGGAAGGCTGAAAGGGATGCTAAGGGAGATAAAGCCAAAGTGAAGGATGAACCTCAGAGGAGATCCGCAAGGTTATCTGCTAAACCTGCTCCTCCAAAGCCAGAACCTAAACCTAAAAAGGCCCCTGCAAAGAAGGGAGAGGTATCCAAAGGGAAAAGGGGTAAACTGATGCTGGCAAGGATGGAAATAATCCTGCAGAAAATGGAGATGCCAAAACAGAACAGGCACAGAAAGCTGAAAGTGCTGGGGATGCCAAGTGAAGTGTGTGCATTTTTGATAACGGTGTACTTCTGGTGACTGTACAGTTTGAAATACTATTTTTTATCAAGTTTTATAAAAATGCAGAATTTTGTTTTACTTTAAAAAAAAAAAAAAAAAAAAGCTATGTTGTTAGCACACAAAACACTTCATTGTTTTTGGGGAAAGGGGGAAATGTCACTAATACAGTGTCTCCAAAGCTGGACTGATGTGGAAGCAAACACCTTTCCCATCTAGTTTTGAGAGACTCCCTCTTGGTTCCCAGGAGGAGGGATTCCCTGACGTTAACACACATTAGCCACCTTGGCGCACAAATGCGTGTGGTGTGGGAAAAGTACAATTTGTTTTTACATCTTCATATCCTCTTGACTTTCTCTGCCTTCAGCATAGACTTGACTCCCATAAACCCAGAGACCTATTGGGACCTGACCTCAGAGAACTGGTTATTCATGTGTCAGGCAATCTGCACTTTCCAGTGGTACCAACTCAGAGCACCCTCAAAAGAGCAGGGGTTCCTTTGTTGAGATTGTGGGTCTTCAGATTGATCATTCTGCCTTTTTCATTTCATTTTCTGAAAGTCAGGGTCGGCTCGTGAAAAGTTGTTAAACAACATACTAAATGTGAAATGTCAACTCTCACTCTAAAACTTTCCCTGATCAGACCATCAGATGAAGACTTCACCAGGTTTTATAGTGGCTTTCTGATTTTGGTAGTCCATCGAAGAAGGGAGTTTGAAAGTTGTTGTATACTGTTAACAATTGTCTGCCCATGTCCTGCCTGAATACTATGATTGTTTATGAAAAGTATCTTTAATAAACCTGGATACAGTTTGGCTTGGAAAAAACCCCCACAAAAAAAACCATATATACTGTGTATATACAGCATAAAGGACAAGAGTGTATACCTATGCTTAGCATCGTCTTAAGAACATTATCAACATTACTGACCTTCCTGGTGTATTTTTAGTATCTCGTGCCCTACCCATTCCCCACCCAGAGGCAATGATTATGCTGATTTCTAATTCCCTTTGTTGTCTTTGTAGTTTTATTTTTAAAATATGATGAATCCTTAAACCATATCTCTTCACAAATATTTGCTTCCAATTTTGAACTGGGCTTACCATTGCTGCATAGTTGTTTCTTTTTATATAATTTTATTTTTGTTGGTGCTGAATATATTCACAGCAGAACATAATCAATTCAACAATTTCTACATGTACAATTCAGAGACGTTGATGGTATTCTTATAGTTGTGCCACCATTCTCCTCTTGTTCTGAGTTGTTCCTCTCTCATTAATATGACCTAATTGCCCTCTCTCAAATTTTATCAGTCCTTTGTTTGTATTTCTCTGTTCAATTTGATCCCATGTAAAACCCAAAATCAAACCCACTGCCATTGAGTTGATTCCAACTCATAGTACCTTCTTTATAGGACACTGCTTAGAGTTTGGTTGGTTGTTACGTGCCGTGGAGTCGGTTGCGACTCATAGTGACCCTGTACAGGGTTTCCGAGGCTGTAAATCTTTCCAGGAGCAGAAAGCCTCTTCTTTCTCCAGTGGAACAGCTGGTAGTTTCGAACTGCTGACCTTGTGGTTCGCAGCCCAATTTGTAACCGCTACACTATTACAAGACTGTAAATCTTTAATGGAGCTGAGAGCCTCATCTTTCCTAAGGAGTGGCTGATCTTGTTAGTAGCTCAATGCTTAAACTACAGCACCATTAGGGCTACTTATAGATAGGTCTTAAAACATAAGTAAACAGCACAATGCTCAAGGCGGCCATTCTTTACTAGTTAAGTTGAACTAATGTTTGGTTTTAGTAAGATGCTGGGTTATTTTTGGTTTAAGGTTTAAAAATCATCTCAGGGCAATGGTTTCAGGGATTTATCTAGTCTCCATGACTCCAGAAATTTTTGAGTCCATGATACTTTGCCATTCTGTTCTGCATTTTCTCCCTTTTGATCAGGATTTATCTGCAGAATCATTGATTAAAATGTTGCAGCGAAGCACCATCTTAGGGTTTCATGCAAAGGTGGCCAATGTTCATGGAGGCAATTATTCATACATTCTATTTGCTCCTTCTATTCCTGATTTTCCCTTTTCTTGCTCTAGATGGATACAGATCAATTATTGTACCTTAAATGGCCACTTCAGTTTTACATTGTTGTTGTCATTAAATGTCCTTGAGCTGGTTCTGACCCATAGCAACCCTGTATAGGGTTTCCAAGGAGCAGCTCATGAACTTGAAACACAGACCTTGTGATTCAAACCAACTTTTCAGTCCAGTGAATTAACCCACAAAACCTATACAGGGTCACCATGCATCTGAATTAACTCAACAGCACACAACAAAAATAAAGTTAAGCAATTTTTTTATGCTTATTTGCCCATTTGTAACTTTGTCTCCTATGAAATACTTGTTTTTATCTTTTGTCTAATTTTTCTATTGAGCTTTTTTATGATTTGTGAGAATTAAAATATATTTATATATCTTTTGAATATTAAGCCATTGCTAATTGCATGCATTTGTGGGGTTTGTCTTTTCAAGCATTTTATGTCTCTTGATGAATAAAGGTTTTTAACTTTAATGCAGTTGAATTTTCCAGGATTTTCTCTATAAGTTTGTGTTTTCTTAGCACAAGGTCATAAAGACATGTAATGTTTTTCCTGTAAGATATAGAATTTTGCTTTTATTAGTAGTATTACCTCATAAATAGTGACCTTGTGTCAGATAAAGTCATATAGGAAGTACAAATTCAGTTGGATGTCATTTTCAATATCTATGACAGTTATATGTTTCTAAGAAAATGAAACAATGTATGTTATTGTTGTTGTTAAGTGCCATCGAGTCGGGTCCGACCCATAGCGACCCTGTACAGGGTTTCCGAGGCTGCAAATCTTTACGGGAGTAGAAAATGTAAGAGTCCATTAATTTATGTTAAACGGGGAGTAAAAACTATGAAACCAAGTGAGTTCTAAGTATAATTTTAACTGCCAGTCAAAGATGCTCTATCCAAACACACTGGGTAGGTCATTGTGTGGATAGGCTTTCGTGAAAGATCGTTGGTGCAGGAATTTCTGAAGCTGAAAACCACAAATGACTTCTGACTCAAATTAGATTCAGAGTAAGGGATTATATAAAGTGGGTGGAGTACAGTCACAGGCTTTCTGTAAGGATGAACTCACTAACACTCTGTATAGTTCATTCTAGTCACTTTTCTGAGAAATGATTGCTTGATTTCCTGACCAATCGATATTTCTAAACATATGCTCCAGGTTTAGATGTCTGTAGCTCTGTTTTCTCTTTGCTAGACTCAAGCTTTTTTAGTTCAACCATCTTTTTTGTTATACATCAAAGTTTTTTTGAGTTTTTCAATTTTAACTGGTTGTCATCATTAGAAATTTTGCATATCTGAAGATTTCAATTCTTTAGAGTTTTACAGAAAATAAGAGGTCTACAGAAAGCTTTTTGAGAAATGAAATGAAAAGACAATGGAATTTTTTTATGGCATTATCTATGAGCTAGTCTGAGGAGTACCATCTTGAGAGTAGAAAACAAGACAGCTATTATCTACAACTTATATTCACAGGCAAGAACTACCTGAATCCAGGTTTACATTTTGAAGTTTGTTGTAAAGTGACAATAAAAATAGGGCTTATTGTGTGGTTTTAATTTGTATTTGCCTAGCGGCTAATCAAACCTGCTAGTTGCTCCATAGGAGAAAAATAAAATTGTCTTCCCTGTAAAGATTTACAGCTTCAGGAACCTTCTACAGAGTCGCCATCATTTGGAATTGACTTAAATGGCAGCAGGTTTGGGAGTTTTAATGGCTAATGCTGCTGAGTATCTTTTCACAGAGTCCTGATGTAGCACTGGATGATAAGTACTGGACTGCTAACCACAAGGTCAGTGGTTCAAATTTACCAGCCTCTCCTCGGAAATCCTACACAGGGTCACTGTAAGCTGAAATCAACTCAATTGGCACAGCAACAACAACATCAGCCCGAGCAATTATTCTACTAACAAAAGGCAGAAATTTAGATCTTACAGGAAAAAAAGTACATATTTTTATGACTGTGCTGAGAAAATACAAACTATAAAGGAAAAGCTGAATCATTCAAATTCAACTGGATTGATGATGAAAACTTTTATTCTTCCAAAAACAGCATGAAATATTTGAAAAGACCTCACAAATGCATGCAATTTAGCAATTGGAGGAACTTTCTGGTTGCATGGAGTCCAGGCTTTTACCCAACCCATCTCTCTAATCATCTAAAATGTTGGGCACATAGATGGTGAATGTTTTCTTTAGAACACACATATTTAACTCAGAATATTTGATATTATGTTTAGAAAAATTTACACAAAAACTATAACAATATGTTAAGAATATGTACATAATTGATGCATTCTTATCCATAATATTAAAGAGAATTAAGCCTAAAGTGTAAACCTCCAATTTAAAATGTAAAATTTGGTCAATTCAGGATTATAATTTTAAGATTAAGTCATACTAAATTTATAAACAATTTTGAAACAGCTGAGACAATTTGCTCTCAACATATTTATAACTTTTAGTATACTTTTAACTTGTGAAACTTTTTCAGTATCCAAGAAAGTTATCTCAGATATCTAAAGAAGTTAGAAAGAAAACTGAAAACGTTAAATGTATAAATAAATAGATATTTAAGAAAATATTTAAAATTAATGCTGCTTAAATTGTTTTAAGGGTGATACTGTAGGGAAAACACTGGATTTACCACCAAGTTAGCTGTTTAAATCCATCAGCTGCTCTGAGAGAGAATGATGAAGCTTTCTACCCTGCAAAGATTTAAAAGCCTTAGAAAACCTATACAGTGTTGCTATGAATTGGAACTGACTTCATTGCATTTAACAACAACAATGACAATGACAACAAAGATTTATACCCTTGGAAACTCTATCAGGGTTATTATGAGTCAGACTCAACTCAATCACAGTGGATTTGGTTTACTTAGGTTTGATAATTAGCTAAACATTTTTTAATAGTGTCTTTAAGATGATTGCTAAAATTAACAGGATTTTTTGTTGCTAAGTGTCATGGAGTCAGTTCCAACTTACAGTGACTCTGTATAGGGCTTCCAAGGAGCAGCTGGAGAGCAGATAGGATAATAAGATTTGTAAGCGGACTTCCTGAGTAGCTAAGGTTTTAAGTTGTTACATTAATTATTTGAATATCAAATTTAAAACCCCTAATAAATCTCAAAAAGGAACCCTGGTAGAGTAATGGATTATGAGCAGGGCTGCTAACTACAAGGTCAGCATTTCAATTCTACAAGTTGCTCCATGGGAGAAAGATGAGGCTCTCTGCTGCTGTTAAGATTGTACTCCTGGTATGGCACTGTAGGATGAGCATTGAACAGTTGGTGATTCAAACCCACCAGCTCCTCTTCATAAGCCCTCTTCAGGTCACTATGAGTCAGAACAAACTCGAGAGCACTTAACAACAACAACAACAATAAAAACAAAGATTTACAGTCTTGGAAACACTCTACAGGGTAGCTGTGAGTCAGAATCAACTTGATGGCACACAGCCACCACCACCAAAAAAATCTCAAAACAAGTATTTTCTCAATTTTCAAGGTACAAAAACAAACCAAAAAACAAATCAAGATGATTCACATTTAAATCTTTAATTCATGTAGAATTTATTTTTGTGTATCATATGAATTGTTGTTGTTATGTTCCACTGAGTTGGTCTTGACTCATGATGACCCTGTTTGGGGTTTGTGAGGCTGTAGTCTTTACAGGAGAAAAATGTCTCATCTCTCACCCATGGAGCAGCTGGTAGACTTATACTGCTTACCTAGTAGTTAGTAGTCCTATGCTTATTCTAAAGAGCCACAGCATTTCTTATATTTATGTATAGAGAGCAAGTAGGATAAAATGCTACTAATAGGGTGTTCTTTACTATATTTGTTACTTTTACATAAGTTTGAAATTAGCT
The DNA here is from genome assembly GCF_000296735.1 of Chrysochloris asiatica. NCBI lineage: Eukaryota > Metazoa > Chordata > Mammalia > Afrosoricida > Chrysochloridae > Chrysochloris > Chrysochloris asiatica. The sequence continues at coordinate 11,450,627 of NW_006408526.1, forward strand.
CCAAATTGTAAATAACCCACTTTGTCCCACTGAGTTTTACCTTCCTTTGAGAGTCTCTGACATTGATTCCCATATTTATCGCTGCCCTATCCAGCTCCCAGAAGGGTACCATTTCAACTTTAAAACAATTGCATCTGTTTTTGTACTAGCCCAAATCATGGAATACTTTTATTACAATGAAGGTCCTTACATGCTCAACAAAGATTTTATAAAATACTGAAAAAGAGTCAAAAAGAAAATGAAATAAAAAGTATACAAAGTTTAAAAGTCATCCCCTACCAAAAAATATGTTTACAACATGTAGACTGTACAAAGACAGTTGTTCAAACAGAACAGGGAACACTGAAAGTTTTAAAATTAAGAAAGGTGTACACAATGGTTGTATTCCACAGTCTTCAGTATAGGTTGCATCTCAATGTAAAGAAAACAAAAATCCTCACCACTGGACCAATAAACAACATCTATACCTATGGAGAAAAGACTGAAGTTAAAGACTTCATTTTGCTTGGATCCACCATCAACACTCATGGAAGCAGCAGTCAAGAAACCAAACAACATATATTGCATTAGGCAAATCTGCTTCACAAGATGTCTTTCAAGTATTGAAAACAAAGACATCAGTATGAGGATTAAGGTGCGCCTGACCCAAGCCATGATATAATAAACTCATGTGCATGTGAAAGCTGGACAGTGAATAAGGAAGACCAGAGAAGAATTGATGCATTTGAGTT
>NW_006408526.1:11464180-11465697 GCF_000296735.1 Chrysochloris asiatica
TCTTAACACAGAAAACGAGCCACCTTCTTTTTGGTATTTCAAAGGTATAAAGACTTTTTTGTTGAAGATTAAGAATGCCACTAGCATGTGTTCTGATGTTCAAATCTGCTTTATATTTTTCTTCTAAGCCTGGAGATCAATTATAAGTTTTTATTTTTGAAATTCTGTCAAATTTTCTTTAATTACACTGGATACATTTCTGCTATTTGTTCTGTATTCTCCTTTAGGAAATTCAATTAATCTTGGTTGCTTCTTCATGTACTGCCTTCTGTAATTTTGTCATCCTCTCTTAACTTGTCATTTTCATTATTTTCTTTTGCAGTCTGTATATGTTTACAGAGTCTATTTTCTGTTTCATTAATCAATTTTTGAAACATTAATTCTACTACTCATGATTCCAGCAATTATTTGTTTCATTGTGGAATTTGTCCTGATGTTCTTATTTCATAACTTTGCTGCTATCTTCCATCTCCCTGAAAATAGATTACAGAAGTTTTCATTAGATAGTTCATTTTTCTGTTCCATGAAAAAACGTACATGATGGATTAGAATTGGTTGAAATAGATTTACTTCTGCCATCTTCTGTTTCTTTGGTATGGTTGAGTTCTCACAGAAGTCAGATTCCTTTGCCTCCTTTTTCACACGTTCTCTAGTTTACTTTTATAATCTTTGGTGGCCAAGCCAGGGCCATTGCATTTGACTGTTCAGGCTGTGCTGGCTTTGGGGGCAGGTGGGTGCCTAGAGTCCAATTTGCTTTCTGTTTCCCTACTGTGCACTGTGGAACTGCAGCCTCTAGAGAAACAGGCTCCTATCTCTGATTCTCACAAATACACTACTTTTCACAGTACCAGCAGAGGTTCGGGAGTCCTGGTGTAGTGCTGTGGATTAATACGCTGGACTGCAAATTTGGTTTGAACTGCAGTTTGGCAATTTAAGCTCACCAGCTGCTCCTAGGAAACCCTATACAGGGCCACTATGGGTTGGAACCAACTCCATGGCACTTTACAAAAGCAGAGGCTCTGGTCAGTTATGTAGAGAATTGCTTTAATATCATATTGCAACAATTTGCTTCCTAGGAGATACTGAATGGTTTAAAATCAGGAAAGGTATGCACCAGAGTTATATTTCCTTTCACCATACTTATTCAATCTGTATTCTGAGCAAATAATCTGAGAAATTTGGTTATATGAAGAAGAATGTGGCATCAGAATTGTTGGAAGGCTCAAAAACAATCTGGGATAAGCAGATGATGCAACCTTGCTTGCTGAAAATAAAGATGACTTGAAAGCCTTAAATGATGAAGATCAGAGACCACAGGCTTCAGTATGGATTACACCTCAGTATAAAGGAAAAACAAAAATCCTCATAACTGAACCAAAATGGAGAAAGGATTGAAGTTGTCAGAAACTTCATTTTGCTTGCATCCACAATCAGCACTCATGGAAGTTGTTGTTGTTATTGTTAGGTGTCATTGAGTTGATACCGACCTATAGCAACATTAGGCACAGCAGAACGAA
>NW_006408526.1:11467617-11468507 GCF_000296735.1 Chrysochloris asiatica
TGCCTTTATAGCTCCCACACCCATTTTTTATAACCAGTGTCTAAGTTGTCCATCCCTATCAACCCAGTTACTGATGAGGCCAGCTTGATCCTTGAAATGAAGAATCCCTTCCTTTCGGTTGGAATTTTGAGCAACTACATAAACAAAGGTCAAATTATCAAATTGTATCAATTTATGATTGCTTCCTATATCAAACTTCATTAGCTTCATCTGATCAAGTTCTGGTTAGCAAGTCATCCAAGCTAGGTCAAGTGGGCATTATCTGCAAGTTTGGGAGTTTTCTTACACCTCCTCCCTCTTCAGACCAGCTGGCCACTTCACTCTCAATTCTAGCACCCAGTGGCTAGGTCCATGGGTTCAGGATTTCACACCTCTCTCTAAACTTCAGACCAGCCAGCCCTTCCTCTTCTCTCTTTTATCTCAATGTCAACAGGTATCAACAGAACATGACCAAACCTAGCCCATGTCTTCATTGCTACATTTCTCCCATTTCTACTCACAAGTAGACCACCGTGGACACCAGAGAGGATACAAGTCTGCTTTTGTTTTCCCTTTGAGTGTCAGTCTTAGAAGGGGGTTACCCTGATGGGTTGACTTTTCTTACCTTGATAGCTCCAAGGAAAACTGCTTGTTTGATCTTTTAACAACAGTCTGTTGTTTTTTGTTTGTTTTGGTATTGTTAGGTTTTTTTTTCCTCCTAGTCTTTCTTTCAAGAAATATCTTCCGTTCCTCTAGATGCTCTGGGTTGGTCTGCATGTCCTTTCAATTGGTAATGTTCCATATCAGAAGGTTCTAGGTGAAACTCAGGATTCCACATTAGGCCCCACACTCCACAAAGACTTAACAAGAAGCCTAGTTCTAAAGACAGGTTTACAAGCTTTCTTTAATTA